>NC_140168.1:23064839-23399839 GCF_963971535.1 Notolepis coatsorum | reverse complement strand
GGAGGGGTGGGTGGGGAACACTGTACACTGTAACTGTACATTGAAATATTGACAAAGCCATACTTGGTCATTTACTGTACATTGGAGGGGGTTGGGTTAGGACATTTGCAGGGGCCAGTTTTGAATTGCAGTCTCCTGTAGGTGTTCTTTGAGAGTGGTTTTGAAAGTGGGTAGTGATTCACATTCCTTTACAGCTTTGGGAAAACAGTAGGCCAACACACGGATAGAGTAGCACAAAGTACAGTATAGCACACAGGGGATAGAAGAACACAAGAACAGATACAGGGGGGGGAAGGGGCAGGATAAAATTGCATGGGAGTGTGTGAGTTAGGGTGTGGGAAAATCATGGTTTATTGAAGGCTAGGGCGTAAAAGTTAGTTTTTAGTCTGGACTTAAGCGTCTCCAGCGAGGGGGCAGTTCTGATCTCCAGGGGTAGCTGGTTCCATAGCTTGGGGGCCACGGCCTTAAAAGAGCGATCGCCTCTCTTTTTGAGTCTGGTGCGGGGAGGACACCAGCCGAGCCTGGTTGGAGGATCTTAGTGACTCAGTACTCACCTCCCAGTGGTCTTCTGTCAGCCTTGACGTGTTGTACCATGATACTGTCGTTGTACTAACGAATCGCAGACTGTGAACAGGCCAGAACGCTGACCCGATCTCTCCCCCGTTCCTGGTTCAAGGCTAACTGTGTCAACCAGTGTTGTAGTCCTCGAGTCCGAGTCCTGGAGGGAGGGATTTTCAGGACTCGTCACTCGACTTGGACTTGAGCACTGATGACTCGGACTTGGACTAGGACTCGAGCATTGACTGCATTCGAACTCGGAAGGGGCAGGCGAGGACTTGTTAATTATACTGTTTTTTTTCTTTTTCCTTTGTAATAGGCCCTAATAATTATTATTATAATCATTAGGGCATAAGATATTGATGGCTAGTGCATTTGTTTGGCTAATGTGTCACAAAGTAAATGAACTCCCTTTGAAAGGGTGACCGCTGTGTCATTTATGTTTAATGTAGACCTTTCTTTATTTGTACGTCAGATTCAGATTCAGATTCCTTTATTAAGCCATTTGTGTAAAAACACATTGGTAATTGTTGCAGCAATACAGTGTATGCATTTTTTCCTTTCTTTTTTCACAGTAAACGACAAACACCACGTCAGCTCTTTGACTGCCAGAGTGGAGTGTGGACTCAACCTTGACGACTTGGACTCGGACTCGGACTAGGGTAATGGGGTCTGGACTCGGACTCGACTCGGGCTCTTCTTTGGTGACTCGGACTCGGACTTGGACTCGGACTCGAACACTGGGGACTCGAGACTCGACTCGGACTAGAGATTTAGTGACTCGACTACAACACTGGTGTACAACAGTAGAGACACGTTCTCATGATAGTCCCCCACAGCACTGGAAGGTAATGTGTCATGAAATGGACAGCGCTACTTCCCTTGAAATCAAAGTGAAATCAAAGTGAAATCAAAGTGAAATCAAAGTGAAATAAAAGGACATGCTTCACCCACAGCCCGTCCTCAGCCTCAACACTTCCCACGAGCCCCTGAACAGACAGGAGGGAAGGTGTCCGTCACAGCGTCTCCAGTCTAAGACAGGAGGGAAGGTGTTTGTCACAGCGTCTCCAGTCTAAGACAGGAGGGAAGGTGTCTGTCACAGCGTCTCAAGTCTAAGACAGGAGGGAAGGTGTTTGTCACAGCGTCTCTAGTCTAAGACAGGAGGGAAGGTGTCTGTCACAGCGTCTCAAGTCTAAGACAGGAGGGAAGGTGTCTGTCACACCGTCTCTAGTCTAAGACAGGAGGGAAGGTGTTTGTCACAGCGTCTCTAGTCTAAGACAGGAGGGAAGGTGTCTGTCACACCGTCTCTAGTCTAAGACAGGAGGGAAGGTGTTTGTCACAGCGTCTCTAGTCTAAGACGGGAGGGAAGGTGTCTGTCACAGCGTCTCTAGTCTAAGACGGGAGGGAAGGTGTCTGTCACAGCGTCTCTAGTCTAAGACAGGAGGGAAGGTGTCTGTCACAGCGTCTCCAGTCTAAGACAGGAGGGAAGGTGTCTGTCACAGCGTCTCTAGTCTAAGACAGGAGGGAAGGTGTCTGTCACGGCGTCTCCAGTCTAAGACAGGAGGGAAGGTGTTTGTCACAGCGTCTCTAGTCTAAGACAGGAGGGAAGGTGTCTGTCACACCGTCTCTAGTCTAAGACAGGAGGGAAGGTGTTTGTCACAGCGTCTCTAGTCTAAGACGGGAGGGAAGGTGTCTGTCACAGCGTCTCTAGTCTAAGACAGGAGGGAAGGTGTCTGTCACAGCGTCTCTAGTCTAAGACAGGAGGGAAGGTGTCTGTCACGGCGTCTCCAGTCTAAGACAGGAGGGAAGGTGTCTGTCACAGCGTCTCTAGTCTAAGACAGGAGGGAAGGTGTTTGTCACAGCGTCTCCAGTCTAAGACAGGAGGGAAGGTGTCTGTCACGCCGTCTCCAGTCTAAGACAGGAGGGAAGGTGTTTGTCACAGCGTCTCTAGTCTAAGACAGGAGGGAAGGTGTCTGTCACAGCGTCTCTAGTCTAAGACAGGAGGGAAGGTGTTTGTCACAGCGTCTCTAGTCTAAGACAGGAGGGAAGGTGTCTGTCACACCGTCTCTAGTCTAAGACAGGAGGGAAGGTGTTTGTCACGCCGTCTCCAGTCTAAGACAGGAGGGAAGGTGTTTGTCACGCCGTCTCCAGTCTAAGACAGGAGGGAAGGTTTCCGTCACGCCGTCTCCAGTCTAAGACAGGAGGGAAGGTGTTTGTCACGCCGTCTCCAGTCTAAGACAGGAGGGAAGGTGTTTGTCACAGCGTCTCTAGTCTAAGACGGGAGGGAAGGTGTCTGTCACGCCGTCTCCAGTCTAAGACAGGAGGGAAGGTGTTTGTCACAGCGTCTCCAGTCTAAGACAGGAGGGAAGGTGTCTGTCACAGCGTCTCTAGTCTAAGACAGGAGGGAAGGTGTCTGTCACAGCGTCTCTAGTCTAAGACAGGAGGGAAGGTGTTTGTCACGCCGTCTCCAGTCTAAGACAGGAGGGAAGGTGTCTGTCACAGCGTCTCTAGTCTAAGACAGGAGGGAAGGTGTCTGTCACAGCGTCTCTAGTCTAAGACAGGAGGGAAGGTGTTTGTCACGCCGTCTCCAGTCTAAGACAGGAGGGAAGGTGTTTGTCACAGCGTCTCCAGTCTAAGACAGGAGGGAAGGTGTCTGTCACAGCGTCTCTAGTCTAAGACAGGAGGGAAGGTGTCTGTCACAGCGTCTCTAGTCTAAGACAGGAGGGAAGGTGTTTGTCACAGCGTCTCTAGTCTAAGACAGGAGGGAAGGTGTCTGTCACAGCGTCTCTAGTCTAAGACAGGAGGGAAGGTGTTTGTCACAGCGTCTCTAGTCTAAGACAGGAGGGAAGGTGTTTGTCACAGCGTCTCTAGTCTAAGACAGGAGGGAAGGTGTTTGTCACAGCGTCTCTAGTCTAAGACAGGAGGGAAGGTTTCCGTCACGCCGTCTCCAGTCTAAGACAGGAGGGAAGGTGTTTGTCACAGCGTCTCTAGTCTAAGACGGGAGGGAAGGTGTCTGTCACAGCGTCTCTAGTCTAAGACAGGAGGGAAGGTGTTTGTCACAGCGTCTCTAGTCTAAGACAGGAGGGAAGGTGTTTGTCACAGCGTCTCCAGTCTAAGACAGGAGGGAAGGTGTCTGTCACAGCGTCTCTAGTCTAAGACAGGAGGGAAGGTGTTTGTCACAGCGTCTCTAGTCTAAGACAGGAGGGAAGGTGTCTGTCACAGCGTCTCTAGTCTAAGACAGGAGGGAAGGTGTTTGTCACGGCGTCTCTAGTCTAAGACAGGAGGGAAGGTGTCTGTCACACCGTCTCTAGTCTAAGACAGGAGGGAAGGTGTTTGTCACAGCGTCTCTAGTCTAAGACAGGAGGGAAGGTGTTTGTCACAGCGTCTCTAGTCTAAGACGGGAGGGAAGGTGTCTGTCACAGCGTCTCCAGTCTAAGACAGGAGGGAAGGTGTCTGTCACACCGTCTCTAGTCTAAGACAGGAGGGAAGGTGTCTGTCACGGCGTCTCAAGTCTAAGACAGGAGGGAAGGTGTTTGTCACGGCGTCTCAAGTCTAAGACAGGAGGGAAGGTGTTTGTCACACCGTCTCTAGTCTAAGACAGGAGGGAAGGTGTCTGTCACAGCGTCTCTAGTCTAAGACAGGAGGGAAGGTGTTTGTCACAGCGTCTCTAGTCTAAGACAGGAGGGAAGGTGTCTGTCACACCGTCTCTAGTCTAAGACAGGAGGGAAGGTGTCCATCACGCCGTCTCCAGTCTAAGACAGGAGGGAAGGTGTCTGTCACACCGTCTCTAGTCTAAGACAGGAGGGAAGATGTCTGTCACGGCGTCTCCAGTCTAAGACAGGAGGGAAGGTGTCCGTCACGCCGTCTCCAGTCCTGTCGGGTCCTCCCTCGCCGTCAACCGCCCTGCCACTGTCTGCCCCACTTTCACCCGACGTCTTCTTATGATAAAGAGAAGGCGGGGATGAATCAGCGGCCTCCCTGTTCCTCCACGCTCACCTCCCTTGATACCTATCGGGGAGAATTATTAAAGAGGGGGAGGGGGGGAATAAATAATTACACGGTAACACCTTCGCCCCGCTTATCATATCTGAACAATTCGTCCCCACTGAGAGTCGGAGGCTTTTGACTCTCGCGGTAAAAAGGAGAACTCTGACGGCCCCTAATGCACCACCGCCGGAGGGTCTTTAGACTGCAGATAAAGAAGAAAGGTTCTGGAGTTTGGAGATAAGCTGCTTATATGCATACAGCATGCTGGGGGGGGGGGGTCCCACGGGAGACAGCTGTGCAGTCAGCCTGGGGTTAACCATGCTGCGGGCCCCACCACCACACTGGAGGGATGCAGGGATGGATGGAGGGAGGGATGGATGAAGGGATGGATGGAGGGATGGATGGATGAAGGGATGGAGTGATGGATGAAGGCATGGATGGATGGAGGGATTGATGAAGGGATGGATGGAGGGAGGGATTGATGAAGGGATGGAGTGATGGATGAAGGGATGGATGAATGGAGTGATGGATGAAGGGATGTATGGATGGAGGGATTGATTAAGGGATGGATGGAGGGATGGATGGGGGATGGATGGAGGGATTGATGAAGGGATGGATGAAGGGATGGATGAATGGGGGATGGATGGAGGGATTGATAAAGGGATAGAGTGATGGATGAAGGGATGGATGGAGGGATTGATGAATGGATAGATGAAGGGATGGATGGATGGGGGATGGATGGAGGGATTGATGGAGGGATGGATGGAGGGGAATGATGTTGGAGGTGCTGACACCTGCTGGTGGAATGGTGGAAATGCCTTGTGCTGTGGCTCCCGTTGCAAGCTGTACGAGTCAGTAAGCCATGTATAAGTAGTATTTATGAGTATCTCACAGGTGCATACAGTAAGTAAGCTCCTGTTGAGTTCCTGACAGAGCTCCGGGAGAGGAACAAATGGGTAGTGGAAATATATGAATATATTAATATACATCTATAAATGAAAATATATGAATATACATCTATAAGTGAAAATATATGAATATATGAATATACATCTATAAGTGAAAATATATTAATATATGAATATACATCTATAAGTGAAAATAGTCAGACAATGGGTCTCATTCTCCAACGGACTTAAAACAAAAAGGGCTTTCTCTTAGGGCCATTTGACACCTTTTCGGGGCAAGACATGAATATAGACAATATATTATAATATAATATGAATTTGTTTTATTGGGACGGTTGGTGAATCCCAAAATCGGCCCGAAAAGGTCTCAAATGGCCCTAAGAGAAAGCCCTTTTTGTCGTAAGTCCTTGGTGAATGAAACCCAATGTTCCGACTCGTCAGCGCGCCACCGTGACGCTCCCCGGTGTTGGTGTGAACTGGGTCCCGGTTAGGGCGGTTAGTGCCATTTGGTGATTCCTATTGTTAGCTTGCCTTCCCCGGTGTTTCTGTAAATTGGGCCCCAGTCGGCGCAATTTGATTATTCACACCGTCAGATGTGGGACGATGCAGGCGTCTGGGGGGAATATACAGTTGGCGCTGAATTGGCGGATGCCTGCGTTTGAGCCAAAGGTGTCAAATTGAGCAACGGGTGTAAATCAAGTAACGAATCTCATTTGTCCGTCGCGCTCTGTGATCACGCTGCCTCAGGAAATAGAAATGCAACTCCTGTAGTACACAACTTGTCTACGTCGACGATATTGGTTTCATAACAGGAGCGGATCATTGAGTAGAAGGGGGCGAACGTGTGCGAACGGGGCTGGTATTGTAATGGGATTTAGTACTGCAAGCAGCACGTCGCTCACCTGCTCGGGGGAAAGATAACAAATTGGCACCGGCTTAGACGAGAACATCAGACACTTTACAAAAAGAAAACACAAGAAAACAATCATATCCTTTCCTTCTTGTTTGTTTTTCGCTCTGGCTGCCTTGTTCCACCTCCTCCCCCGCCTCACCCTCTCTCTCTCTCTCTCTCTCTCTCTCTCTCTCTCTCTCTCTCTCTCTCTCTCTCTTTCTCCCTCTCTCTCTCTCCCTCTCTTTAGAACTGTATTATAGTAATCTTTATTTTAGTCATCTTATTTTATTCTATGCTAAATTTATTGTATTGCACTTCACACTTTTTCAAACTGTATATAGTAATCTTGTTTTAGTCATCTTATTTTATTCTATGCTAAATGTATTGTATTTTATGATTGGAAGCTGCTATAGTCGAGGGACCACAATAAATAGATTTTCATTCTTCTTGCTGTAAAGTACTGAAATAAAGGAATCTGAATCTGAATCTCTCTCTCTCGTGCTCTCGCTCTCCCTCTCTCTCTCTCTCTCTCTCTCTCTCTCTCTCTCTCTCTCTCTCTCTCTCTGTTACCTGTTTATTGCACAATGTTTTTTTTTTATTGGATTCTATTATATGTTGTACCACTGTATTGCACATCGTTGCGGGCAAGACCACCCGCATTTCATTGTATACTTACTTGTATGCCGTGACAATTAAAACTCTTGACTTGACTTGACTCTCTCTCTCTCTCTCTCTCTCTCTCTCTCTCTCTCTCTCTCTCTCTCTCTCCCTCCCCCAGATCATAAAGGACCGCGTGTTCTCCCACGTGTCGAGGAACAAGTACATGTGGAACGCCCTGCCGGGAGGCCTGCTGGTCCTGCCAGAATACTCCACCCACCTGGCCCACTTCCCCTTCTACTACCTGGGCCTCGGTAAACAAGCTAGCTGTGTATTAGCTCTCCTCTCTTGCACCTCATGGTACCAAAGCACCTCAAAGGCGCTAAAAACCAAATTACAAACATCTCAAAACAAACTGGTCAGACTACTGCTTGACCTGACTCCTAGAACCCACCTCACCCCTGCCCACTTTGACTACCTAGGATGGCTTAGAGTAGACGACAGAGTACAGCAACTTGCAATGGGCCTGGTCTACAAGATACACTACACCACTAAGGTACCCATGTACATGTGAAATTACTTCCCACGGCGGTCAGGTGGCGTAGCGGAGATTGCGTTCGTCACCAACGCCGGAGATGCTGGATTTGCGTGTTCGAATCCAGCTCCCGGCGTTGTCACCAGCTTGGCTGGCCGTTCACACTAATACAATTGGCAGTGTTAGAGGGTGGGAAAGCTGGCGGGGTGGGTCCTGGGCGTTGTGGACAGCGACCCCTACAGTTCGGTCGGGGCGCCTGCTCAGCGAGGGTAGGATCTGGAGAGAGGTAGTGCGGCCTCCCACACGTTACACTCTCCCAGTGAGAATCTGCGTGGCCAGGCTGGCTGCCGGCTGGCTGCACATGCGTCGGAGGAAAGCATGTGACAGTCTCCGGTCTCTCGGACCAACAGTAGGGGAAAGTGCGCAACAACCAGGAAGGGTGGGATGGGAGAAAAATCGGAAAAAGAAGGAGGGGGGAAAAGATAATAAAAAAAATTTAAATTACTTCCCAAAGGTCAGTGAATACCACGACCACAATACCTGAGGGAGCTCCACAAATCATGTTAAACCCAGATTCGGCTCAAACAAGGGACTAAACACGTTTCGCAATTATGCCACATCAATGTGGAATGCCCTACCCAAAGCTGTAAAGGAATGTGAATCACTACCCACTTTCAAAACCACTCTCAAAGAGCACCTATGAGAGACTGCAATTCGAAACTGGCCCCAGTAAATGTCCAAACCCAATTATACACGAGACCCTCTTCTTGGGACCAAGTAAGGTTTCGTCGATAATCCAATGTACAGTTACCCCACCCCACCCCGCCCCGCCTACCCAACCCCCCCCCCCAACCACCTCCAATGTACAGTCCCCCCCCCCCCCAACCTACCCAACCCCCCCCCCCCCAACCACCTCCAATGTACAGTCCCCCCCCCCCAACCTACCCAACCCCCCCCCCAACCTACCCAACCCCCCCCCAACCTACCCCAATGTACAGTTTCTTCGTCAAATGTATATACTTTCTTTTTTAGACTCTTTTTTGTACTCATAAACAGTACTGTATTTGTAGATCTGGTATGTCATAAATGTATAGATGTAGCAGTACTGTCTATCTGTATGTCATGTATGTTATGATGAATTGAAAATGGGGGACCCTGATGTAAACAAGACGAAAGTCTTTCTCTGGTCTGTATCCCCTTAACAATTGTGTGTATTGAGCCCTACTGTATTGTACCCATTCTGCAATCTGTTAATACAATTTTCAATCAATCAATCAATCAATCAATTCCTGTAATAAAGGCAC
Organism: Notolepis coatsorum; assembly: GCF_963971535.1. NCBI lineage: Eukaryota > Metazoa > Chordata > Actinopteri > Aulopiformes > Paralepididae > Notolepis > Notolepis coatsorum. Next base: position 23,391,058 of record NC_140168.1, on the reverse strand, counting down.
AATCCATGGTCGTGGTGTGGCGCCCTCTGCTGGAACACTGCCCCATTACCCCCCACACACACACACACACACACACACATACACATACACACATACATACATACATACATACATACATACACACACACACACGCACACACATACAAGCACACATACACACACACACACACACACACACATACACACACACACACGCACACACACACGCACACACATACAAGCACACACACACACACACACACCCCGAGCTTTGTTCACATAGTGATTTGTTGGATTGGAGATGTTTTCTTAACCATCTGCCATTAATGTTCTGCCTGGACTGACGGTGTGTGGAAAGATAAACACGGGTTTTACGTGATTTACGAGGCTGTAAAAGGTTTATTTACTACTCGTAATGTTATACTGGTGTAAACCGGGCCTGTATTTTGAGTTACGATGGACTGGAGACGGTTCTAAAAAAAAAAAAAATTGTTTCCATCTGCAAATCAAGGACACATAATGTGAATAAAGGTTTAGCAAGTCAAATAAAATCTGGATTGGTAGCTTTAATTGCTGAATAATGTACATATCTCTTATCTTGGAGCACCTCTCATCATAGCATAAATGTCATAATATATATCTGTATATCCGTATGGCTCCTGTAAATGTACAACCCCCCCCTCCCACCCCCTCCTAATGTACAGTTTCCTCCCCCTCGTATGTATATATTTTGCATATCTTGTGTGTCACAAATGTAACAGTACTCTATACCTGTATGTCATGTATGTCAGAAATGTCAAGATATATATCTGTATGTTGTGTATGTCATTAATGTTATTATGAATTGAAAATGGGGGACCCTGATGTAAACAAGACGAAAGTCTTTCTCTGGTCTGCATCCCCTTAACAATTGTGTGGAATTGAGCCGTACTCTATTGTACCCATTCTGCAATCTGTTAATAAAGTTTTCAATCAATCAATCAAACCCGGAGACAGCGGTTTCCCTCCCGTCTGCGTCTATACTTTTACCAACTAACCTCCAGTTCCGCGTTCGCGTTCTGCGATCTGATTGGCCACTGACGTTTCTGGTCATGTGACATGTGCGCCAATCGCGTGACGCCTGTTTCTGCGCCTATTTCCGCCTCGAACAGCCTGCAAACTACCTAACGCCTAGTTTATCACTGGTTAAGCTTAGGCGACTCTTTCGAAGTTGGTTAAGGTTAGAGTTTGGAATCAGGGCTGGTGTTCTATCGCCATGCTCTAAGACAAACTCTAACCTTAACCAACTTCGAAAGAGTGCCTAAGCTTAACCAGTGATAGAAACAGGCGTCACACGATTGGCGCAGATGTCACATGACCAGAAACGTCAGTGGCCAATCAGATCGCAGAACACAGTTAAACAAAATAATAAAAGAAAATACATAATAACCATATTGTGAAGGAGAAGTTAGAAGCCTAGAGGCTTATCGAGAACTTCCCCTGTTTTGTAAAATCAAAACATACAAAAATATACATATTATTTTAAAAATACCAGTAATACATTCAAAAGATGTGTTAACACAAACATACATACACACAGTACATACATGCATATACTGTATACTGCGTACATAATAAAACATAACCACCCACCCACCTGCCTACAAACCTACCCACCCACATAACCAAATGCATGTACATGACCTATTTATCTATCTACTACTTTTGAATATGAGAATTTTTTTGTAGTTTACTTAAAAAATAAGCAGAGATGGAGATTTCCTCAGCATAGGATCAGCTGTCATCATGTGATCTCTCCCCTCCCCCACAGGGGTGAGCCCGGGTCAGGACTTCACCGCCGTCATCCACGCCGTCTCCCCGTTGGTCTCCCAGTCTCAGCCAATCATGAAGCTGCTCCAGGTGGTGTCCAAGTCAAAGTACTGCTCGCAGGTAAACCAACCAACCAAACGCCGATCACCGGGCCAGTGGGGATTTAAACCGTCCAGGTGGCGTGATTTTTTTCCGTAGCCTTTGTTTGCGAAGACGCTCTCTGATTGGCTAGCCCGCGTACAGCGAAGACCCTCTCTGATTGGTTTAGCTCCGAAGGGTCTCTTCCGCCTTGTACATAATATTCTCTGCTTCGAAGTGGTTATGCTTTGGCCCTCTTTCGAAGTGGCTTATGCTTAGAGTTAGGGTTAGGGTTAGGGTTAGCCCTAACTTTATTAACAGATTGCAGAATGGGTACAATACAGTACAGCTCAATACACACAATTGTTAAGGGGATGCAGATCAGAGAAAGACTTTCGTCTTGTTTACATCAGGGTCCCCCATTTTCAATTCATCAGGACATATATGACATACATGACATACAGATAGACAGTACTGCTACATCTATACATTTATGACATACCAGATTTGCAAATACAGTACTGTTTGTGATACTAAACAAGTCCAGAAAAGAGAGTATATACATTTGACGTAAAAACTGTACATTGGAGGAGGTTGGGTAGGTGGGGTGGGGTTGGGTGGGTGGTGGGTGGGGGGGGGGCTGTACATTGGAGGTGGGGGGGGGGGGGGGGTAGGAAGGGTGGGTGGGGAACACTGTACAAGCAAAACTGTACATTGGAATATTGACAAAACCATACTTGGTAATTTACTGTACATTGGAGGGGGTTGGGTTAGGACATTTACAGGGGCCAGTTTCGAATTGCAGTCTCCCGTAGGTGTTCTTTGAGAGTGGTTTTGAAAGTGGGTAGTGATTCACATTCCTTTACAGCTTTGGGTAGGGCGTTCCACATTGATATGGCATAATTGCGAAATGTGTTTAGTCCCTTGTTTGAGCCGAATCTGGGTTTAACATGATTTGTGGAGCTCCCTCTGGTGTTGTGATCGTGGTATTCACTGACCTTTGGGAAGTATTTATTTTTGACATGTACATGGGTACCTTGGTCGTGTAGTGTATCTTGTAGACCAGGCCCATTGCAAGTTGCTGTACTCTGTCGTCTACTCTAAGCCATCCTAGGTTGTCAAAGTGGGCAGGGGTGAGGTGGGTTCTAGGAGTAAGGTCAAGCAGTAGTCTGACCAGTTTGTTTTGAGATGTTTGTAATTTTGTTTTTAGCGCCTTTGAGGTGCTTTGGTACCATGAGGTGCAAGCATAGTCGTAGTACCCTTGAATGACTGCTCCTGCCAGAGTCTTCAGGGTATTATTGTTTACCAGAGAGGAGATCCGGTATAAGAATCGAGTTCGTTGGTTGACTTTTTTTTATTACATTGGATGCCATTTTGTCACAGGAAAGATTAGCCTCTAGGATGGAACCCAGGTAGGTAATTTCATCTTTCCTTGTGACAATATTGTCACCCACTGTAACTGAGAAGCCGTCGGTCTTGCTGAGTTTGTTATTTGAGCCGAAGAGAATGGACTCTGTTTTGCCCATGTGTAATGATAGTTTGTTATCAGCGAGCCATATGCAGATTTTTGCCTAGTTCCGAGCTGAGGGTTTTTTCAACCTGTAACTTGTTCTTGTCAGAGACCAGTCGTCCGCAAACAGGAACAAGTTGCAGTCACAAGCTGACGACATGTAGCGGTCCTAGTATGCTTCCTCGTGGAACACCACAGCTCACTGGGAGGGGGGGGGGGGGGTACCGTTTACCTCCACCATCTGTTCCCTCCCCTCCAGGTAGGATTGCATCCAGCTCACTGATAGACTATCAAAACCAATTGCTTTTAGCTTGTCAATCAGAATGGAGTGATTGACAGTGTCGAAGGCCTTTTGTAGGTCCAGCATGACCATGCCGCAGTATTTGCCCGCATCCACCTCTTGTTTGATGTGGTCGTTCAAATAGAGAAGGCATGTGTCAGTGGAGTGGGATGTTCTGAAGCCAGATTGGAATTCGTAGATGTCGGAAGAATTTATCAAATCCAAGCTTAGGGACGGTTGGGGAATCCCAAAATCTAAGATGTCTTAAATGGCCCTAAGAGCAAATGTTTTGTCTTAAGTCCGTTGGAGAATGAGACCCATTGTGAACGGGAGGGTTTTCTCTCTCTTTGGATCTCGAGCGTCAGTGAGAGTGGTGCGTGTTCAACAAATACTGACTGCTGAACTGGCTTGCGACTAGGGTTGGGTTACCGTTCGCATTAGAACCGGTACCGGTACCAGTTCCTGGAATTCAGTATCGGTACCTAACGGTACTTTATTTCTTTTTACTCTGTTGGAAAAAATAAGTCCAAACTTCTCAATTTCAACATTGTTATTTATTTAAAACATTTTTATTATTTATTTTTTTATCAACTTTTTCTCCCATTTTCTATTTTTCTCCCATCCCAATTTCGTATCGTCCAATTCTACCCTCCCCTGTCTCGAACGCTGTTAGGCCATGCCTCCCACAGGCCGGCTGCAATGTGGACTTAGCCTTACATCACGTGTCCCCTCTGGTACTTGAGGAAGCAGCAGTCTCATCTTTTCACCTGCGCAGCGCAATCTCTCAGCGTCGGGGGTCTGCGTTTGGAGGGCACGCCGCCCCCGTCGCTTCCTGATTCTGCTGCGCAGGCGCACCGACCGACCTGTAGGAGTCGCTGTCCACAACGTCCGATCCCCACCCATCAGCTTCCCACCCCCTAATACTGCCAATTGTATTAGTATGAACGACCAGCCAACATGTATTGTTTTTAAATGTTTAAATATCAACTTTATCTGGCCATCCTCTATTATTAAACTCCTCTGACCTCGTCTGGTCTTTCCAAAGACCCAAGAGATGGGACAGTATATATATTTGTGGAAAATGCTCCCTCTTGTCTAGCATATTAATTACACTCTTATACTAAAAATGTAAAGGTATTGAAATTTGGTACCGATTGATCTAGTAGAGAATCGGTACTCGGTAGTACCGATGTAATTCGAGTTGGTACAATTAAAAGTACAGAGTTTGGAACCCAACCCAGTTGCGACACAGGAATAACATAATTTAAATTGTTAAAAGGGGTGGTGTTTGCCACAGGTTTAGATAATACTGTACTATGTATCAGTGTTGTAGTCGAGTCACTAAATCCTGAGTCCGAGTCGAGTCTCGAGTCCCCAGTGTTCAAGTCCAAGTCCGAGTCACCAAAGAAGAGCCCGAGTCCGAGTCGAGTCCCCATTACCCTAGTCCGAGTCCGAGTCATCAAGGTTGAGTCTGAGCTGACATACAAATAATAAAAAAAGGTCTACATTAAACATAAATGACACAGCGGTCACCGTTTCAAAGGGAGTTTATTTACTTTACAATAGCCAAACAAATGCCAAATGATTAGGGCCTATTACAAAATAAATAAATACATAAATAACTGTATTTATCCATTAACATGTCAGAGTCCTCGTCCGAATGCAGTCAACGCTCGAGTCCCAGTCATCGGTGTGGACTTGCTGTCCAAGTCGAGTCACGAGTCCTGAATGTCAGTCCAGGACTCGAGTGCTACAACACTCAATCAATCAATCAATCAATCAAATGTATTTATATAGCACATTTAGACATGACACTTGTCAACCAAAGTGCTTCACATAGCTCAAATAATAAAACAACCAACACTGCTATGTATGATATTGCCAGCTATATATACAAATGGTCTACCTCTATTCCAGAGTATGTAAACACTGCACCCCCCCCCCCCCCTGTCCTGCAGATCATCATCCTATGGAACAGTGAGAAGCCGCCCCCCCTGCGGAGCAAATGGCCCCCCATGCCGGTGCCCCTCACGGTGACGGACGGCAGGAGGAAGGTGAGTGGCACAGTCATCATCACTGTCACCCCTCCCTGACACATGACTGACAGCATGACACTCTGTCTGTCTGTCTGTCTGTCTGACACTCCGTCTGTCTGTCTGTCTGTCTGTCTGTCTGTCTGTCTGTCTGTCTGTCTGTCTGTCTATCTGTCTGTCTGTCTGTCTGTCTGTCTGTCTGTCTCTCTGTCTGTCTGTCTGTGTGTCTCTCTGTCTGTCTGTCTGTCTGTCTGTCTCTCTGTCTGTCTGTCTCTCTGTCTGTCTGTGTGTCTCTCTGTCTGTCTGTCTGTCTGTCTCTCTGTCTGTCTGTCTGACACTCCGTCTGTCTGTCTGTCTGACACTCTGTCTGTCTGTCTGACACTCTGTCTGTCTGTCTGACACTCTGTCTGTCTGTCACTGTATGTCTGTCTGTCTCTCTGACTGTCTGTCTGTCTGTCTGTTTGTTTGTCTCTCATTGTTTTTCATTCTCTCTCTCTCTCTCTGTATCTCTCTTTCTCTTTCTCTCTGTCTTGGGCTGTTTCTGTCTGCAGAGCTGACATCAGTCACCTTCATAGATGCCATTCACTCATGCTCTCTCTCAATTTAAATTCAAAGGGGCTTTATTGACATGGGAAACATGTGTTTATAATTGTCAAAGCCAGTGTCTCTCTCTCTCTCTCTCTCTCTCCCTCTCTCTCTCTCAAGACGACTAGTCGCTTCCTGCCTAATGTTGCCATAGAGACCGAGGCGGTGTTAAGTCTGGATGAAGACACCGTGCTGCTGACCAGTGAGGTGTGTTTGAGTGGGAGTGCGACTCTGTAATAATTAACCCTTTCACTGCCACACTACAGAAGGTTAACCCTTTACTATCACACTACAGACGGTTTAACCTGTAGTGTGGTAGTGAACGGGTTAACCCTCTGTCGCGTGGCAGTGAAAGGGTTAACTTTCTGTATTGTCACAGTGAAAGGGGTTAACCATTTGGTAGTGTGGCAGTGAAATGGTTAAAGTTAAGCAATAAGGCAATCAAAATACATGAAAATAATATATATATATATATATATATATATATGTATATCGATCTTATTACTCATGAACTGAAAAAAATTATAAGTCGTTGCAGGTTCCGTTTCACATCTCTACTGTATATGATTCAGTTTCACATCTCTACTGTATATGGTTCAGGTTCACATCTCTACTGTATATGGTTCCGTTTAACATCTCTACTGTACATGGTTCAGGTTCACATCTCTACTGTATATAGTTCAGTTTCACATCTCTACTGTATACGGTTCAGGTTCACATCTCTACTGTATATGGTTCAGTTTCACATCTCTACTGTACATGGTTCAGTTTCACATCTGTACTGTACATGATTCAGTCTCACATCTCTACTGTATATGGTTTGTGTGATTTTCAACGCTTGTTATAGCGCCACCATGGGGTTTGTTCGTTCCACGTTCACTTTTGCTGGTCTGTCAGCATGTCGAGGTACATGTGTCGAGGTACATGTGATGAGGTACATGTGATGAGGTACATGTGATGAGGTACATGTGTCGAGGTACATGTGATGAGGTACATGTGATGAGGTACATGTGTCGAGGTACATGTGATGAGGTACATGTGATGAGGTACATGTGATGAGGTACAGTACATGTGATGAGGTACATGTGTCGAGGTACATGTGATGAGGTACATGTGACGAGGTACATGTGATGAGGTACATGTGTCGAGGTACATGTGATGAGGTACATGTGTCGAGGTACATGTGTCGAGGTACATGTGATGAGGTACATGTGATGAGGTACATGTGTCGAGGTACATGTGATGAGGTAGATGTGTCGAGGTACCTACATGTGATGAGGTACATGTGTCGAGGTACATGTGTCGAGGTACATGTGATGAGGTACATGTGATGAGGTACATGTGTCAAGGTACATGTGTCGAGGTACATGTGTTGAGGTACATGTGATGAGGTACATGTGATGAGGTACATGTGTCGAGGTACATGTGTCGAGGTACATGTGTCGAGGTACATGTGATGAGGTACATGTGTCGAGGTACATGTGTCGAGGTACATGTGATGAGGTACATGTGTCGAGGTACATGTGTCGAGGTACATGTGTCGAGGTACATGTGATGAGGTACATGTGTCGAGGTACATGTGATGAGGTACATGTGATGAGGTACATGTGTCGAGGTACATGTGTCGAGGTACATGTGATGAGGTACATGTGTCGAGGTACATGTGATGAGGTACATGTGATGAGGTACATGTGATGAGGTACATGTGTCGAGGTACATGTGATGAGGTACATGTGGTGAGGTACATGTGTCGAGGTACATGTGATGAGGTACATGTGATGAGGTACATGTGTCGAGGTACATGTGATGAGGTACATGTGATGAGGTACATGTGTCGAGGTACATGTGATGAGGTACATGTGATGAGGTACATGTGATGAGGTACATGTGTCGAGGTACATGTGATGAGGTACATGTGTCGAGGTACATGTGATGAGGTACATGTGATGAGGTACATGTGATGAGGTACATGTGATGAGGTACATGTGATGAGGTACATGTGATGAGGTACATGTGTCGAGGTACATGTGATGAGGTACATGTGATGAGGTACATGTGTCGAGGTACATGTGATGAGGTACATGTGATGAGGTACATGTGTCGAGGTACATGTGTCGAGGTACATGTGATGAGGTACATGTGATGAGGTACATGTGTCGAGGTACATGTGTCGAGGTACATGTGTCGAGGTACCTACATGTGATGAGGTACATGTGTTGAGGTACATGTGATGAGGTACATGTGATGAGGTACATGTGTCGAGGTACATGTGTCGAGGTACATGTGATGAGGTACATGTGATGAGGTACATGTGTCGAGGTACATGTGTTGAGGTACATGTGATGAGGTACATGTGATGAGGTACATGTGATGAGGTACATGTGTCGAAAGCTGAATAATAAAGAAAAACCACCAATTACCACCAAGAAAACACCAAAAGCACCTCCGGGGCCGCACCTCGCACCCTACAAGCACAAGTACAATAACAGCAGCAGAAGAGCACTACCATCAGTAGGAAACATTCACGGGTGTTTACATTTTTATTTTATTTCTTTCATGTTTTACATAATAGTTTTTGTTTTTTGTTTTGCATATATATATATATATATATATATATATATATATATATTTGTTTTGTAATGTTTTAAATTAGTACACTCATTTGAGTAGTGGAAAAGGGGTAGAATTAAATAAGTGTATACTTCTTCCTACTCATTTTCGAACATGTAGATTGAGTTATGTTTTGCTTTTAAAATTTTTTTTAATTTAATTTCTTGAGATCAATGATTTGTTTTGATTTTATATTGTTTGTATTTATTTACATGTTCGAAATAAAGATTTCAAATAAAAAGATAAATCAAATAAAACACAGTCATTGCTCTGGTCTTTCCCAGGTGAACTTTGCCTTCCTGGTGTGGCGCAGCTTCCCAGAGAGGATTGTGGGATACCCTCCCAGAAGCCACTTCTGGGACCCGCTGAAGCAGACCTGGGGCTACACCTCCAAGTGGACCAACGACTACTCCATCATCCTGACGGGAGCTGCCTTCTATCACAGGTATGGAGCTTGTTGATTTTATGATTTTATTGTGTTATTGTTCTATCGTTTTGTTACTGTGTCCTTTTGCTTTTAAATACTTTTGAGTACTCTTATCTATTTAAATTTTTATTGTTGCCTATGTTTATCTTTTTTTTCCTTTTTAGCACTCTTGTTCTTTTATCTATTTTTAGTGCTATTTAGTTTTTTAGTATGCTGCCTCTGTACAGCACTTTGTGGCTGTTAAAGCGCTTTATAAATAAAGTTGGATTGGATTGGATTAGGTATAGCAACATGCTTTTATTATAGCAATATATATAGAGAGAAACCATCATTTAGAAACCATAATAATAACTGGAACTGTTATTATATAGTCACCAATGACAGAAACAGACTGGTATATAGAGGATCGCTTTTGTTTGTATTTATTTGCACAAAACAGACACTTGCATGGATTTGTACACACACACACACACACACACACACACACACACACACACACACACACACACATTTTGCAAGACAGAACAGCCATTGTGCGCACTTGAGATGAAAAGAAAACAAATGTGTTCTCAAAGACCCTCAAGAAGAAAGCTGTAAATGAAAACATCAAAAGTAATGAGTTGATAAAACAGCATAATGACATGAATCATAAACATTTAATGGAATAACAAGGAACAACTCAAACAAGCAACTATCCCTGCCAACTATTAAGCTGATTAGGGAGAGCTGACAATGCACTTCTATTGTACTTCAGTACAATTTTATTGAGCCCTATTTCTTTTTAATTCAAAGGAACACTAGATAAATACATGGTTAGATAACGCAGTGTCGATACGCACCACGGTCTCATCAGAACACGTAAAGAAAGTACGACCACAGGAAGAAAGATGAATAATGTACGTTATGTTATAGCCATAAGTAATATATTTACGTTTTTGTATCGGCAAAAGGTCAAAAGAGATCACGGCGCCCGGGAGTCAAACCAAAGAGATTACGGAGCCCGGGAGTCGAACCAACAGTGATTGTGGCCACTAGCAAGGGCTCTCAACACTAGACTAAGCCACCCACCCACCCTGATACAAACACAGCAATACTATGATGATGGTTCATTTAAATGTTTAACGGTTATGGTTAAGAAAATTTGAATTATGGTTATGGGTAGTTTAGGGTTAAGGTTAATGTTAGTTTAAGTGTCTCGGTAGTCTTGAGGTAAAGGCACTTGCCTCTCAATGCGAGCGCCCTGGGTTTGGGAACTCGAGCATTTCCTGAAAACACTAAAAGTGAAAAAAATATCTATATGCAATATAATGTACTTATTTGTAATACGTACATCTTCGTAAATACGTCATTACTTATGGCTATAACATAACGTACAATAAGTACCTTTTTCTTGCGGTCGTATTTTATTGACATAATTTGAAGCGAGATCGGGCTGCTATACATAACAGCAGCTATAGTGTCTACTGTACACTGTGCATCAATTCTCGCCAGCAGTAAAAGGGTTAACTTGCCCCAGATCCACACATTAACATTCATTATCATCATCTTGTCTTCTCCCCAAGATACCATTAGCCTACACTGCAGTACCCACTTTCTCTCTCCTAACCCCCCCCCCCCCTTACGGGTGCTTCTTTGCCTGTACCTCAAACTGTGATATGTCCTGTAAACCAAAACCTACGCTACTATAACGATATACCAAAGTTAATATCCTCTCCCCTCCCAAAGCTACACTGCTATAACGATATACCAAAGTTAATATCCTCTCCCCTCCCAAACCTACGCTACTATAACGATATACCAAAGTTAATATCCTCTCCCCTCCCAAACCTACGTTGCTATAACGATATACCAAAGTTAATATCCTCTCCCCTCCCAAAGCTACACTGCTATAACGATATACCAAAGTTAATATCCTCTCCCCTCCCAAAGCTACACTGCTATAACGATATACCAAAGTTAATATCCTCTCCCCTCCCAAAGCTACACTGCTATAACGATATACCAAAGTTAATATCCTCTCCCCTCCCAAAGCTACACTACTATAACGATATACCAAAGTTAATATCCTCTCCCCTCCCAAAGCTACACTGCTATAACGATATACCAAAGTTAATATCCTCTCCCCTCCCAAAGCTACACTACTATAACGATATACCAAAGTTAATATCCTCTCCCCTCCCAAAGCCACACTGCTATGATATACCAAAGTAATATCCTCTAAAGCTACACTACTAGAACGATATACCAAAGTAATATCCTCTAAACCTACACTACTATAACGATATACCAAAGTTAATATCCTCTCCCCTCCCAAACCTACACTACTAGAACTATATACCAAAGCAATATCCTCTAGTCTAAATGATGACGATTCTGACTTCAGTTATTTTGTATGTTACAAGACACTTTTAAGTTTAAGTCAAGCACTTTCATATATCGTTAGCCTCATGGCATAATTGTCTAAGTAATTTTTTGGCCAAATTGATATTTCTGCCTAACTCTACTCTCCTCACACTGCTGCACCACCCTGGCTTAGTGGCTGTGTCCTCAGCCAATCAGAACATTGTTATTTTAAGAATCCCTTTCTGCCTAACTCACTCGTGTGACTTGTGCCAAAATTAGTTTTTTTCTTCTTTTCCGAAAGTCTTGAAAAATGACTTAGGCAATTATGCTATGAGGCTAACGATATGTTATGTTTAAGTTTAAGTCAAGCACTTTGATATGTTATGTTGTCTGTTTAAGAAAGAGTGCCATAAATGATTTTATTGAAAAAATAAGAATCGTGTGAGAGAATCGTGATCTCAATTCTTAGAGAGAAAAATCGTGATTCACAGTCGAACAAGAATCGCCAAGCCCTATCCACAACTGTGCTTCACTGTATCCAAGTAAATGCTAGCCCCTTTCATGACTGCTGATGCACACCTTGCTTTGAATACAGCAGTCACGTGCTCCACCTTACTAGCCATGGGAACATTCACCCTGAAGCACTGGTTATTTACGAACGGTTCGTTCTAAATTTATCACAGAGAAATTTCAAAGGTACTCACAGTTGCACGAGGGTTTCACACACAAAAGCGGGGTGGTTTGAAAGCTCGGCGTTGCTAATAAACATTTACCGTACTTTTCGGACTATAAGCCGCGGCTTTTTCCCCCATTTTTCGACCCTGCGGCTTATATAACGGTGCGGCTTATATGTGGACCAAACCCGAAAATGTAAAAATCTTGCTTTTTTTACTGCATTGAAATGTTATTTATCTGTTCCCTTATTTGCTCAACTTAATACAACTTGTAAATGAGTTAATTCTTGTTATTTGTCCGACAGTATTGTGTCCCAATGCTGGTGGAAAGACTACAAACGAGAAGCTGGGTGTGGTCTGTGCGGGTGCACTTAGCGAGGCGTTAACACACAAGAATAGCGTATAACATATTACCAATAACATATGGTAATTAAACATTAAAACACCTGCGGCTTATAGTCCAGTGCGGCTTATATATGTACACATCATTCAATTTAGCTGCTGCGGCTTATAGTCAGGTGCGGCTTATAGTGCGAAAAGTACGGTAATTTTTTTTATAAGCGAGTACAAATCACAGAGAGCAGCGTTGCATGAAAATGGATTTGTCTCTTCTTCCGCATTTTGACATGCCGGAGCGCTGTGATTGGCTTCTTCTCTTCTTCTGCTTTGTCACATGCCTGGTGCGCCCAGCAATCACAGCGCTCCGGCATGTCAAAATGCGGAAGAAGAGACAAATCCATTTTCATGCAACGCTGCTCTTGGTGATTTTTACTCGTTTATAAAAAATATTTAAAATGTTTATTAGCAACGGCGAGCTTTCAAACCACCCCGCTTTTGTGTGTGAAACCCTCGTGCAGCTGTGAGTACATTTGAAATTTCTCTGTGATAAATTTAGGACGAACCGTTCGTAAATAACCAGTGCTTCAGGGTGAATGTTCCCATGGTTAGTAAGGTGGAGCAAGTGACTGCTGTATTCAAAGCAAGGCGTGCATCAGCAGTCACGAAAGGGGCTAAGTAAATGCCTGCACCAGTGCACCTTTATCCCAACGTCTGCCGTCCCCCAGGTACTACCACCACCTGTTCTCTCACTACCTGCCGCCCTCGCTGCGCACTCTGGTGGATCGCACCTCCAACTGCGAGGACATCCTGATGAACTTCCTGGTTTCCGCCGTGACGCACCTGCCGCCCGTCAAAGTAGCCCAAAGGAAGCAGTACAAAGAGTTGCCGAGCCCTCAGGTTAGCAAGCGTTCCTCCTCGTTGGCTTTTCATTTGCTTCCAGAAATCTGTATTTCGCACTTGATTTATTTAGATTTTCTTTAATTAAGTAGCGCAGGCCGTTTACTTAATGTTAAATGTTACTTACTAAGTTATGTTTTTGTAGGTTTTTTATTGATTTTTGCTACCGGGCAGTCCGGTAGAGAGAGAGAGAGAGGAAATGGGAGATAGACCGGGGAAGACATTCGGCAAAGATCACCGGGTCTGGGAGTCGAACCCGGGTCGTAGTGCTGTATGCAGTGCGCCACAGGCCGTTTACTTTTACTTGTTTATTGGGACGACGACAGACAACATTTATTATCTGGGGTATTAATTAAAGCACTGACACAGTAGCATGTGAGATGCGCTGCTCAATACTGCTTTACACACACACTGCATAATGGGGATAAAAACAGGCATTTATTGGCACTGAACAGATATGAAAACAAACTTGAATGCCTATCCTGTCAGGACTGCATGTAAGGCCCAGCTTGAGGAATCGCCAGTTCATACAATTAAACCCTTTGCAGTGAAGAACTCTCGCTTTAACGTGTTAGACGGCCCATGTATAGGGAGGGAGGTGTAGTCTGACGTCACTGGTTGTTCCACCCGTATAGGGATTTATCATTGGGGAAAATGTATTATCGGCTATTGTAATAATTCTGCCTCATGAATATTGGCAAGCTTTCCATTTTTGCACAAAATGAGTTCCCTTCTATCACTAACTTTATTGTTTGAGGATTTTTGGTTGAAATAAAGTTACCGGTAGTTATAACGTTTTTAATTTGTCGTAGAAATAAAACTACACTTACCAGTAGAACGCCTGTGGTTCAGTGCTGTCGCCTAATACAGCCAGGAGTCTACACTGTGGTGTCGTCAGTGTAGTTCCTCGGTGAACGAAAATTACTTTTACGATTAATTGCGAATGTTTTCATGTTGAGCTCTAGATTGTGGATGAATACACACAGAAAGGTCACACCATGCCAATGTTCATGCTTTAAAAACGAGACGATTTAGAAATGGGTCCATTGGAAATACATGGCAATTTCAAGGAGGGTGGACCCCGCGCGGGAAACACCAATGACGTAACCACTACACCTCCCTATTTGCAGTTGTGAAGCCAGTCCAAGTCACTTGGGAGTGTGAACATGATATATCACGAGAAAGTACTCGACCTCTTCCATCTTTAACGATGAACCCCCCCCCCCCCCCCCCCCCCCCCCCCTTCGCACACGAGGAGCAGCGATGGAGAGAGAAGCCTCCCTGTACAAACTCATCTGTTCTCTTCTCTTCTCCCCTCTCCAGGGTACGAAGATGGCTCCGTGGGCCAACCCGGAGCACTTTAACCAGAGGCAGGAGTGCGTGAACAGTTTCGCCAGCTGGTTTGGCTACATGCCCCTGGTCCACTCACAGTTCCGCCTGGACCCCGTGCTCTTCAAGGATCAGGTGTCCGTCCTCCGCAAGAAGTACAAAGACCTGGAGAGGGCGTGAAGCCCGACGGACTGACGGGAGCCGGGCTGAGAGGAATGGAGACGTGCAGATCGATGACAGGCTATGGGGGAAAGATTTCCCCTGCCTGTCTGTCTGTGATTTCAGGCAGACGGATAGATGGATGGACCAACAGGGAAATGAGTCGGGTTTACGTCTCGTCTGCGATACGGACAGAGACTTGCAGACTGGTCTGTGTGTGAGATATGGACATAAAAAATACAGTGGACAGACAGACCCTGGTGGACTGATCTGCAGACGAGGAAAAGAGATATTTAAAAAGGGGAGCAGGGGCCGCAAGGAGAACCCCCCCCCCCCCCCCCCCCCCCTGGCCCTCTGCAGGTCTGACGAGACATGCTATTGGAGGAAGCTTTGTTAGGAGCCTTATAACGGGCCCTGTGGTCGGGTCTCTTGCTGAGAATGGACAATCTCTACTGAAGAAAACAATAAGCTATGGAGCACGTGTGAACAGTTGACGTCCAGTGCCACCGTGACAATGGGGAGGGATGGTGGGACCATGCGGTCCGGCCGCCAGATGTGTCTCGACGTCAACAGCGGGTAGGAGAGAGCGCGCCAAGCGAAACGGATCATTTCACACCACGATGTAACTGTAAAAACCAATAAAGATATTTCTAAATGCAAATGCTAACTCCTATGAGGCGATGATTTCGCAATGCCATACATACAGTGGCATCGAGCGTGTGGTCTCCCCTTTACACAAGGGGTTAATGAACCGGAGTGAAGTATCTTAAGACGTGGGATGAAGAGAAACTCTGGAGTTGATCAGTCATCAATGGGTTGAGTTACTTATAACTTTACACAGGTTGTTGGCACAATGGGTCGACAGTATAGCCCACTGCACTTCCGTGTTACATCTATATGAATTGAAAATGGGGGACCCTGATGTAAACAAGACAAATGTCTTTCTCAGGTCTGCATCCCCTTAACAATTGTGTGTATTGAGCCGTACTGTATTGTACCCATTCTGCAATCTGTTAAATAAAGTTTTCATTCATTGATGGAGCTTGTGAGGGGGAAGGGGATAAAGTGAATGAATGTTGATTAGAGCGCATGCGCAATTACCCAGGGAGTGGATGTGACTATAGCTCGGCAGAGAAAGTGCCGATCGACTTGGGGTTGGTCTTTCCGTGTTGCAGAGACTCAGGCGTATATATCTATTGGATCACGTCTCAAGCTCCCCCTACAACCACTTACGTCAAGGCTCTAATCAGCATTCATTGATTTGATCGCGCTCTCTCCCATCAGCTCAAAGTACCAGAAGTGTTGCGGTGGTCTATAACGGATTTCATTTCAAAGTAACTTTGTCAACCCAGAGTGTAAAGACCATCCGTGCTGAAGTGCTCATCAAGACACAAGTTCACAGAGTGGATCAAGTATCCATGATTCCAATGCAGAGTAACGCAAATGGAGGAGTCAATTTCAACAGTGTGTAACACAGGGGGTTCCCACAGACATTGCACAAAGAAATTCAAGGACTTTCAAGTACCTTCCCAAGCACTATATTTCATTTTAAAAGGGCATTTAAAAGGATACAATTCACATTTAAATGTGATCGTGGATCGGATCCAATATTTAGCTTAAAACCAATTTCCGACAATTAGTTACACTTTAGATTAAAAGAAAATGCTATTTCTTGATTCAGAACAATTGATGGACAAAACTTTCAATGCGAATGGTTGATTTTAATTCCAATTACTTTTTAAGCACCTAGTTAAAAAAATTGGCTGTTTTCAAGGAATTCCAGGCCTAGACTTTTTTTGGTCAAAAATCAAGCACTTTGAGGACCTTGTGCGAACCCTGGTAATATTCATCTAGTTCCAAAGCAGTGCTAGCTCACCAGAAAAGCAGTGCTAGCTCACCAGAAAAGCAGTGCTAGCTCACCAGAAAAGCAGTGCTAGCTCACCAGAAAAGCAGTGCTAGCTCACCAGAAAAGCAGTGCTAGCTCACCAGAAAAGCAGTGCTAGCTCACCAGAAAAACAGTGCTAGCTCACCAGAAAAACATGCCATGGAACCTCTATTTGGCACAACTTAAGACTGTAGCAGCATCTGTAATGTGTGTAGTGTGTTTTACAACATAAAAACAACATGTAGGCCTCTATCCACTATTTACTGTGTAAATTGGTAGCCGCAAGTAAAAGGTTTACAACATACTCCTTGAGACTTTATTAGAAAGGACAAGGGATTTGGTTTTAACGTTTATTTAGTAGAAAAAGGACCCAGAAATGTATTTATCCCGCGTTCACAGATAGAAAAATAAATTCACCGGCATGCAAGTCTCAACGCCCTGGAGGTAAACACGTGTGTTGCCTAGCACTCAGAAAGCTTCTCTCATTACCGACACACACGCGCGCGCGCACACACACACACAAACACACACAAACACACACAGGCAACCACCCGAGATACATAGCTGCCTACGGGCTCATTGAGTTCAGAAGCCCATACCAGGTGAGACTAGTGTTTGTAGCACACAGAAATAATGGAAGTGAATGTCCCAACTGTTCCCAATACCGCGAGCACTGACGTCAGATCATTGTGCTCTCCAGAGGAAAGGAATGATAACGAATTCAACTGAACTCTGCGGGTTTCAACATATATATATACGATACGCTGTGTATAAAAAAATAAAGACAAAATGAAGTGTTCACAAACTCAATCTGAATGTTCATGGTACTATAAAAACAATTCAAATAAGGTCAAAATGTAAATAAAAAGGAATTAAGAGAAGTAAAAAAACCCAGAGGAGCGTTTTTTTACGAGGAGCCCAGAGCAGTCGGTCGCCGCCGTGCAGGAAGAACGGCCCTCCGTGTTTAAAAAAAACACCTGGGATCCTCGACGGGAGATATGGTCCAGAGGGTTTGGAGTGGAGTGTTAGTGTGGTAACCCAACCCCCCCCCCCCCTTCTTGATTCCCTCTTTCTGTCTCTTTGCCTAATCCCCATACATGAGGTGAGGCGAGGATCCTCCCAGCCAACCCCAGGGCTGTACAAGAGCGACCCGACGACGAGTGAAAAAAAACTACAAGACGCTCGAGAGTTCCAACGTGTAAAGGTCACCGATTAAACACCGGTCTAGACATGGGAGGTCAGAGGTCAAGTCGGGGTGTCATCCTCTGATCCCAGGGCGGATACTTGAACTCGACTGTATAGACCTCTCAAAAGTGTTGAAACGAACAGTGCTTTCTTTCCCCTCCTCCTCCTCGTTCACCAGTACTTCTGCCCTTCGACGCGCAGACGGGGGGTGAGAGGTAGAGAGACGTTTCTACATGAGGATTATACGTTTGTTAAAATTCACTTCTTTTTAAGAGCCGTGACGTCGCAAGAACTTAGGGAGCGGATGCTGCAAGAGCCTGCGTGAACCACAGACAAAGCTAGGGGGCGATCTTTTAATAACCCACTCATTTTCCCATAGCCTATATAATAGTAATAACATGGAGAGAGCCGGGTGGATCCGGAATTACGACTCGTGCGGAATGAGGTCTATTTTGGCAATCGGTATCTCCATATATATATATATGTCTGTCCGAAGAGGTGGCGTGGGGCGAAGTGGATGACATCACTTCCTGAGCGTGAGCATGGCGTTCACGTCCCACAGCAGGTTCCTCATCTGGTCCATCAGGACCTTCATCTCCTGGTTCTTCAGACGCACCTTCTGCGGAGGGGACAACAGAGAGCAGGATCAGAGGACCGCCGGGGACAGCTAACAAGCCAGGCTTCCTTTTTATGTTAGTATCACAAAGTGAACCATTCTATCCTACAATGTTCTAACAGCCTAGCCGACAGGCTTCCTTTATTGTTAGTATTACAAAGTGAACCGTTCTGCCGACAGCCAAGACGTGTGAATTTGTAACGTTTTTAATCGCCGTGGCTTTTACGGCGTCACAAGTTAACAAACATAAAAGATAAGATATTCCTTTATTGATCCCCCTGGGGAAATGCAGGCATCATAGCAGCATGGGGGAGGGGGGGGGGTACAGGTACATGGTAATAGTAGAAGACAATACTAGCCAGGTAATAAAGTTATAGTACAGTAGAAAAGTTGAAATAGGCAGTGTAAACAATATAATAATAATAATACATTTTATTTGTATAGCGCTTTTCAATGACCCAAAGATATATAATGAACTCTTGAGTATACGCATATGTAATCAGTGTAATCAAGGTGCAGATGAGGGTCTGTATGCCCTATCAGTTATATTATGCATTACAATAAATATAGTTACAATGGATACTAGAATCACTGTATGAGTAAGTAAGTATACACACAGGTGCAGTATGCATAGGGTACATATGGCGGTAAGGTACCGTTTAGGTGGGAGTCAGACACACTCAGTGATCAGACATTCCTAGTAGTTCTTGAGTATAAGAATGCATATTTAGATTTTGTCAACGTAGGATCCAAAAGAAGGTTGGGTCCTCCCTCTCCTTATTTTGGGAGGCATGATGATGCAAGCTCATAGAAATGCACAGATACTCATACTGGTATCAGGCTAAAACATTGTAAATGTTTACAGATTACAGATATAACTGATTAAGTCGACAAAGCCCTCGACTATTAGTCGCCTAAGAATGTCTTTAGAGAAGGACACTGCTGACTGTGGCTGTGTCTGAAAATCCTCAGTACCTCTACACAATCAGGCAGAAGCCACTAGCCCTGCTACCCACACTCTACGATTTTAGAAAACTACTGTAAAGTAGGTTAGTAGGTCAAAAATCGGCTCCCACGGTGCAGTAGAGAAGTTACGTTTACGTAAACAAAACAAAGAAAACCCACACGTTTCATGTGATTAGTGTCAACGGTAAGCGATGTGCATGATCTAACTTGGTTGGGAGTTGCATCGTTTGTGATGAACAGACTGAAGAAATCAACTTAGGCCCGTCGTCCACATGGGGATTTAAATTGGCCACTTCCATGACATTGAAGTGGTAGAGTACATCACAGAACTCACATCTTTCATTGTCTTCTTCTGGAGTAAAAGATAACTTCCTGAGGGTAACCATGCTACATGTACTGAATAAAAACCTGGATGACAGTAGATTACCGAAGGCGCACCCAAACAATGCCTACTCAATAGAGATGTCCGATATTGGCATTGAAATGTAATATCGGAAATTAGCTGTATTTAATTTTTTTTTAGGGATGTCGGATATTATCGGCCTACCGATATTGGCATTAAAATTTGATATCGGAAATGATCGGTATCGGTTTTCAAAACATTTATTTAACCTTTATTTACCCAGGCAAGCAAGTAAGAACTAATTCTGATTTTATTTATTGTCAAAAGTATGCATAATGTTGTGTTAATTCCACGACAAGAGATGTGTAATGTTAATTACCTGAAATTATTCCATTTGGGGGGGGGGGAGGGGACCCTGCATATATCGGTATCGGAAATT
Organism: Notolepis coatsorum; assembly: GCF_963971535.1. Taxonomy (NCBI): domain Eukaryota; kingdom Metazoa; phylum Chordata; class Actinopteri; order Aulopiformes; family Paralepididae; genus Notolepis; species Notolepis coatsorum. Next base: position 23,370,572 of record NC_140168.1, on the reverse strand, counting down.
AAGAGTTGGACAATATCGGTATATCGGTAAAAAAGCCAATATCGAGCATCCCTAATTTTTTTATTTGAATTTAAATTTTATTTAACCTTTATTTACCCAGGCAAGCGCGTAAGAACACGTTCTTATATACAAAAGTAGCCTGAACAAAAAGCAAAAGCCTTTTGAGGGAAGAGGGGGATGGGGGGGCTGCAACAAAACAGTATACAAGGAAAATTACAATAAATAAAGGAGAGAAGGAAAGAGAAAGGGAGAGTGAGAACCAGAGGGGGAGAGAGAAGAAAAGGGGAGATGCACAGATAATGTTTACATTTAGAATGCCTTGTTGAATGCATCCAGTGAAATGAACACATCAATGCATACTTTTATTGTCAAAAGTATGCATAATGTTGTGTTAATTCTACGACGGAAAATGGATTATCGGCTATTGTAATAATTCTGCCTCGTGAACATTGGCAAGCTTTCCATTTTTACACATAATGATGAGTTCCCGTCTATCACTAAGATTATTGTTTAAGCATTTTTGGTTGAAATAAAATTATAATGTAATTATTTTACGATTAATTGCTAATTGTTTCATGTTGAGCTATAGATTGTGGATGAATAGACACAGAAAGGTGCACCATGCCGATGTTCATGCTTTATTTGTTTTAAACGAGACGATTTAGAAATGTGTCCATTGGAAATACATTGCAATTTCAAGCGCGGTGGACCGGCCGGAAACAACAATGACGTAACCACTTCGGTATAAGAGCCAAAACATCCCTACTACTCAACCATCAGAAATACTGCACCTCTGTACTGAGAGGGGGGGGCAGACACGCACCTCTAGCACCTCCTGTCTCTCCTGGTAGACGGCAGGACTGCAGGACTCCACCTTGATGATGGGAGCGACCTCCTCTGCGACATACGGCACCAGCTGGGGAAATGGAATACAAATGTATATTAATATAATATAAATAATAATGATGGCAAATGGCTGCATTTATAAATGTTACTAGATTTTTATTGATTTTTGCTACCAGGCAGTCCGGTAGAGAGAGAGAGAGAGAGAGAGAGAGAGAGAGAGAGAGGAGGAATGGGAGATAGACCGGGGAAGACATTCTGCAAAGATCACCGGGTCCGGGAGTCGAACCCGGGTCGGCCGTGTTGCACCGTGGTGCTGTATGCGGTGCGCCACTCGGGCGCCCCAAATGGCTGCATTTATATAGAGCTTTTATCCAAAGCGCTTTACAATTTTGTTCCTCACATTTGACCCATTCACTCACACATCCACACACCGACGGCGGTGGGCGACCGTGCAAGGTGCCAACCTGCTCATCGGGAGCAATTTGGGGGGTGGTTAAGTGTCTTGCTCAAGGACACTTTGCCCCGAGAGGAGTGGGGGAATTGAACCGGGAACCTCTGGATTACCAGACGACTGCTCTACCTCCCGAGCAAACACAGACAAGAGAGGTTGGGAGGTTTCACACCTTGCTTTCTAACCGTCTTAAGTGTCTCTAGAACTCCCGTCTGTCGGTTGGTTGGTTGGAGGCTGAGATGTGGCAGGGAGGTCAAGCGAGCAAGCGTGTGTGTGTTCATGCCAATTGGCTAAAAGGGGGAGTGGCCTGTCACAAAAAAGTTGCAGATATTGCAAACTGAAGCTCGTTTCAGACCACTGCACAGCACTTATTTAACATGCTTAAATACGGCGCTGGAAGCAGAGCACAATCGATACAGTAGAGAACTTCCACACACTTACTCCACGGGAAAAGGTCACTTTATTAAATAGTAGGGCTGCAACGATTAGTCGACATAATCGACGACGTCGATTATAAAAAATCGTCGACGAGGAATTGCTGCGTCGATTAGTCATCAAATTTTTTTTAAATTAAAATATTATATATATATATATTTTTTTTTGCACTACCTATCTTTGTGAAAGTGGCTTCTCAGCTCTGGTCCAGCCAGCTGAAGACTTCTTAGCTTAACATAACAGACCAACAGTAAGTTTGGGGGAACTAATGGGATAAGTGGGGATGTTGTTTGGTCCTGACAAGAGTCTCAAAGCAACTCTGAGGTCATTCAATGTCCAATCTGTTCCTCTGCTCTGTCTTCAGCTGGACCAGAGCTGAGAAGCCACTTTCACAAAGATAGGTAGTGCAAAAAAAAATATATATATATATATTTTTTATATATATATATATATATATATAGGTAATTGTTTTTCGATTAGTCGACTAATCGAAAAAATAATCGACAGATTAGTCGACTACCAAAATAGTCATTAGTTGCAGCCCTATTAAATAGGCTGCTGAGCTTGCAGTTGGATACCTATTAACATTGTGTTACGTTAACACACCCCTACTGTACTGCTGTATATACTTGCATAAACAATCAAAACATACTTGTTCATACTTCCCTGATTCATACACTTTGCACATAACTGCACAATTGCACAGCCTTGCCAAGTATCCCATCACACTGTATTGTTATTTCATTCTAATTAGTGTGTATACTTGACCACATCTTGCCAAGTTGTACATCCCTGGCCTATTCCTATTTAATTTTTTTTTTACTTATAATTGTACTATATTCTATTGTGCTATATTTAATTTAGTTTATATCCCATTTAATTGTATTCAACCTCTTTATTTACAGTTGTACAGCCCTGGCCTATATTTTATGTCATAATTCTATTCTATTGTGCTTATAACTTAGTTCATATTTCATTTAATTTTACTCCACCTCTTTAATGTATCATCCTACTGTTAATGTCTGTCCGTTAACACATTGCCCGCCGGGGGTTATGCCCATCTCATGCCCCTCTCTGCCAGCGCTGTAAGCCTATGGAGATGTTTACCTTCTTTGCAGGGCTATAACTTTTTTAATTGTATTGCTATATTGACATTACTATGGCCCATTCAACATCGATTATCTATCGTTCAGGATGTGGGAACGTTATACTTTTTCATTCATACATTGTTGTGTTAATACCTTCTAGAATATAAGTATGTTTTTAATGTTTTCTGCTGTAATTCCAAAAACGCTAGTTATAGGCCCAAACGCATTATATAGATTATCGATTGCCGTTTCCCCCCCCATACACGCTACACCAAAAAACTCAAATGTATATGATCGGTATACATTATGCCTCATCATGCGCGGAGAAAAGGGGGGGGGTCGTTTATAATTCCCCGATCATCAGTAACTGCTTTATGTAGGTTGGGTGGATATATTGATCAGATGGTTTGCAAACAAGGTAATGCACAATCGGGTTGAAAATAACGTTATATTCCTCTTACCGTGGGCCAATGAGACTGGCGGTGAAAGATCCCAATTATACGACGCTGATCGCCTAGGTCCATTTCCGGTTTGTATGGCGCAATAAACGCCGAAATCATATAGATTATTAAGTTTAGAAAGCGATCCATTATGTACATGTCGGGAGTCCTGTAACGAGATGTGACTGCCGGATGATTTTCATCGATGCACTGATGGCACATCCTGTTTGCGAGTGTAACTCGCCTGACCATCCACCAGGCGGCGGTATTGAGCCGTCGTTGCAGTCACATCTAAGGTCCAGCTGCAGGACCGGGGGTGGGTATATGAATTATGAATGCCATGACGGAAAAAAATGAAATATTGATCTCAAAAACGCTGTACAGCGATCCTGGCAGACAACGCATTGGCGGCCAATAACGCTGGACAGCGTTTTTGGTGCTGAATGTGTTAATGACGCACCGAAAACTACCAAAGCAAATTCCTTGTATGTGTAAACTACTTGGCAATAAAATACCTCTCTGATTCTGATTCTACATCAGAGGTGATAAAGGAAACGACAGAAGGCACGGGAAGACACAGAATGAAGGAAGAGGAAAACATCCTGGAGGTTCAGCCTGTGGGCCTGAAGAGGTGTGACATGTCCTACTGGAAGGAATGAATGAAAACGTTTATTTAAAATGGACACCAGCGCTAGATTGGACCAGTCACTGTGGACAGACCAGATGTGTTGTTTTTTGCGTGTTTATAGCACAAGTGCTAGTTTTCAACACTAGTCCATTGAGGCTTTTCTAAAAGATATAATAAAATGTATAGTAAAAATACAGAATTAAAATCACAAATCAGAACAAATAGTTACCAGAGCACGAAGAGAGAAGGTGGAGAGAAGGAGAGAGAGATGTAGCAGTGAAGGTGGAGAGAAGGAGAGAGAGAAAGATGTATCAGTGGAGGTGGAGAGAAGGGGCAGCGGTGGCCTAAAAGGTTAGAGAAGCGGGTTTGTGACCGGAAGGTCGCCGGTTCGATCCCCCGGACCGGCAGGACAAATCTGGGCTGGGGAAGTTAATTAATAACTCTCTCCCATACACGCTTAACACCAACCGCTGAAGTGCCCTTGAGCAAGGCACTTAACCCCCAACTGCTGCAGTGGAGTTGCTCAGTGGCCAACGGTACGGTGTCAGAGACCCCGTCAGCTCTTTGCTAGTGTGGCCTTTTCCACCCTCACACTCCCTGTAAGTGCGTCAATGTGTGCTCCTCTGTATTTAACTGGACTCCCTTGGTAACTGGACCGGGGGGGAAAGAGGGTGGTTACGTGATAAATGATAAACTCTAGAACTCTTGTCCTGACCTCCGCCGGGCTCTCCTGGAGGTCGGAGGTCATCTCCACACATCGCTCGTAGAGGAGGCGGAGCTTGCGGAACAGCAGGGCCAGCTGACGCAGGTGTTCCTGCAGCTTTCCAAAGCGGTCCTGGTACACCACCTGGCTCTGGGTCACACCGTTAGGAAGCTAGGGGGGACGAGAGAGGGAGAGGAGAGAGAGATGAGAGAGAGACGTTAGGAAGCTAGAGGAAGAGAGAGAGACATTAGGAAGCTAGAGGAAGAGACGTTAGGAAGAGAGAGGACGAGAGAGGGAGAGAGACGTTAGGAAGAGAGAGACACAATCCTCTTTGATGTTGGATTTATACTGCAAATGGGTTTATTATTGTATCTTTCCTCCACCAACATAGCCTATATGTATGGGAAACAAATAGGGATGTCCGATATTATCGGCCGATATTGGCATTAACACTTTCAGTGCCCATGACGTCATATGATGTTTTATCAGCCCAATGCCTGAATGCCCACGACATGTATTAGCGTTTTATTTTTATTTCATATTTCATCAACCGAGTCTCCCGTTGGTACAGCAGCTCCTCCAGCAGCTCAGAATGGAAAAAAGCGCCCCCTATCGTCTATCCCTGTGTAACTGCAGGTCAGTCGCTTAGACTGACCTGGGATCAGTCGATATGTAGAGGCGGAGCCAGCTGGCTCCTTGAGCTGGCAAGCTGTCTGCTCAACATGGAAGTGATCGCGGGACGGGAATCAGCATGGAATATATATTCACAGTAGCCGATCGATAGTAGACAGTAGTGATTTATATTTGGAATGGCGATCAGGAATTGGAATAATCTTTTTGGAGAACATCTGATCTGAGGTAAGGAATCTATTTTACCAGTCTTTGGATAATCAGAGTTGTATTCGCTGAGATCTCAGCGTTTGCCCTATGTGTGTGTGTGCGATCGCTGATGAGGAAATCAGATAATCGATTTTTCAGCTCGCGTCTCCAGCGTGCATACGTACACATTAGGGGTGTAACGGTACACAAAATCCACGGTTCGGTACGTACCTCGGTTTTGAAGTCACGGTTCGGTATTATTTTCGGTGCAGTGGGGGGGGGGGGGGGGGGAATACAAAAATAAATTGCTTTTCATTTATCTATTTATTTAACTGTATTAAACAATATAAAACGAATTAGCCATAATTGACTGAGCAAACTAATGCTTACTGCTGTAACCTACTGATAACACTTAGGTAAATCTGAAGATTATTATATAGCAGATGCCTTGGAGGATAAGTCGTGGACAACTGTAGCGTGTGCTTGTTTATACATAACCCCTTTCATGACTGTGATGCTTGAATACAGGGGCAGGGCTTGCATCACAGTCATGAAAGACTAGTTTATACAGAGCTGGTGGTATTTTGCTGGCTGAAATACGGACGAGAGGGAACTAGGTAGCGGGGCTATATTACTTTTAACATGTGCTTAAACTCAGTGTTCTCGACAACGGAGTATGGTCGCAGATCTGCTGCTATAAAAACACCTATGGCGTTTGTTATTGCTTTGGCCCGGTCTGCATTAATAGCGAGATGCTGCTTGAATGCAACGGGGACAACGGAGTATGGTCGCAGACCTGCTGCTATAAAAACACCTATGGCGTTTGTTATTGCTTTGGCCCGGTCTGCATTATTATTAACAAACAACATCCGGTTAGTTGTGCACGTTATATTAGGGCCGGGGGGATTTAAGTTCAGCAAAAAAAGGTTCCATAACGTTGCAATCGCTCGGTGCACAGCGCGTACTGTACCGGAGGACCACATTGAGGCGGTACAGTACGTATCCGCGTACCGTTACACCCCTAGTACACATATACTATCGATAATCTAGCGTTTATTTGAAAACGATTCATAAATAGGCCGAAAAATTACAACGTTTTTGTGTATTCTAGAATATTCCAGTAAACGTTTTATCATGGAATCTTTATATTTTTCTTGAAAACGAGGGCCTTTAAAAATGCTAAAAAACGAAAATGAACCGATAAAAAAACAATCCGCTTCGACAATGTTGACTGGAAAACGAATCATTGATAAGCGACGGGCAGATTAGACACATAGCCATAATTTAAAACATAGATTAGGCGTTATTAACGCTAACATTGAAGTGGATGGTGGGCATTCAACCGGTAAATCAAGGTTAAGCTTGGGCTCTGAAAGTGTTCAAATGTGATATCGGAAATTATCTGTATCGGTTTTCAAAATAAACAAAAGATTTTTTTTTTACATTTATTTAACCTTTATTTACCCAGGCAAGCAAGTAAGAACAAATTCAAATTTTATTTATTGTGAAAAGTATGCATAATGTTGTGTTAATTCCACAACAAGAGATATGTAATGTTAATTACCTGAAATTATTCCGTTTTTTGGGGGGGAAACCCTGCATATATCGGTATCGGAAATTAAGAGTTGGACAATATCGGTATCGGTAAAAAAGCCAACATCGAACATCCCTAGAAACAAACAATGGACAGAGAGGCCAGTAACCTGTGTGGCTCGTGTGATCTGGAAGATCTCCATGGTGCGCGTGACAATGTCCTGGACGGTTTCCTGTCCGATGCGACAGAGGAACACCTGTGAGATCTCTCGGAGTGCTCCCTGGGGGGGCATGGGGGGCTGGCCTGGGCCCGAACTGGGGGGCATGTGTGACTGCTGCTGCTGCTGCTGCTGGGGTGGCATCGCTGCTAACCCCTTCTGAGGTAGGGGGCCCGACATCACCGTTCTGGAGAGAAAGAGGGGGGGGGGGGGGGGGGGGGGGGGTTAACTAGGAAATGAATGAATGAGTGAATGAAAACTTTATTAACAGATTGCAGAATGGGTACAATACAGTACGGCTCAATACACACAATTGTTACGTGTGTCTTGTTTGCATCAGGGTCCCCCATTTTCAATTCATAGTGTGAACAGCGGTATCTAAACACGCAGGGTGGTTTGATTGATTGATTGAAAACTGCAGAATGGGTACAGTACAGCTCAATACACACAATTGTTAAGGGGATGCAGACCAGAGACAGACTTTCGTCTCGTTTACATCAGGGTCCCCCATTTTCAATTCATATTGTGAACAGCGGTATCTAAAGACGCAGAGTGGTTTGATTGATTGAAAACTGCAGAATGGGTACAGTACAGCTCAATACATACAATTGTTAAGGGGTTGCAAGACCAGAGACAGACTTTCGTCTTGTTTACATCAGGGTCCCCCATTTTCAATTCATCAAGATCAGGGTCCCTGTTGTTCATGTAAACAAATCAGTGAGCAATGGATGGTGGGCTCGAGCGTAAACAACGAAATTAACTTTCAACCCCCAGTTTCTTTATAACTGTTAATACCGACAAAAATAATTAGCATAAAAACGAGTTCGCTATGAGCACTTCAAAAAGATAACTTTTGCAGAATCGTGAATGCAATGGCTTGCCTTGTAAACGTATTCTAAATAACTAGGTAACGTTAGATTGATTGATGTTATTAACAGATTGCAGAATGGGTACAATACAGTACGGCACAATACACACAATTGTTAAGGGGATGCAGACCAGAGAAAGACTTTCGTCTTGTTTACATCAGGGTCCCCCATTTTCAATTCATCATAACAATGAGGGAGACTAGCGTGATAACGTTAGCTTGCGTGCTAGCTAGCTGGCTAACGTTAGATATGGAAAGTTAGGTAATACTTGCCTCACTAAATCAGCGAAGTGCTTTAGCTAAATGATATTAAAAAAAAACTCCGGATCGCGGGCTCGTTGCTCAAAACTACAGCGTTAGCTGCCTAGTTATCATTGATTGTTGTTGATAAGCTCATCCTGAGTGTCTTTTTCAAAGAGCCGACCCGCGTACAGACGTCACCGTGCTAGCTACGTCACTTCCGGGTAGAGGAAAGCATGTCTCGGACAGTCTCGCGAGGAGCCACCAGGCGGAGACAAAACAGGCAGCAGCAAAGACAGATCGATCATGTCCTCTCTCACTGTAGACACATTTTCTTTTTTAATCTAGAATGATGGAAAACCGTAGAAGCGTATTTAGAATTAACTGTCTTCTTGCTCTCTCACTTGAAGTGTGTGTGGTGAAGAAATGTGTTTTGTAATAAAAAAAAAAGTCAACCAAAGAACAAGATTCTTGTACCGGATCTCCTCTCTGGTAAACAAGAATACCCTGAAGACTCTGGCAGGAGCACTCATTCAAGGGTACTACGACTATGCTTGCACCTCATGGTACCAAAGCACCTCAAAGGCACTAAAAACAAGATTAAAAACAAACATCACAAAACAAACTGGTCAGACTACTACTTGACCTTACTCCTAAAACCAGTGGAGGTTATTCCATGACAACACGTGAGGCAGTACTTCACTCATAAATTATTATTAATTTACATATATATATTTAATTTTTTATTATTATTATTATTATTATTATTTTTTTATTAGAAATGTTTTCCTATGAGGGCGGCTAGGTGGTGTAGTGGGCAAGGCACTCGCCACCAGTGTGGAGACGCTAGGATTCGCGTGTTCGAATCCAGCTCTCCACATTGTTTTCAGTTTAGCTGGTCGTCCGCAGTAATACACATTGGCCGTATTACGGGGAGGGAAAACTGAAGGGTGGGGATCGAACGTTGTGAACAAGCGACTCCTACAAGTCGGTTGGTGCGCCTGCGCAGTAGAATCAGGAAGTGTCGGGGGCAGCGTGAGCCTCCCACGCGTTACTCCTCGACACTGAGAGATCGAGCTGCGCAGGTGAAAAGATGCGACTGCTGTTACCTCAAGTACCAGAGGGGACTTGTGCTATGTATGACTTACTCCACATTGCAGCCGGCTTGTGGGAGGCAAGAAACAGCGTTCGTGACAGGGGAGGGTTGAATTGGATGATACGAAATTGGGATGGGAGAAAATATAGAAAAATGGGAGAAAAAGTGGATAAAAAAAAAGAAATGTTTTCCTATGTAAAAAAAATCCAGTGCATTTTTTTTCTTCAAAAATGGCCAAGTGACAGCTCTGAGCTCTCTGATCAGGCCTGATCCCATAACTACAGTAATGGCGAGCTGTCAATCACTCAGTGCAAAATAACTGCACAGGTTGATCTTAGGAATATAATTATCCAACCAATCAAAATAGGGTAGGGTAGGTGGGTTAGTGACACTATGCACACGCGATTGATTGGCGTTCAATCCATTCCACACAAACTTAAGATCCAATCAGAGACGCACAGCGATGTGTTTTTTTCCCGTAGCCTGTTTGCGAAGACGCAAACATAGGCTATGGAAAAAAATCATGCGCCTCGGCTGCGTTTGTTTACAAAATCTTTTTATCTCAGTTGAAGAAGCTAACTTGTTGGAGCTAACGTAGCTAAAGGGCTACCACCGCAGCTACCAGGCCCAGGGTGGAGTGTTTTGTTATTGTTCATGAACTTATTATTATACCTGGTGAAGCTCCCCAAAAAAGGCAACCTGAAGGACTGTAACAACTACAGGGGGATCATGCTCACATCTGTGCCAGGGAAGATTTTGAGCAGGATCATCCTGGAAAGACTGTCCAAAGAAGTGGACAAAGAATTCAGAGAAGAACAAGCAGGTTTCCGACAGGACAGATCATGTACAGATCACAATGCCACCCTCCGCATTATCATAGAACAGACCCTGGAATAGAACACATCTCTCTACCTCACATTCATCGACTTCCACAAAGCATTCGACAGTCTAGACAGAGACACTATATGGAAACTCATGGCACATTACGGTATCCCAACGAAGTTCATAACCATCATCCAACAGCTGTACCTACAATCATCCTGCAGAGTAATACACAACGGCCAGCTCACAGACAGCTTTACAGTAGAGACAGGAGTCAGACATGGCTGCCTACTGTCCCCTTTCCTCTTTCTTCTGGCAGTCGACTGGATCATGAAACAAACCACAGCCGAACAAAATCTGGGCATTCAGTGGACAATGTGGTCTCAATTAGAGGATTTGGACTTTGCCGACGACATATAGTCCTCCTCTCACACACACAAACACAAATGCAGACCAAACTCACAAAACTTGCCACAATTGCAGCTACCACAGGACTACACATCAATAAAGCAAAAACAAAGGAGATGAAGATGAACCACAATTTAGAAGAGGCCGTACAACTGGACGGAGAAGCACTGGACGAGGTGGACACCTTCACATACCTGGGAAGCATCGTGGGGAAGGACGGAGGCAGCGACAAAGACATCAAAGCAAGAATAGGGAAGGCAAGAACAGCATTTTTAATACTGAAGCAAACATGGAATTCAAACCACATCTCCACAAAGACCAAACTCTGCATCTTCAACACCAATGTCAAATCAGTTCTATTATACGGAGCAGAAACATGGAGAACCACAAAAACAACCTCAAACAAACTGCAAACCTTCATAAACAGATGTTTACGACACATCCTGGGAATCTACTGGCCAAACACCATCACAAACGAACAGCTCTGGCAAACCACTCAACAAGAACCACTTGAAACTCTAATCAAACGCAGGGAATGGGGCTGGATTGGACACACCCTGAGAAAACCATCTTCCAACACAACCAGGCGGGCCTTAACCTGGAACCCACAGGGGAAGAGAAAGCCAGGAAGACCCAGAAACAGCTGGAAAAGGTCTGTCGAGGCGGATCTCAAGGAAGAAAGAACATCATGGAAGGAAGCAGAGAAAATCGCCCAACACCGAACCAGCTGGAGAGATTTCATGAATGACCTATGCTCCCCAAAGAGCAAAAGGGTTTAAGTCAAGTCATGAACTTATTGTGCATCGTTTGATGATATATATTTTTTTATCTCTAGCTAGTAAAGTTGAAGTAGTGTAGTTGAACGTAACCCGTGTTGCCGTATTGCTGACTGTAGGCTAACGTTGTTGTAGCTAGCTAGTAGCTAATAATAGGTAATTATATGGAGAAGCTGCACTATTCAACGGAAGATGAGATCGGTCAAGTGAGTGCTTTCTCACTGCTTTGGCAATGCTGTTGTGTTGACTTGAATCGCTTGGGTGACCACCTAGTTGGACAGTCCCGAAAATGGAACGTTTCACAAAAGACTGCTGTTTGCATTTCTGGATTTGCAACATTGAACGAAATATCGAAGGATGGATTTTATTTACAAGTGATCAAGGGACTGGGACACTATTTCCTCGTAAAGAAGTAACGTCAATGGTGAGTGGATTTAAAATATATATATTTAGTAGCTGTGTGGGTCTGTGTTGATTATCAATTATTTGGCTGTATTTTACTCTGTGGCTAACGAGCTATTTCTTCTGGACCGCTGCGTCCAGTGTGTGTGTGTGTGTGTGTGTGTGTGTGTGTGTGTGTGTGTGTGTGTGTGTGTGTGTGTGTGTGTGTGTCGGTGGCTGAAATGCGTGCGTTTACTTTCGAATTACCCACGTAATTGTCCTTTACATAAAACCTGTCTGTGGCCTTGTGCAGAGGAAGGTGGTAAATACATGTTAGAGGAGACTGAGGAAGGGATTCTATCAGCTGTTCCTGAAGTCTGGGGCCAGGCGGATGTTTCTCAGGAAGTTTGTCAGAAGGTTATGGGAAGCTCCTTCAGATAAAATCGGTTCCTGAAGTAATCAGGTGTTGTGGCTGATGTTTGACTGAAAGGCTGAGGTTCAGCACTTGTTTTCACCGTGCTGCTCGTATTCACGTTTCCCTCAATGCTGAGCTGCTTTCCAGTTTTCCAAAGTTGCCTCCACTCACAGAAACAACAGTTCAGTCTGTGTGATAGTGAGGCCTTTTGATTACAAAGCTATTTCTAGGAAGGGTCAGGAGAGTTATATACATAACCTTACGTTATATTATCGTACTTGGCCATCGCGTCCCGCTCTTAAGCCTATCGAGATATGGGGTAGAGCGGACACGAGGCCCGACAAATGCACCCCCTGAGGACCCGTAAGCCCACATCAAGGGGTTGGGGAGTCCCGTCACCCCATCCTTCCTAATGAAGGGGGGGCGCAGTCAACTCCACCCGAGTGCGAGCAAGAGGGAACTAGAACCCCTTGAACACACAGCACAGGCGGAACCACGTGTGAACGAACACACTGTGGCCCATACCCACACACTCCTGCTACCCTACCAAAGGACGGGAAGCAGGAAAGGCCACAGACCCCAGAACCGCCTGGGAGACAGAACCCCCGGTCATGTCCATGAGGTAAAACCTTACAAAGGGGCCCGGGGAGGACCATGAAGCTGCAGCACAGATGTCCTCCACCGAGGCCCCACCCAGCAGAGCGGCAGAGGCAGCCACCCCACGAGTGGAGTGCGCCCTGACGCCCCCAGGGGGATCCAGCCCGGCCAACGTGTAGCAGAGGGCAATGCCCTCGCACAACCAATGGGACAGGCGCTGTTTCGATAGTGCCTTACCGGCACGAGAACCACCGTGACAGACAAAAAGCTGATCGGTAACCCTGAGGTCCTGAGTACGGCTGAGGTAAATACCCAAAGCACGGACCGGACATGACAGGTGAAGGCCCGCATCCAACTCACTAGCGTGAGGAGGCGGATGAAACGCCTGAACCACAATATCCCTGGAGCGGAAGGAACTCCGGATATTCTTAGGCACGAAAGCAGGATTAGGCCGCAGAGTGGCACCGCAATCGGAACGAAAAGACAGGCACTCTGGACGTACCGAAAGAGCACAGAGCTCACCCACGCGTTTAGCGGAGGTGACAGCCAGCAAGAACGCGGTTTTGAAGGACAACTGTCCCAACAGCGCTTGCTCAAGCGGCTCAAACGGGGCCAAGGACAACCGACCGAGGACCAATTGAAGATCCCAACTCGGAGCCAAAGAGCGTTGCACCGGCTTAACGCGTCGAGCGCCAAGCAGGAAACGCTTCACAAGAGGGTGGCTGAACAAGACATCCCCCTCAAACCCCTCATGATAGGAGGATATAGCTGCTGCATATACCCTCACTGTCGAAGCCGACAGTCTACCAAGGAGAGACTGAAGATAACTAAGGACAGCATCCAGGGGGCAGGAGACTGGGTCCTGGCCCCCCGCCTTACACCACTCTTGGAACATACGCCATCTGCCCGCGTAAAGCGCGACAGTGGAGGGAGCATGCGCATTCCGGATGGTATTAACCACAGAAGGGTCCATCCTCTCCAGACCTACCCTCTCACCAGCCACACCGACAGGCGTTGGCCAAACGCCGGGTACTGGAACAGCGACCCGCGTTGCTGAGAGAGGGCCGTCGCCGACCAAGGAATAACCCAAGGCGGAGCGACGAGTAGCTGGATCAAGACCGGAAACCACACTGCCGTGCCCGGGTCTGGCGCGACCAGGATCACCGTCCTGCGCTCCCTCCGTATCCGCTCCAACAGCTGACCCAACAGCTGTACAGGAGGAAAGGCGTACAGAAGACCGGGTGGCCATGGAAAGATCGAAAAGGCATCCACCCCCAAGGGGGGATGATCTGCTCGACTGACCGAGAACCACAAGGGGCACTTGTGAGAGCGTCGGCTCGCAAACAGATCTATCGAGGCCTCCCCGAAACGATCCCAGATCTGTCTGACTATGTCGGGGCGGAGTTCCCACTCGTCGTAACGAGGACCGCCCAGAGACATCATATCCGCACCCACATTCTCTGCACCAGGGATGTGGAGCGCCCTCAGACTGCGCAGCCTGCGAGATGCCCATAGCCAAAGTTCGACCGCCGCCCGGTGCAGGCGGATGGAACGAGTCCCACCCTGCCTGTTGATATACGCCGCTGCCGTCATACTGTCTGTCCTGACCAAAACGTGCTCGCCTACCACCAGGTGGTCGAACCGTTTGAGGACCAGGAGGACCGCCTTCAATTCCAACACATTGATGTGCGGGGTAGACGGGCCAGCACGGACCTTCGTCCAGCTGCCCCCCACTGCGTGGGTCCGACACGTCCCTCCCCAACCCGTGAGAGAGGCGTCGGTGAAGACCGTGACGTGTGAGCGCCTGCTGCCCATGGGGACCCCAATGGTGAGGATACCCAGCCTCCTCCAATGGGCGAGATCTCCCCATATCGACAAAGGAACCGTCAACCGTTTCCATTTGTCCCTCACCGGATCTATTCCCATAGAGAAAAACCACCTCTGTATCCTCCTCATGAAGAGGAGGCCAAGAGGAACCACCGTGTGAGCAGATGCCATCATACCGAGCAGGCGCATCACTTGCAGCGCCGTGACCGTCCCTCCCAGACGGAAACCCCTGAGCGCGCGAAGGATAGACACCCGCCGCTGCTCCGAGAGGGTTACAATCATGGGCCTTGACCTCAACGTCAAGCCCAAGTACTCCACCTGTTGACTGGGAATAGTACTCTTCTTCCAGTTCACAGCAAAACCCAGCCTGGTGAGGAATTCCACCACCAGCCTGGTATGAGACCTGGCAACCTCCTCCGAACGACTGAGGAGCAGAATGTCGTCGAGATAGAACAGAACCCGTATACCCCGACGACGTAGAGGCTCCAGCGCAGTCGCTACGCACGTGGTGAATGTGCGGGGAGCCAGAGAATAGCCGAACGGCAACCTCTGGTACTCGTACGCTACGCCCTGAAACAGGAACCGCAGGAACTTCCTGTGAGGAGGGAAAATCGGGATGTGGTGAACCAGTCTCCCCTTCTGACAGCAAGCAGCAGGAGTTTGACGGTCAACATCCTGAATGGTCTCGCTACAATCATACGATTGAACGCGGACAGATCCAGTATAGGTCTGACCCTCCCCTTTTTCTTGGGCACCAGAAAATAACGGGAGTAGACGCCTGACATCGCGTCCTCTCTCGGGACCACGACTACGGCCTGCTACACCAACAGAGATCGGATCTCGTCGGCCAGGGCTGTCACTGCTTCTGACCCTGACAATAGGGTCGGCACCAAACCTGAGAACGGAGGTTGGGGTTGCGCGAACTGCAACACAAGCCCCTCTGTCAACGTTCTCTCTATCCACACCCCCAAACGGCATTCTTGTCGCCATATGTCACAATAATCCCACAGCGCACCCGCCGTCAACTGACGCTGGGCCGCAAGGAACAGGATAGTTGGCCCGGTCCCTCCCGCTGTGCGACGCACCCAAGGGGGGACCCCGTCAGAAAGGGCCGGTTTGATACGGGAGAAGCTGTCATCAAACTGGTTGACACACATCCCCCCCCTGAACACCCCTCTAGCGCATGCTGAGGAGTTGTTCCACAGCTAGACACGCAAGGCATGAGAGCCCCATGGGCTCCTACACGCCGAAGCCCTGCAGTGATATTGCTATCACCCAAATCACGCTCGCCTCTTCTTTGCAGACCACTGCCGCTCTCACGGGAGTGGGAGGCATCAGCGCGATACCCCGCCTGGCGAAGGCGAGGCCGGGGTAACCCTTGCTGTGCATTCAACAGAAGAGGCCTCGAGTCCCCCTGCTGACCACTGTAGCTAGTGGCAGCCGTAACACCAGACTCCCCCATCACACACTGTGTGGTGCAGGAGCCACGCGACAGCACAACATTCTCACGGACAGACCCAGGCTCAGCCATTAACTGGGTGTCAGCCCCTGTCCCCATGAGAAGTGAAGAATGGGGCCGCATGCGCTTCAAAGAAGGTTCGCGGCCCGCAGCCAAAGGAAAACGATCAGAGCCCCGCTTCCGTGGGTAACAGAGAGAGGATTGAACGGGGAGCGGGCTGCTCGCGGCAGAATGACAACGGCTTGTTTTATCCAAGCCGCATACACCCAAAATGGCCGATCCCTCGGCCGCCAAGGCTGTCGGCCTTGTGGATCCCTGTTGACTCTCCGCCCAGGGCACCACTGGCGGGGGAAACATGGCCGCCTGTCGAGGGCCTCGCCACAGTCGTTGACGAGGCCGTGCTCCCACCTCTGGCTGGAAACTAGCCAGCTGAGCCATAACACTGGCCGCCGCTACAAACCATCCTGCAGCAGTATACCACTCATCCGTCCATACTGCCACCCTCCGAGCCGATTCGCTCTCAAGCATCGGCCGGGTGGGACATCGTTCATCCCCGCCGGGACACAGGATCAAAGCTACCTGGCTACGCAGCCACGGTACACTCGGCCTGCACCCTGTTGTTAGCCCCTTTACCCGTAAAAAAGGTAAATAAGACTCAGCGAAACCCCCCACATTAGCAACCGACTGACCTTCATCAATGAACCGGGCAAGAGGAGGGAAAATACTCGGCGGGGAGTATTAGAACAACGACCCATTTCAACATCAACATTAGCATTAGCAGTAGCATTAGTAGCATTAGTGTAAGCAGCATGCTCCAGGATGGCCAGGAAAACGTCCACTGCAGTGGAACGTTCACCAAGCCACCCCGGCCCTGGCGTTGAAACACACTTCACAGCATTACTAACACCAACATCAATGCCTGATGACACAGGACCTACCTGTGTACAAGCTGGCCCGATAGCCAAACCTTGTATGCTGCCCCTTGGTCTGCTGCCGTCAGACGAGGAAACATCAACATAGGCCCGACGTGTCGCTGAAACATGCCCCGAAGACTCCAGGGGTAAACAAACCTCCGGTAAGCTTTCAACATTACGCAATTTCTCAAATCTTTTCATAACAACTAGTTACATAAGGCGCACTGCGACCGTTATGATGGAAACGAAATAGAGGAAGAGTGTTTGGTGACCATGCCTAGTGTCTTATAGGCTACGCCTCCATAGGGGCGGGACCCGGCAGGTGTGGGCGTATTTGTTTTTCGTTAGTGGAGTACAGTAGGTACATGAGATAAGGGATATCTCGATAGGCTTAAGAGCGGGACGTGGGGCGGCTACGTGGCGTAGTGGGCAAGGCGCTCGCCACGAATGCAGAGACGCTGGGCTCGCCTGTTCGAGCCCAGCGCTCCACATTGCTTTCAGTTTAGCTGGTCGTTCATACTAATACACATTGGCCGTATTAGGGGGTGGGAAACTGATGGGTGGGGTTCGGGCGTTGTGGACAGCGACTCCTACAGGTCGGTTGGTGCGCCTGCGCAGTAGAATCAGGAAGTGTCGGGGGCAGCGTGAGCCTCCCACGCGTTACTCCTCGCCACTGAGAGATCGAGCTGTGCAGGTGAAAAGATGCGACTGCTGTTACCTCAAGTACCGGAGGGGACTTGTGCTATGTATGACTTAGTCCACATTGCAGCCGGCTTGTGGGAGGCAAGAAACAGCGTTCGTGACAGGGGAGGGTTGAATTGGATGATACGAAATTGGGATGGGAGAAAAATATAGAAAATGAGAAAAAGTGGATCAAAAACAAAAAAAAAAGAGCGGGACGCGATGGCCAAGTACGATAATATAACTGGCCCCCGTAAATGTCTGAACCCCCCTCCCACCCGCTCACCTAATGTATACAGCCCATCATGAGGCTGGTCATATATAAGTATTGTTTTAACCCTTTCACTACCACACTACAGCAGGTTAACCTTTCACTACCACACTACAGACGGTTAACCGTCTGTAGTGTGGTAGTGAAAGGGTTAACCTTCTGTATTGTCGCAGTGAAAGGGTTAACCATTTGGTAGTGTGGCAGTGAACCTAAGCCTATATAGCCCATGGCTTCTTTGCTAGTTCCCGGCTGTATATGTACCGCTACGCTTTGCTTGCTTCATATCACAGCCGCGTCAAAATGAACATAGACTAGCGGTCAGGTGGCGTAGCTGAGATTGCGTTCGTCACCAACACCGGAGACGCTGGATTCGCCTGTACGAATCCAGCTCACATCTCCGGCGTTGTCACCAGCTTGGCTGGCCGTTCACACTAATACAATTGGCTGTATTAGAGGGTGGGAAAGCTGGCGGGGTGGGTCTGGGTCGTTGTAAACAGCGACTCCTACAGTTCGGTCGGGGCGCCTGCTCAGCGCGGATAGGATCTAAGGGGGGTAGTGTGATCCTTCCACACGTTACACCCTCTCAGTGAGAGTCTGCGCTGCCAGGTGAAAAGAAGCGGTTGATTGGCTAGACGTGTGTCGGAGGAAGCACGTGATAGCCTCCACTCTCCCAGACCGACTGTGGGGGGTAAGTGCGCAGCGACCAGGAAGGGGATTGGGAATTGGAATAACGACTAACATTGGGATGGGAGAAAATCGGAGGAAAAAGGAGGGGGGAAAAGATAAAAAAATAAAATAAAAATGAACATAGACTGAAATTAGCTTTTGATCTCTCAGGCAATTAATTAATTAATCTGTCATTTAATAAAATTTTACTTATTCAGAAGCATTATATAATCCGGGCCACTTATTTGTCAAACGCCGCCCCCGAAGTCATTGAAATGATCCAACCTCTCAACATTTCAGTGGAGAGTCTGTTGTTTACTGGGCGCTGCCGTGATGAATCGAATGAGAGTGAAAATAACACATTTTACATTCTAATCAAGATGTCAGCCCCCAGTAAACAGACAGACTCTCCTTTGGAATTTTGAGATGTTGGCCCATTTCAACAACTTCAGGGTAAGTGTTTGACAAATAAGTGGCCTGGACTTATGTTTAGGATTTGATTTTGATGTGATTTATTTATTTTCGTGTCTTACATACAGGTGTATGCCCAGCCCATATGGGCTTACAAGACACATAAACAAGTATATAATAGTATACTTGACAAATTACTTGACAAATTATGACATTGACAATAGGTTATATAGACCAAGATGGCCACACAAAAAAAGAAAATACAATAAAACGTAATATAACACAAGCTGTAAGCAATGTATGTAAACAAAGAAACAAGAGGAATTCATATACAATTATATAGGATATAGTGTGTTTTGTCTCAAGTGCCATGCTTTCTCCAAAAATCCTGCAAAACTGAAGATGTCCTCCACAAAAAAACAACTCAACATACAACTCTCAGACTGCCAAAAAAAATTAAAATCATGGACATCTCTCTTGACCAGGGATGACCGTGTGCTCTGTCCCAGTTAAATATATTTTTTGTCACCCTGTCATTTGGCAGCTGGACCAGGCGGTTCCATAACCTAACCATTTCACCTTTTTGCTTGACCAAGCATGAGTCCCAACCCATGTCCCCTTCTGTAGCCCCTTTTGGTGTATATTTATGGACTCCCAAAAAGTATCTATATTATTTATTAGTATTTTATAGGAAATATAAAATGCTTCTGAGTAAGGAAAATAAAATTACATGACGTACCGAAATGGGGGACCCTGATGTAAACAAGACGAAAGTCTTTCTCTGGTCTGCATCCCCTTAACAATTGTGTGTATTGAGCCGTACTGTATTGTACCCATTCTGCAATCTGTTAATAACGTTTTCAATCAATCAATCAATCAATCAATCAATCAATCAATCAATCAATCAATCAATCAATCAATCAATCAATCAATCAAAACCGTCGCCCGGCACTTTCTCGGCCGTGCTATAGTCGCTTTTTCGCACCTACTCCCGAACTCTCGCAGATTGATTGATGAACCTAGACTCCGTGGGCAATCTGCGCATGCGTAGTTCGGGAGTAGGTGCGGAAAAGTGACTATATAGCTCGGCTGAGAAAGTGCCCATCGACTTGGAATTGGTATCTCCGTGTTCAGGAGATTCAGGCGTATAAAAGTATATTGGATCATGTCTCCAGCACCTCCAGCAGCCGTTCATTTTCTCCCCCCGCTCTCTCTTCTCCCATGATTTCAGAATCCCGGAAGTGTTGCGGTGGTCTGTAGTGGCTCCCATGCAGTTCTGTATCGTTAGTGGCTTAGCTTGGCATCGCTACTGCACTATCTCGCGTACGTGCACGCGTACTGAATAAACCACAAATGTACCTCTAATACCAGTATTAGTCTGACCACACCCCTCATCAGCTTACCTTCATAAGCAGGTGTGTGGTCACCTGCTCTCCTCCTTCTCGCTTTCACCACAAGGAAGAGGTGCCTCGGTAGATCCCCACACTTGACACCATGATGGAAGAAATTGGATTAGGAACAGCTTGGGAAACAAGGATACGTTGACATCATATCTTTATTTTCTCTCTCACTATTTTCGAGAAAATACGGCGATATTGTCTTCGTACTGGAGTGTCTAGAAGATGATGATCATTCTAAAAACCCTCCACCGGTTTTCGTATTGGGAGCACGCCGCTGCATGCTTCTCAACTGCAGTTCCTTGCTGTGTTTGTTGGGGTGAAACCTGTCAGGCCACAGCTGAACTGTCGGACATGCCGCTGTTGTGAGGAGCGGTGCGTTCCAGGTTGGGTGAGTAGTGTTTGCTGGCGGGCTCCACTTGTCTGTTAGTGCTATGGGGGCTACTTGACAAAGTTTATGGAAACCGGCCCCAGGCTAGGGTCCTTTGTTTAGCCGCCTAGGCGACAGAAGGCCTTGGTCTGGCGACCATTATAGTTTTAACTAGTGGGCCGCGACCATTGACACTGGTGATCCCTGTGTGTTCTGGACGAGTGGATTCTCTCTGTCACCGTGTTAAGACCCCATCTTTCATATCCAAATGAGAGTATTCCTTCACGAGGGGATATGTGCATGTAATGTGCGATAGCGGCAGATTCATGTTCAAAGTCAGCTATACAGGCCAGTTGGTACTGTGCTGATTCCGCCGGACGTGGTAATGTCACCGTTGTGAAGCGGTGTTGACGTCTTGTTTTCTCTTTTCTCTTAAAAAGTGAGGAGGGGTTCAGAACGGCGGCCTGTCTGGGTGAGTGTTATGTCATTGTTTACATGTTCATAGCTTACGGTTAGCTGGTCAGTGGCCTGGCGCGGGGTAGCTTAGTTTCTCGCGCGCCGCCGGGAGCTCGCTTCTGGTCGCGTGCGTCGTTAGATCGGCGTCTCGCGAGCGGAAGCAATAGCACCCGAACGGTTGGAGCAGCCGTTAGCTTGATGCTATTCTGTTGAACGTGCTTTGATTTTAACATGTTTTACACTCTTGACCACGACGTCATCCTTGACAGGGGATGTTCGTCGACCCTGCCTGAGCCTAGACGGGGATTGCGTCAACAAAGAGGACTGTAGCGACTGGTGGAGCGGCGACGCTGCCCGGATCGAACAACACAGGACGGCTGTGTTCTACGGTGTCTTGTGACTGCACTTCGCTGATCTGCGTTCCGGGTAGGTACGGGGTTGGCCAGACCTCATAACACGTCTTCTGGTTTTACTTTGCCAAATGTATTGTGAATAACGGTGTTTTTTCCCAAAACGTGTGTTGTTGCAATGCATTTGGGATACGTTGCGGGTTGTGTGTGAGCTGTTTTTGTCATTGGCAGTTAGCTTCTCCGTGCAGATCGTGATGTATTGATCTGGTTGTTGTGTGAGAAACATCATGGTGTTTATGTGTACCGTGTACTCACTACTAAGGCAACTAACCTATGAAGCTATGCTTGGTGACAAGTGAGTAAAAGAATGTTCTTTCTCAGACTGTAATGACAATGAACAGTGAGTTCACACATTAACAGGTTTTCCTGTTTTAACTGGCCGTATTGAGGGTAAAATAGGAGGATTGTGTTTTTCCCCCCCGGTTCCCTGGGGACTTTATCACCTCCTATCAGACATGTTGTGCATTAATTGTGTCTTTTGTGTGGTAGGGATACGATGTAACTCTTAGCTTGATTGCTGAGGTTGTGCTAAATCTGCTGGAGAAACTTATTTCCTAAAGGGAAATTGGTTTGGTTGCTGTCATGTGTGCTTAGCAAGGCCTGTGGTCGATACTAATCAAGAATGATGTATTCTCTCATTGTGAAAAAAACGGCGTTCCTCTGTTGAGTGTTTTTGCCATTTTTTGTAGGTGATGATGGGTTGTGTGTGTCATGTGACCTACAACTGGGTTGTACTGGCCACAGAAGCACATGTGTATGTTGGACCGGGGTTCTTAGAGCCTTCTCTATTCTGTGTTTTTCCTTAGTAAAAATCAGATAGCAGGTTAGCTCATGCGCTGTGTGGAGCTGTGAAACGCTTCATAGAGCTGACTATGACTGTGTCATATTCTCTTTTTGTCGTTACGTCGTATCATGGGTGTGGGGTCGTAGAGGGGTGAACTGGTAACCTTTCCTCTCCCCATTGTTCTGTCGGTCAGGGGTACACCCCCTGTCCTTCAAGGTTCCCGTCACGTGGCGGTTCGGCACGTTACGGGGGGGGGGGGGGGGGGGGGAGGGAGTTCCTGGTCCCACGGCCTGGTATATTGGGCGTGTGCACCGCAGGAATTCCCCCGCCATAGAGTACGTCACCGTGCGCGTCTCTGTTGGTAGGACTTCCGTGTGCTGTTCAGGTCCATGTGATGGATCTGTTTTCAGGGGGGGTGGTCAGGGCTCCTCCTCACCAAGCGCCTACTCAGGCCTTCTGTGAGTTCGGACTCCTTCTTCCATGTGAGGAAGCCTCCATCAGAGTACAGAGCCTTCCTCCTCAGATTGTCAAAGTGAGTGGACCCTCTAGAAGGGTCCTTTTCTATTGTATGTATATTCGATTCAATTCGTTTATTGAGTGTGTATGGGTTCGGTGCCTCTTCCCCGGAGGCCCTAAAACCAGTTTTTTACATGGCTCGAGGTGCAATATATTCTTTTCAATCTGTACAGCTCGCGTGGGAAGTCTCTCTGGGGATCCCCGTCTCTTTCCTATGGGAGGGTGGTGGGATGTAAAAATGTGAAATTTTTTTACCCCGGCTGTGTAGACTGGGATACATACTGTTGATGCTTCCTTCTTTCTATTCCAGAAGTGTTGGAGTTAGGGAGTGTCACACCCCTCTTGTCGTTCCCCTGGGCGCCTTGGGGATTCAATGACAGGTCTAAATAGCCTGTTCATTGATGGGGGTGTGTCCCGACGCACGTATAGTGCTAGCTCGCTGTAAACAGGCGATTGACTGGCACGCCTTGGTTGCTTGTGGTTGAAACAGCGTTTTTATAAAGCAACTGAGATGGGGGTTTTTCCTCTTCCGGCGACCACATCCCATGACCTGGGTGGGTTGTCGACGGATTCTCGTTCATGTCTGGGGGATGATGACGGGATGGATCTGAACATATGTAGTGGGGTCTCACGCCCTTGGGGTGGGCCACCAGGCGCGGTTCGTCCGAACGTCTGGGTGGCGCCTTCTTTTCATGTTAAGATCAACACGCATATCTGCCCTTCTCCTGGAGTAGGCATGTCGGCGTGGTTAGGGCACGGGACTGGTTCTGGTCACGCTGGTCCAGATCAGTTGAACCCGTTGTCCGCCGGGGATGCAGATCTGCTGTTCTGGTACCCTGAGGGACTTGGGCTTTTTTCAGGGGGAAAAATGCCAGGTCGGTCTGGGTGTCACAGGGTTAAGCGCTATGGAGACCCTGGTTGGGTATGTTTTTACTCAGCACTGTCGTCATGGCTTACAGCCATGCCATTCTGTACGCGCTCGATCTCGTCGGATCTCGGCCGCTACACAGGTTGGTCCTGGTTAGTACTTGGTTGGGAGACCGCCGGGGGATACCAGGTACGGTGTGCTTAGGGGCTGGTTCTCCATTATTTTTCGCTCCTCTCTCACGCATGGCGAAGAGGGGCCTGTGGGGGTGGTTTTTTGACTTCCTCTGGTGACCCTGTGCTTCCCGTACCGCCAGGCCCGGTCCGAAGTGATGTTTGCGACCCGTAGGCCTGGGTTAACCCTTTTTGGAAACTGAAACACTTGTACTGCGGTATAGCCGGTGTATACCCGCAGGTGTGTTTTGGAGTTTTTTCTTGAGGGGTTATAGGAACAACCACCGCATTGGGTAACACCGAGGTGGTTGATTCCCTGGTGTGTTGGAGCAGTGTCAACTCCCGGGTTCACCGTTTGAGGGTGCCCCTGCACGTTCATGACGTCTGCCAATCGTGTCAGCCTTCTCTGCCTCGACCCCTCTGGGTGGGGGTTGTTAAATGGAGGCTTGGTCATGCAACACCGCCAGCTTACGCTCCTTCCGCCGGGGCGGCTGTGTTCAGCTGTCCCCTCTGGCGCCTGTCTCGTCCGCAGTCTCCAGGCTAGGGTTAACAGCCTGTTGCCTGGTTTTTCCCCGGTGCGCTGCCTGCTTCCGTTGGTTAACCTTTTTTGTGTGCTTACGGCCATGCTGACTGCCTATTCTGCAGGATCAGTGTGCCAGGCGGTGTACTATTGGGGGGACGGGGCCCGCTCGGCTTACGGCCATACCGACCTGAACACGCCCGATCTCGTCCGATCTCGGAAGCTGGGCAGGTTCTGGCCTGGTTGGTTCCGCCTGGGAATACCAGGTGCAGTAACTGAGGGGCCTTTGTCCGAATACGCTGGCGATGTGGGGGGCGGGGCACTACGTGCCCACCTGGTGGGGTCTTGATGCTGGCATCATGGACTTCTCCGGGCCCCCATTCTAGGGAGTCCAGTCCTTTTGGTGGGTCTGGGTCTTCCTTCGTGCTCCGCTGCTACGGCCTTGCCACGGGGTTGGGTTTGCCCTTGACCCCGTGATTCTGGGGGCAGTAACGAGGTTGTTCCTCCGTTCGTTCCCGGGTGGCATGCGGGTTGTGCGTGTGTGTAGTCGTGGGGTCAAGCCACAGTCTGCTCACCCTGTGCGTTGAGTTGCTTGAGTGCCTCTTCGCACGGTCGGGTCCGTCGCCCTCCCGTGACGTCCCTAATAGGGGGGCTACCCTCCATTAGGGGGGGTCGGGGGGGCTCGGCCCTCCCTGTTCTGATGGTTTTGGGGGGCTGTCAGCGGGGTGTATTTGTCAGCCAAGTGGCTCCGCTTGGCCTCCCTTGTGCAGTAGCGATGCCAAGCTAAGCCACTAACGCAGGGGTAGGCAACCTTAGGCACGCGTGCCTGCATAGGCACGCGGGGGCATTTGCATAGGCACAGGGGGCAGCAGTATTAATAAAAAAAAAAAAAAAAAAAAAAAAAAAAATGAAATATTATAGTGACATATTTTGCACTGTTGTCGCATTTATCTTGTTGAAATCCTCCCACAGGTTCTTTTTACTACCCCATATTTAATTGAGACCCTTTATTTGTTTATTATTTCAATTTAGCTGGAAATACATTGCTACATCATTCAGTAACATTTGCAGAGCCTTATAACAAAAACATTATTACGGTCACCATTGTGACCAGTGGGATTAATCAACAAATTTTATTATTTATTTTTCTATTTCATTGAACATTGCACATGTTAAAAGCCATTTTTTTACTCAAAATGTGAGTATTACCAAGTCAACTTGTGTTCTTAAAACAATGACAATAAACATAGTTTTATTAGGTTGAAATAATGTGGTTGTGTACTTATTTTTCTGTTAATTTATTATGGATTGAAAACTAAAAACCTTAATGCACAGTAACTGAACTCAATATTTGTAAGTTCTGGTAACTTATTATTATAATTTTTTTTACAGTGTAGTCTTGCGATCAATCAAAACTTATTTACACGATATACCTCACATTCACCCTCCATTCACATCCTGGTGTTCTCCTGGTGTTCTCCATTATGCCTGTAGGTGGAGCTATGACAGCACACGTACAGTACACACACCGATGGTGTGTGATGTGTCCAAAAATGAATGGGCAAATGTGAGTGAAATGGTCGCACTGTATGCAGCTGTTTGTCTGCATTGCATTCCCCCCCCCCCAACTCAGATTTAGGGTTGATACAACCATCATAATAATATTGTTAATAATAACAATAACAATAATGATGTAATAATGTAAAAATTATCATTAAAAATACCTGATTATGAGGAAAAAAAATTACGATGCATGGAATATTGTTGAGGCACACTAGTTACAACTATATTTCAAACAGGCACTCCATGTCAAAAAGGTTGCTGACCCCTGCACTAACGATACAGAACGTTAGGTTATGACTATAACCAAGTTCTGTTAGTTAGGGGCGATGCTTGGCATCGGACGGCCGCTGCAGCCCTTGTCCTCACCTTGTGGTGAAAGCTTGGGAAGGAGGAGAGCAGGTGACCACACACCTGCTTATGAAGGTAAGCTGATGAGGGGTGTGGTCAGACTAATACTGGTATTAGAGGTACATTTGTGGTTTATTCAGTACGCGTGCACGTACGCGAGATAGTGCAGTAGCGATGCCAAGCATCGCCCCTAACTAACAGAACTTGGTTATAGTCATAACCTAACGTTAAAAGTCATTGGCTGTAGTTTTTACATCTCAAAAAGATAACTTTAGTCAGTTTAGTTTTCTAGGGACTCAATTAGAATTCCAGGGACCTGGGGCCCTGAACACCTACTGTGGCCCTTCTTGGGGCTCCACAACCTGGAAACAACACATTTGAACATAGTTTAGGTTGAGGCCTTGCTCTTTTGGTATTCATTCAAGAATGGTTAAGTCATTGCGATGTCATTATTAAAGTAAACTTTCATTTAGACTCTGGAATAACCTCCTAGATGATATCAGGAAGAGTGGAAAGGTGGATGCTATTAAAAAGAAACTTAAAACCACAATAGCCACTGATTAGATTATAATCCCCCCCCCCCCCCGCCCAATTACACACCCTGCCAAACCCAAAGCAGTAAATCACTAACAGTAAGATTAAGGTTTATGTTTATGATCCCCATTAGCTTTTGCACTTGACAAAAGGTATTCTTCTTGGGGTCCAGCACTTACAACAATATTCAATACATTACATCATTATCAACATCATTAACAATCTCATCCTCAGTTAAGGATGATATTGTACAAGATACTTATTAGTATAAAGTATTAAAATAAAATAATTAAAATCAAATTAATTGAGAAATCTATTCAAAGGTAACAGATATGATTATTAACAATACATGTCCTAAGTCATTTAAAGGAACTGCTTTTCATATCCCCTTGCAGTAATCCTAAATCCAACTAGTCTGTGTCATTGTTATAATTTTTAAAATATTTTTTTGATTGAGAACTGGGTCCAGCCAAATGCGATATAATTGATCTGGCAAAGTGGCAGGAGTTGGATCCATGTGGTACAGGACTAGTCTGTGACTAGTGACTTCTCCATTCAAATCTCTCTCCAGCTGATCTATAATAACAGTAGCAGCGTTGCGTTGCACACAGTATCCATAGTAGAATGAATCCATCTTTGATATTTGCATAAATATGAATATGAATGAGCATTCCGGAGAATGTCCCATATTGCAAAATGTCACTTACTGGCAGTTTTATAGTGCGCCACACCATGTCAAGGTCAGACCTCGGTTCCTAATTCTATGGGTTATTCTTTTTATTGAAATACCATTGTTCATTGGCATCCATATCAATCGAACATCAAGGTTTTACGAGTTAAGTTTCGTTTCCACAGAAGACTTTAAAACGGCGTGAGACGTTTATGACACAACTCCCCCTGCACTCTTGGCTCACATCCACACGTCAGTCAGGGGCAGTTAAACGGGGCAAACTGGGATCAATCAATCAACCACTGACAAGATAATCAGCACCAAAGCAAACACCAATAACACGGAATGAATGGAGTGATGGAACACAGGAGAAGAACAGAATGTATTTGTATAACGTGATAATTACCAAGTGTCTCTGTCCATAAAAAGAGAGACATATACTACAAAAGGAGGCAGAAACAAACGAAAGGATTTACAGCATAATGTAAATGTCCAGTAGCTGTGATGATGGCATTCAGTGGCATTTTGATGAGGCATGTTGGCTTATCGGAGAGAGAGACAATAAAGTCCCCCGTACCGGGAAACATGCAGGCGGACGATAAGACTGCATGATAAAAAGCTTTACAAAGGCCCGTCTTTGTCCAGCTGTGTCCTCCTGCTGGTTGGCAGGACAGAGTGTTACAGGACCCCGTCTATTTCCTCTCTGTCCTTAACCCTTTTCACTAACCGTCTGTAGTGTGGTAGTGAAAGGGTTAACCTTCTGTAGTGTGGTTGTCAAAGGGTTAACCATTTGTAGTGTGGCAGAATGTTGAACTCACATTGATATAGAAACCCCCCAAAATGGCGGATTGGGGCTTTAACCCTTTCACTACCACACTACCAAATGGTTAACCCCTTCACTGCGACGATTGTGGACTTCAGGAGGTCGGGGGTCAAGGACTACAGCCCCCTCAGCATCGACGGGGCACCGGTTGAGAGAGTGAACAGTTTCAAGTACCTCGGAGCCCACATATCCGAGGACTTGACATGGACCACACACATTGACAGTGTAGTGAAGAAGGCACGACAACGCCTCTACTTCCTCAGGCGCCTAAGGAAGTTCCAAGTCAGTCAGAAGATCCTTAGGAACTTCTACTCATGTACAATAGAG
The DNA here is from genome assembly GCF_963971535.1 of Notolepis coatsorum. Taxonomy (NCBI): domain Eukaryota; kingdom Metazoa; phylum Chordata; class Actinopteri; order Aulopiformes; family Paralepididae; genus Notolepis; species Notolepis coatsorum. Next base: position 23,341,823 of record NC_140168.1, on the reverse strand, counting down.
AGCATCCTGACCAGCAACATCACCTCCTGGTTTGGGAATAGCACTGCACAAGACCGTAGCAGACTACAAAGAGTGACACGTTCAGCCGAACGCACAATTGGAGGGGGGCTTCCCACCCTCCAGAACATTTACTACAAGCGGTGCAAGGGGAAGGCTAAGAGAATTATTAAGGACTCGAGCCACCCGAACAACTGCCTCTTTGAACTGCTGCGGTCAGGCAAGCGATACCGGAGTCTTAAGGCGAGCACAGAAAGACTCAGAAGAAGCTTCTATCCCCAGGCCATCAGGCTGCTAAACGAACAATAATCGCTAAACGAACAATAATCACTATGCAACAACCATCAAATGCACACAGCACACACACCCACACGCACACACTCACTCAAACAAACAACACACTGCAGCACCCACTCTCCACACTTTAGATCACACAAACACACTTACACTTTATATTTATTGATAAAGGATTTGCACTACAACTCGTACACCTACTGTGAATTGTACCTAAATTGCACCTCGTGCCATTTCTCCATTTCTGCCTTGCACTATATAGTATTGTATATTAGTACACTGCACAGTATTGTATATTGTATGGTAACTACGTCTATTCTGCATCGAACATTGTACATATGTCTAAACTGAACACTGTGACCTTTTTTTTACTTCTAATTTTACTATGTTCTTATTTCATACTTATCTTGTCTTGCACAGTCTCTGGAGCGCAACAGTAAGAAGCATTTTGTACAAAAGTATTCTGTACTTCTGTATGACAACTATTAAAGAAACTTGAAACTTGAAACTTGAAACGATACAGAAGGTTAACCCTTTGGTAGTGTGGTAGTGAAAGGGTTAAATCCCCAATCCGATATCAATGTGAGGTATTATTCAACATTCTTGAAGGGTTTTAGCTATAGATGGTAAATTAGCTATTTTGAGCTTCCTTTGCCCACTGTACATTGGAATATAGACAGTGTTTTAGTGCTGTTTTTGGAATAATAATAATAATATTCAATTTGTAGGGGCGCTTTATAATTGTGGAACAAATCTCAAAGCACTACAGTGTAAAAGAACATAAAAACTAGCAAGAGAGTAAAAAAAAGAACATAAAATAAGCAAGACTAAAACTATAAAAGGAGTAAAAATAACATGGAATGTGAAGGGCTAAAACGTAAGGTTATGTATATAACCAAGTTCTATGAATACTGGTGACGCTCAGCGTCAGTCTGCACTAACCTCACTTCGTGCCTAGCACTGAATAAAAAACTCCACAATGTACCTTTACATACCGACATCCGTCTGGCCACACCCCTATCCGCTTACCTTCATAAGCAGGTGTGTGGTCACCTACTCGCCTCCTTCCCAAACTTTCACCACAAGGCGAGATCAAGGGCCGCAGTGGCGTCCTGACGCTGAGCGTCACCAGTATTCATAGAACTTGGTTATATACATAACCTTACATTTTATTTCATTCTGGCCTCCGCTCAACGTCAGTCTGCACAAGAGGAGCTGAGCGGAAGCCAGAAGCTCGACAAATGTACCCCGCTGAGGCCCCCCACAACCATCAGACCGGAGAGGACCGAGCCCCCCGACCCTCCCTAATAGAGGGATACCCTCCCTATTGGAGGACGGGAGGGAGATGGATCCGACCGTGCGAAGAGGAACTCGAGCAACTCAACGCACAGGGTGAGCAGACCGTGGCTTGACCCCACGACTACGCACACGCGCAACCCGCATGCCACCAGGGAACGAACGGAAGGAACAACCCTCGTTACTGCCCCCAAAAATCACGGAGTCAAGAGCAAACTCAACCCTGTGGCAAGGCCGTAGCAGCGGAGCGCGAAGGAAGACCCAGACCCCCTGAAGGGACTGGACCCCCTGGAAAAAAGGGGGCCCGGAGAGGTCAATGACGCCAGGCATCAAGACCTCACCAGGCGGTCACTTAGTGACACCGCCCCCCACATCGCCAGCGTATTCGGACAGGGCCCCTCCAAGAGCGGGCCCTTCCCCCCATTAGTACGCCGCCTGGCACACTGACCCTGCAACACAGGCAGTCAGCATGGCCGTAACTTTGAAGCACTCAAAAGGTTAACCATAACGGAAGCAGGCAGCGCCCCGGGGAAACCAGGCAGCAGGCTGTAGACCCGAGCCTGGAGCACTGCGGACGAGACAGGCACCAAAGGGGACAACTGAAAACAGCACCCCGGCGGAAGGGGCGTATGCTGGCATTGTTGCACACCATGACAAAGCCTCCATAAAAAAAAACCCACCCAGAGGGGTCAAGGCAGAGAAGGCTGACACGATTGGCAGACGTCATGAACGTGCAGGGGCACCCTCAACCGGGTAACCCGGGAGTTGACTCTGCTCAACCACCCTCTTGGTACCACATACGGTGGTTGTTCCTATAACCCCTCAAGAAAAAACTCCAAAACACACCTGCGGGTATACACCAGCTATACCGCAGTACAAGTGTTTCAGTTTCCAAAAAGGGTTATCCCAGGCCTACGGTTTCAACGAAACATTACTTCGGACCGGGCCCGGCGGCTCGGGAAGCACACAGGGTTACCAGAGGAGGTCCAGAAGACCACCCCAACAGCCCCCTCTTCGCCATGCGTGAGAGAGGAGCGAAAGAAAAAGGAGAACCAGTCCCTTGATGATAGTGTCAGGTACAACATGTACCCAACAAAGGGTCTCCATAACGCCTAACCCTGTGACACCCGGGCCGACCCGGCATTTTTCCCCCCGAAAAAAGCACAAGTCCCTCAGGGTACCAGAACAGCAGATCTGCGTCCCTGGCGGGCAATGGGTTAACTGACCTGGACCAGCGTGACCAGAACCAGTCCCATGCCCTAACCACGCCGACATGCCCACTCCAGGAGAGGGGGTAGGTATGCGTGTCGATCTAAAACATGAAAAGAGGGCGCCACCCAGACGGTCCCATTTGTACCGCGCTCAGTGGCCCACCCCAAGGGCGTGAGACCCCTCTACCTATGTCCTGATCTATTCCGTTAACATCCCCCAGATATGAACGAGAATCCGTCGAGACCCAGTAACAGGCTCTCGGAAGAGGAAAAAAATCCCCCATCCCAGTTGCCCTATAAAAACGCTGTTTTAATAACAAGTAACCAAGGCGTACTAGCCTCCTGCATGATTCTTAACAGAAACACCCAGAGCCAGCACTATGTACGCGTCGAGACCCAAACACATCAATGGATAGTCTAACCAGACACCAGACATTGGTCCTTCAAGTCGCCTGGGAGAACGACAAGAAGTTTGTCGTGCTTCATATTCTTCACTCTTTTTATTTATTAAAAAAGAAAGAAACACCGACTGAATCCCACGTGACGCGGCCGAGGGTAAATTTTTTTTACATTCTTACATCCCGCCACCCTCACCACAGAGGAGAGACGGGACTCTTCAGAGAGACTTCCCACGTGAGCCATAGATTGAAAAGTCACGGTAACATTGAGTCATGTGACCAACAGACTCAAGTTACACGTATATCGAGCGTAGTAGAACAGTAAGTTCTTACGCTCTGCCCCGACAACTTGACAACAACAGACCCTACATACGGGTCTAAAATTCACGGAAGCCGTCGTCCAATAGAAACGTGCTTAGTGACGTTTGCTATGACGGGGGAAACCCAAGACTCAACCGCCTGTGATAGGTGCGGAGTCTGGGAAACCCTCCCCCCCCCCCCGTGCCAAGCTGCCTAACAGCTTGGCCCTGACCAAATGAAAGAGAGTCCAATAAACCCCCTGACCAATCAGAAGAGGGAAGGAGGGGTTTATCCGGTACCCCCTCGCAAGCCCAACCCTTGCAATACGACAACAACAAACAGCCATACGATACCTTAAGTAGCAAAATGCTAATGAACAGCGCAAGCTAATTCAATGCACGCTAGCCACAGACACATCTGTGAACAGGGTTTATAACAAGGCCAAGTTGTGTATGTGTGAACCCGACACCCGTATCCATGTTGTAAGACACAGAAAATCTGATAGAGAGAGAGAGCGGCTGAGCCGCGGTACTTTTTCATACGAGCATTACTGCAGACCAACACAATAGTGTTGCGGCTCAAAATCACTGTTTAAGCAACAGAGCACACAACTAACCTCTACCTTTATGTGAAGATTCAGGTCGAGGCAGAAAAAACCTTTTTCAACCGAGTGTAGGCTGCAGGCCTTGCTTAAGCTCTAACATGAATGTAACGTCTAGCCCTCCTATCAAACCCATACTAGCGAAAGATTCACACGTCGCATCCCCATCATATGTTTGGTGAATAAACACACAGTTTGTAACAAAAAATACAGTCCCTCTTTTTAGGAGGGACTCTTTATTTCTTTCAACAAAATTATATGTGGGCCGGGAAGGGAACAGGGGGGGACCATAGAGGGAAAAAGTAAATTATTTTTTAGCGACGCCTGCCACGAGCCGCTCGGGACTTGCCACCCCGTGGAGCCCCGGAGGGACGGTAAACGATCGGCGGCTGGTCATGACGATCCCTACCGTCACCTCTGGGCGTAGATGGGCCGGCTGCAGTGGCGGAGGCGCCCTCTCTCCTCCTGGCCTTCTTCGCCGAAGGGCCAGCAGTGGCGGTGGTAGCAGCGGCGGCTACGGCGGCGGAACCTCGACGATGCGCCTGCCGTCTGACTCCACCGGCGACATCGGGCGGGGGGAAATGAGGCTGGAGCACGGAGCGCTCCTCCTGCATCTCCCTGCAGGTTGAGGTCATCAGCTGCAGTGCCGACCCGAATAGTCCAGCATTGGAGAGGGGTGCCGTCAGAAGTGGAGTCCTCTTCTTCTCCGGCACACGTGCTTGCTCCAGCCAAAGGTGGCGCTGGATTAGAGTGGCCAGGGCACGCACTTTCCCAGCGGTTATAGCCTGCGGCTGAATCAGATGCAGGATGGCTCCTGCCGCCTGGGCGAGCTGATCATGTTGTAAATCAGTCAGCTCCGTGCCGCCCGTCAGTATCCCGGACATGAATCTCGCCAGCTGCGCGATGTTAGAAGTGGCAGCCAGAGATTGCGTCGCGGAGATAAATGACTGGTCACTCCAAAAAGCCAACCGCCTCGCCGATTTCCCTTGGGGAACCGGCTTCCGTAACGGCTCCCACACCACCTCAGGACAAAGGAGCGCCGCCATCGGCCTATCAAGCCGAGGCACGCCCTCCTTCATGCCTTCTACCAAACCCACCACCCTTGTGACTTGCACGTAGGCGGGGGGAAAGCCCATGATGTGGGAGACCACCTGTCCCTGACGGACGTAGGCCTCCATTGAGGGGAAAAATGGACAGACAACGTCCACCCCTCTCACCGGGCGACGTTGCCATAGATGACCTATGAGATCGTCAGGAATAGGAACAGGCAGTGGCTGCGGCAGCGGCACGCCTTTTGCAACTGCCGCCGCCGCCATGAGCTCGGGGAACAAAGCACGCAGTTCCCCCTGCATACTTTCCCCCACCGAGCTCGCGTCCCTCACATGCAGCAGACTACTGGTTAAGGAGCCACATTCTGATGTGGCTGATAGCAGGGCATCCCGCCGCCGAGTCGGAGGTTCTAACCCAACATCTGCGTACGAGGAATCCCAAGGAGACATCTCACTCCCCTCCAGTGTTACCTGGACGGGCGGGGGACATGTCTCCACCGGGGCTTCGAACAAGAACCTGTCCGCTTCTACCATGTAGTCCTCTGTTTCCATCGGCCATGGAGAATCAGACGCATCCTCATCCGGCTCCAGCAACTCACCAAAACCAGGCCGTTCGCATCTGCAAGCCACCATCTTGCGACGGGAGCGAGCTGACGCAAAAAGTTTGCGTCTCAAATCCCCCGCAACCAAAGGCGCCGCCCGCCCAACAGCGGACGACTCCCCGGAAGCAGAGGAACCACAGCCGGAACCAGGCCATCGCACAGGAGACGGCGCTGGTGACCCAGCTCCTTGGAGAGGCAAACTATCCATCGGACGCCTACCGGGCGTGGCTGCCAACCACGAGAGAGGCCTCAACCCCGCTCCAAGACGTACGACAGAGGCGGCAATGGAAAACCGCTGGTGAAGGGTGACGTTGCGAGCGCGACCCTCCGAGGTAAACATTATGACTTAGCTTTTTTCTTTTTAAATATATGAGAGAAGAAAAAAGCAAGAAAAAATTTAAACACGTATCAACTTTCTTCAACTAAACAACCTCGTCAAGTGTGGGTATCTACCGAAGGGACTTCCTTGTGGTGAAAGTGAAGAAGGAGGCGAGTAGGTGACCACACACCTGCTTATCAAGGTAAGCGGATAGGGGTGTGGCCAGACGGATGTCGGTATGTAAAGGTACATTGTGGAGTTTTTTATTCAGTGCTAGGCACAGAGTGAGGTTAGTGCAGACTGACGCTGAGCAGAGGCCAGAATGAAATAGAACTAGTAAAAGAGTAAAGAACATGAAATAAGAAGGGCTAAAACTAGTAAAAGAGTAAAGGAACATGAAATAAGAAGGGCTAAAACTAGTAAAAGAGTAAAAGAACATAAAAAGTGTGGAGCTAAAACTAGATAAAAATCATCTATGTACTCGAACTGTGTGCGTGTGCGAGTGTATGTGTGCGTGTGGGGGGAGGATGCACCTCACCTATACTGACTGATGATGATAAGAGTGTAATGTACAGTAGCACCTACAATATTTAGTTTTATCATTTAAAAAAAATGCTATTTCCTTACAAAGAAGCAGGGCAGCGTTCAGTGACCCTAACAGAGGAAATTAGAACAATACTTTTAATTTTTTTTTATCTTTTCATTATTAATTTCATTACATTCACTACATTTCATTTTCATATACTGCTTTTATTACAATTTCATTGCCATTGAGATCAACGTGATATCATGGAAAGATTTCTCCCTGAATTTTTACGAGCCCCCGGTTCACATTTCAGATCTCTTATCGGCGCGGTCCGTATTCCGCACCCTTATTTGCATAGTCGTGATGAACCAGACCTTGGTGGGTAGGAGGAGGACCACGGTCTCATTATTCTGGCAGTCGGTTAGTTTGATCAAATTGTATGAATAATAGGCCCGCTGTCTTTAGGTCTTTATGCAGAAACATGAGGTGGCCATGATACGAGCCACATGAAACAAAGTTTATAATGATGTAAAATAGATCAATAAAATTACACCCCCCAAAGGAAATCTAAAAGTTATATAATATAATCATAAATGATACACTTTATTTGTATAGCACCTTTCATACAAAAATTGCAGCTCAAATGGCATACAATTGGCAGCTAAATGTATAAAGTGCAGACATGTAAAACTATAGCATAAAATAGGTAGCAGCAAAATGGACAAGATAAGGCAAATCAGGAACATGCGTGGAGTATTTAGGAACATGCGTGTGTCAGTATCCACATTGTTCCCAGGTACTAGGTCCTTCCAGTTGATGTTCTTAATTGCACTTTCAAATTCAGCCATGTCACTCTTAGGTATTCTGAATTTATTACATTTTGTGTTAGAGGTCAGGTGTGCTCGATTTTGGATCAGACAGGCCTGTAATCATGTTAAATGTCTTAGGCACTCTCTCAGGTTTGTTAGAGAATATTAGATACATTTGAGTTCTTGATATGAAAGTTAACATAGTGGGCCCCTTTACTAACTGTGTAAAATCTAATTTATTTGTAATTCGATTCAGTGCTTTTTTACCTAACGTATCTTCATAGTTTAGGTTCAGATCGCCAAGGATTAATACTTCCTTCACTGAGCTATATTTCTTTAATACATCATGGAAGTTATCAAGAAAGACGGACTTTGCAGAGGGTGGCCTATTACACTCCAAGTAAGACAAAGGACATTCAGATAATGTGACATTCAGACAGATGCATTCAATGTCATTCTCGGGGCATTGGATATCTTTGCATAACTGTAAGATCCTGATCAAACTGGCCAGTATCACGTCTTCGTCTGTTTGGCTCTCCATCCAATTCCTCTGCGTTGTGTCATTTTAATGGTCCTGACGTCTCCGATACTGGTAGATAAGATCCTTATCTCCCCCCGTTAGTGCAATCCATAAACCATAATAATTCTCCACCTCCGTAAGAATTCGACACTTCGACACCGTGAGATACCTTATGAGGAAAAGCGTTGTTTTATTGCAGAACCTCATAATCAGATGTTGTCAGATGTTATCAAATTGTATCGTCCTTGAAGAGTCTATTCTAATGATCTTTCGGTGTGTTCGTCTATCGTCCTTTTGTTATTCAGTCCAATAGTGCAGGGGTTCCCAAACTTTTCAGGCCGGGGCCCAGAAAATAAGGCGTCAGAGAGCCGCGGCCCAATGCACATCGTCTGGCTTTTTTTTTTTTTTTTTTTCAGGTGACCGATTTTTTAAGCCAAATATCACTTCAATCCTATTAAGTTAGTTCAAGTTAGTTATTCATTTATATGTGCTATTTATGAGAGGGATAACTTGTTGCAAAATAATAATGATAATAATAATAGCCTCATTAAAATACTATTGTTGCTTCGGTTGTTTTCAGCGTTTTATGTGCATAATCTGTTATTTAGTTTGAAATGTTCGTTGAAATAAGTAGATTTTTCGTTTTAGTTTATTTATTAAGTTAATATAAAACCATATAGTCACATTTTAGAATACAATAGAATAGAATTTTAGAATACAACTAGAAACACTGTCCTGGCCTGCTTCTAAGTTCAGTGGCCTGACAAAAAAAATTAAAATTAAAAAATTAAAAATTAAAAAATTAAAAAATTAAAAATTAAAATAATATTTTTTTTTATTTTTTTTTATTTTTTTTTATTTTTTTTAAATCATCTCGCGGCCCACCCGTGGCTGCTCGCGGCCCACCTTTGGGTCGCGACCCCGACTTTGGGAACCACTGCAATAGTGGTCAGGCCTGTTCGTTAGCCAAGACCATCCTTGTGGTAGCCGAAGCTACTGGTGATGTGGCATTCTCCCCCCCCCCCCCCCCCCCTCTCTCTCAATGAGAGGAGAGAGTGTCTGTGTGATCTCAGTCCTACTCGCTCTTGGTCAGATTCTGGTCTGAGTCAGATTCTAGTCTGCCCTACCCGGAAACACTGTTCGATTTATAGATCTTCGTCGTAGCAACGACGGCCCCCCGCCCCTCTCCTGGTTGTCATGCGACGTGCTGTCATGACGACTGCTAACCTTTCACACATTAAAATGCAGCAGTCTCTACTGTTTCATTCGAATAAACCGCTCTCCCTCGTTCTCGGACATAGATTACCCTTGAACCCTTGAACTCTGTCCTTCCTGTAGATATTATAGCCAGGTACACACTCTGTTTTTGAAACTGTAATCCATGCTTTTATGACCTCTCGCCGCTGCCCGTCTGCTAACGGGAACACGAAAGTGGGAGCACATTTCCCCTGTGCTGGCTGCCCTCCACTGGCTTCCTGTGCGTTTTAGAATTGATTTTAAGGTTTTACAGTTTGCTTAAATGTTTGAACGGCTTGGCACCGGGTTACCTCTCGGACCTGCTGAAACCTTATGTTCCTCCAAGGTCCCTCAGGAGGACCTCTGACCAGCTCCTCTTGGCTGTTCCAAAGTCCAGGCTGAAGCTTAGGGGGGACCGTGCTTTTGCTGTGGCAGCCCCAAAGCTCTGGAATGAGCTGCCACTGCATGTTAGGCAGGCCCCCACTCTGTAGGTGTTAAAATCACGCCTCAAGACGCATCTATTTGCTCTGGCTTTCGGTGTTTTAAACAGTTTTTAAGAGACCTGCCCTTTTATGTGACATATTGTACTTGTTTTTATTGTGTGCTTTTATTAAATTTTTATGTTTTTATGTTTTATCTTATGTTGTGGACTTGTACAGCACTTTGGTCAACTTTGTTGTTTTTAAATGTGCTTTATAAATAAAGTGGATTGGATTGGATTGGACTGGAGAAGACAGTAAGCGCATTTCCCATAAGACACAGGTCTTCTGGCAGCTTAGCACATTTATCACGAGTGCAACGAATCAAATAGAGCCTACTTTGGTTTCCCAATGTCTGCCTCAGCTTTTGCTCCCTGGTTACGAATACATCCCTGTTCTGATCAAGGAAACTATAAAAGCAGAAAGGGCCATTGCGTCACCGTGTAGTGCGTGAACGCACATTGGTGCCAAGTGTGGAAACTTTCAGTTCGGCCGGCATCGAGTTGAATAGGATCAACCATCTCCTCATTTATGACCCGTCATTTAAACAGGTTGTTACCTCGGATGTCAGAATCATCAACAATTTGTTGCATTGTTAACTAGCTAACATTTGATATATTGGTTGATGTATTTCCTCAGATAGCTTGTATATTTTAGATTTGAAATATTACTTGTCCTTTCGGACAAGTTATGTTTTGTGGGTTTTTATTGATTTTTTCTACCGGGCAGTCCGGTAGAGAGAGAGGAGGAATGGGAGATAGACCGGGGAAGACATTCGGCAAAGATCACCGGGTCCGGGAGTCGAACCCGGGTCGGCCGTGTTGCACCGTAGTGCTGTATGCGGTGCGCCACTCGAGCGCCCCAGCTATTTTAGATTTTAATATAGGCTTCCTTCTTTTATCATTTCCTTGGTTCTGATGTTTCAGAGAAGCCCGTCTATACCGCACAAGGTGTTTCAGAGAAGCCCGTCTATACCACACAAGGTGTTTCAGAGAAGCCAGTCTATACCACACAAGGTGTTTCAGAGAAGCCCGTCTATACCACACAAGGTGTTTCAGTGAAGCCCGTCTATACCACACAAGGTGTTTCAGAGAAGCCCGTCTATACCACACAAGGTGTTTCAGAGAAGCCCGTCTATTAGGGGTGTAACAGTACACAAAAACGGTACGTACCTCGGTTTTGAAGTCACGGTACGGTACAGGTTTTCGGTACAGTGGGGGAAAGTTTGGCTTTCCATGTTCCACTCAGGGGTGATGTAGTGTGCAGTAACTAATTGTACTTATAGGGCTGTCAACGAATATTCTATATATTGAAATTAATAATCGACTTGTAAAGATATTCAAAAATAATAATAATTATATTAGATTGTGAAAATAACAGCCCCTGGTGGGCGGTCGTTAGTGGTTAACATACCGTTGTATTCGTTCGGTATACACTACACAGCCGTTCTGAAACGGTTTCGGTTCGGTACGGATACGTGTACCTTTACACCCCTACCGTCTGTACCACACAAGGTGTTTCAGAGAAGCCTGTCTATACTGTATCACACAAAAGGTGCTTCAAGGTGTGAACGTCGTCGACATCAACACGCTCTATACTCTGCAGGGTTGAGTTCGAACCGTGTGGTAAAATAACCTATACCGGGAACCCAGGTGCCAACAAAAGACGTCTTGTCGAAATGCTTCCGTGAGGATCCACGTCTCACATCCCAAGCTAAAGGGAGATCCTGTGATTTAGCCTGCATGGTCCCGCTTCTCACGCCACATTGCATCACTCATTTGCCTCTCCTTTCCATATCAGTCACATTTTCTGTAGCTGCTCTCTCTGTATCCAAAGCCTAATAGGGCGAACTGGCGCCGGTCCAACTACGCGCACGACGCGACGCTTCTCCCCCAGTGGCTCTGTGGCCAACAGCTCGCCATGGCTCTATCGCCGTTGGGGAGTTGGAGAGGGTATAAAAGGACAGAGAGAAGGACAGCCAAGGCCATAGAGGACCTCTGAGACAGCCGAGGACCAATGGGGAAGATGGGGGAGCTCGTCCTTTATGTCTGCATGGCCTCCCTGCTAGTGGGCCTTGCTAAGGTGAGTGACGCCCTGGAGGCGGTGTAGCCACTCGGACAGAGGGAAGAAGCTATATTCTTTGTGAATAATGCTTGAAAATGGACCACACACACACACGCACACACAGAGTTTATAGGGTTAGACGGCTGAATTCTAGCGACTGTGGTCATTTTTGTTTTCTACTTCTGGTTCCTTGTATATATTTATCTGCACTTGTATATTTCTGTATACTTGTGAGTGTAAATCCCAGCCAAATACAGATGTTCACTTTGCAGTGAGTTTGCTCACAGTCAAACTAACCAGACAACAAAATTAGCTCAGTATATGCTTAGGCTATTAGTCAACGTGTATACAGTATATATTTATAGGGTACATCGGAGGGGACTCGTCACTTGGGTTTTGGAGATACTAGTGTGAACACAATTAGGTGGAAAGTATATTCATCACAAGGTATGATAATTCCCTTTCTTGCAGCACCTGTCTTTGAATTTGGTTAAATGCCCCCCCCCCCCCCCCGGCAGGCATTCCTGTCCTTCGGAGGCCGTAGAGGGCTCAGCGTTAAGACTAGAGCGGAGATACTGGTATCACATGAAACTAGACCGACTTAGGAATCCATTGGTACCATGTCATGCTACAGTAGCTTGTCGGGAAGGGGATGATTCATGCTCCGAAACTTTGGCGAGGGAAGAGAGGTCACGAGATATCACAGTGAAAATGGGTGCTATGGGAAGCCTCTGGGTTCCCCTTCACCGCAGCCTGAACCTTGCTCGAAATATGTAAATAAATGACTAATCGACCACAGGAAAAAAGTTTATAATATTATATAATATAAATAATATAATAAAATGTATTAAATTTATAAAATTTATAATAATATAACTTAATATATTAATAATTAATACTATTATAATAATAATAACAACAACCGTTAAATAAAAAATTAAATAACAATAATCATAGTATTGCTATAGGTTTGTATCAGGGTGGGTTCATTCATTCATTGTTGGTTTGACTCTCGGTCACAGTGTTTGTTTTGGACTTTTGCCGATACAAATCCTAAATATATTACTTATACAAGAGGTAAATATATTATTTATGTACCTTTTTTTGCTGTGGTCGATTAGTACTTTATTTACGTTATTACGTCGATTAGTAGCCTACTTTATTTACTTGACCTCACTGTTACCTATTGTAAGATATATTCTGAGGATAATCACATCCTCATCAAACTTTATAACCACAAACTAGAGACCTAGGGCATTCAGAGGGTGTATGGATCTTCTAGGTATACTGACAATAAGGGGGGGGGGGGGGGGGGGGGGTTGTGAGCAATTTCCAGAACAGATGTGCTCGCCACCCAGTCGCCGGAAAATGCTGTTCTTACAGGAATCTCCAAATGTAAAGGTTTTTGATACCAAGTCACAGCATGCCTTTGTCACGAGGCACCAAATCTGTATAACAAAATGGTATCAACCCAAACATTTTAAACTTACGAGACGATAATTGAGTATGGGAACACACAATCATACACTTCAATCATAATGTTCTAAGCCCTTATATACTCTAAAAATTTGAATAGGCATCTAACCAACACATGTATGTTACCACTTCTATGTGGCATCAACGGTTGACCTGCTATCTCCCCCTAAAGATCTCCCGTACTTCCCAAAACAATGTCAAACATGGGTCTATGGTGGGTCTCCAAGGGTTAAAAGAAATCAACATCCAGCACATATCTTCTCATTAGAGTGATGTGATTAGGTGCCTGTAATGCAAGGAAACCAGAGAGCAATAGCAGCCCTGAGTAAACTATTATTATTCATATTCATATTATTATTAGTAGTAGTAGTACTACTATACCTTTATTTAGGTATGCATTTATTTTGGCATTGTTGTTCAAGGAGATTGTCTGAGTTTAATCATTATATTACCGATTAGAACCAAGTTATTTCTTGTTCATTTCATTTTCACTCACATCCTCCACAGAAAATTAACTCTATTTTGATTGACATCTCCCATTACGAATTCAAATGTATAATTGGCAAGACATTATAACACAGCTTCCCGTATACTGGTGTGAGGAGAGGATACAGATAACCAGATAGCAGCACTTATCATGGCAAACAAAGCAGAGAGCCGGACTATAGAGAGGAGATGAAAGGCAAGAGTCAGGACACTTGTATAACACCAAGACCACAAGGCACACACACACATATACACACACACAAATATACACACACGCACACACACACGCACGCACGCACGCACGCACGCACGCACGCACGCACACACACACACACACACACACACACACACACACACACACACACACACACACACACACACACACACACACACACACACACCATGGCTCTGCCCGGGCCACCATGACCGTATGCAAAGTTGTACATTGTACTAACGCCAGAGCGTCAGGTGCTTGACCTTTTCACGGTCGCGCCATGAATAATTGTCCCTCTGAATCAGTCAAACTGTGTGGGAGGACTTTATCTAACTGGACAATTAGAGGCAAACTAATAAGGAAGCCAGATAGATAGTCTGCTCAGATGCCCTCAGCTCGAGGTCACACACTGGATGTTCTGGAGAGGTTTCCTAACCCTGGACTTTCAACAGGACTATAGTCACTGGTAGTTTAATACGACATGGTCAGTGATACTCTGCTATTGCTAAGTGATGGGATTTGCAGACATAGTCCCTCCTTGGAGCCATAGCTTTGGGCTAAAGACAGCGGATGATCATTTATCGGCAGTTATTCAGGATGTTTTAGGCATTTGTTTAACACATTTGTTTAGCTTATTGTTTAAAAATTTTTTTTAAATGGATTGTAAGTAGGGATGCTCGATATTGGCTTTTTAACCGATACCGATATACCGATATTGTCCAACTCTTAATTTCCGATACCGATATCAACCGATACCGATATATGCAGGGTTCCCCCCCCCCCAAAAAAAATGAATAATTTCAGGTAATTAACATTACATATCTCTTGTCGTGGAATTAACACAACATTATGCATACTTTGACAATAAATAAAATAATAATTTGTTCTTACTTGCTTGCCTGGGTAAATAAAGGTTAAATAAATGTAAAAAAAATATATCGGCCGATAATAATATGAAATTCAAGGGAACGGTGTTCAGGCTAATTAATTACCCTAAAAAGGTATAGGTACCTTCCCTGAATCCCCCACTGTTGCTATAGCTTGATTATTGAGACAACATTGACCATATTCACATGGTGGCCATTTTGCTCTTATGTCATGCCCAGGTTGGGATTCCTTTCCACCCTTGCAAAATGTGCGGCGTGTGAATATGGTCAATTGTTATCTCCAATTTATGATCTTTTCTTTCTGCTTCGACAGGGGCAAGATGGAAATAATTCAACTCAGCCCAACCAAGATTCACTCACTGCAAACGCGACAAACGACGCGACAAACTCCTCTCAGCCAGCTATCACCAACCAGCCTGCACTGAACACAACGTCATTCAACAGCTCCTCTACACAAACCACCTCCAACAACACCAGCAGTAATGGAACCACGGAACTGCCTTCCTCCTCCTCCCCCGCAATCTCCCGGCATCCTGACACCGCCTCTAGCGCACCACCCCGCTTATCCACCAGAGCTCCACCGAGTCATAGCACCCTATCCACCCGGAGCGCCACAACAACCAACACTCGGCACCTTTCCGGTGTAACCAATTCCTCAGGTCACACCAGGACCACGAATATCAGACCCTCGGTTACGACGACCCCTGCTGGCGGCACGTCCCTCTTGCTCGGGTCCCGCAATCTACTCCTGGTGCCGGCCATGTTCCTTCTGATCCGCAATATGTAGGACAGAATAGTACAGCCCTGAGGGACTCCACAATATAATTGCTACTATTGTAGTCCATTATGTCGGTTTTATTTACCTCAGGCCCAATCAAACGCTATAGTGGCATTCAGTGCAGCTGGACTAAACATTCTCAGCCGTGTACCGTACCAAAGATCCATCTTTATAATAAACTGTGGACAAGTTCACACAAGGCCCTCTTAAAGGGTAAGGATTTTGGATCCCCAGCCCTATTTCCTACTTACCGGTGATATTGTTGATCTGAAGAGTCCTTTCTCAGAACAATCCACGCTGTTCTTCATCTGTAGTAGCCGCTAGTTAGCTACAAAACTGATGCAACTTCCTGAAATAGGCTGAGACCCACTGTGTTTGCACTGTGGAACAGGTTTCAGTATGACAGTAAAATAGAATTTGGATTCTTTGTGAGCTTTTCTGCTCAGTGGCTTAATGGATGTTTCTTTAAGTATCACAAAAACATCTTCAGAAAGAAGTTATGAGGTGCTTTGCATGAAAAAAATGTATAATAATAAAAGCACTGAGGCCCCCCCTCCCCCTGATCATGAGTAGGTCGCCTCTATACTTCCCACAAGCAAGTTGTCCTTCCGCGTTGCTCTGATTGGCCACGCACGTTTCTGGTCATGTGACATGTGCGCCCAATCGTGTGACGGCAAGTTCTTTGGACGGTTAAACTTAGGCACTCTTTCGAAGTTGGTTAAGGTTAGAGTTTGTCTTAGAGCAGGGCGATAGAACGCCAGCCCTGATTCCAAACTCTAACCTTAACCAACTGCGAAAGAGTCGCCTAAGCTTAACCAGTGATAAACTAGGCGTTAGGTCGTTTGCAGGCTGTTCGACACGGAAATGGGCTAAGACACTGCTCGTCATGCGATTGGGCGCACATGTCACATGACCAGAAACGTCAGTGGCCAATCAGATTAGCAAAACGCACGAACCGTAGGTCAGTGGCCAATCAGAGCAACGCGGAAGGACAACTTGCTTGTGGGAAGTATAGACGCGACCAGGTCCCCACAATCACGACAAGGAATAATTCTAAAAACAGTGCCAACACCCATTTCACACAAACGGAATGTAAAGCAATGGAAATGGAAATTGTTTGATTGTTATTAAAATAAATTCGTTTTGACCATTATCTTAGTTAGGATATAATTTTTCTACTTGAATTTATCACTCTTTTTCTTTTGGCAAATGAACATCTTTAAATTAAACCTTAAAACGACTGCAAGGTAAGCGCTTTCGATGAACACGAGGCCTTAAAAACACAGTTTCAGTTGACGCTTTTAAGTCTTTACGTCAGTCTCCTGGCAGCTAGAAAGTGTAGCTACAAGTTCAGTTCGGCATCCAGGCAAAGCTTTATAGCACAGCCAGGAGGAAATAATGGATCCACATTGCAGATTTATTTGCATTTCTTTTGTAGGGTACGATATTGGATAGATATGCAATCTTTTTCGACCTGTTGCTTTTATTCTGTGTTTGTTCTACACCACCTTTATCAATAGGGCTTTTCTCTCACCAGTCTACTTTTGCTTCAGTTAACATGCACAACACACATAAACACACAAGTACACACATAAACACACAAGTACACACATAAACACATTTGAGAAATACGTCACTCTGAGGAAACCGTAAGCTTAACCCTCACCTACATTCGTTTCTCAGCATATAGCATCTTATTATCTTCAAATGGAGCAGTAAAAAACATTACTGTGAGGAGACAGGAAATAGGCTTTCGGAGTAAATGATCAGCTCACCACTGGGGTAATTCAGGTTCCTTTATCACTCCCCAATCATTAGACCTCTAAGCGGTGCAATTAAATTTTTAACTGAAACATTTATTCATTGATAGGCCTACATATGAGAGCAAGCTTATAGGGTTTTACAAACTGAATTCAAAAGTATCCATTCAGTTCCAAACTGGCTTATCTCTCTGGAGACACAATGAGGAGGGTGCTAGGCCCGTGTATGAGTGCATCTTTCTTTCTACTCATTAGTGCACTGCCCACACACAAGAACTATAGGCTACATTTAAACAGATCAATAATTTCTCGTCACAAATCCCTTGAATTAACATACTACTACTCTATTAGACTAGATTCTTTTTTGTACCCCTTTGTACAGGTAGCACACACCTGTTCTTAGTTATAGGCTATAGCATACCGGTGGATATTTTGGAAGACATACAGTATATGCATTGCATGGTAGTCAATGACGAGAGACAAATATTCTTTTGATCCTGTTTGAGTTGTGCCATGAGTTACTCAATTGAAAATATAATTTTATCGATAGCTGTTGATGCTATAACATTTACATTTAGTCATTTAGTCATTTAGCTGAACGCTTTTATCCAAAGCGACTTACAAGTTCTGTATAGGACAAGCCATCATCAGGAAGGGCACAACTCTATCAGCCGAGTAACAATGTTCATCAAAGTGTTGAGTGCTACAGTGTAGGTTAGTATATTAGGACAAGTGCACAACAGTAAGGTTCGTTAGGGTTAGATTTTTTATTTTTTCATTGTAATTTTTTTCAGATAATGGTTGAAGAAGTGCGTCTTTCGTTGACGGCAAAATTTTTGGACGGGTTTCGGCTGTCCTAACTGTGGGCAGTTCGTTCCACCATTGTGGGGCAAGGACTGAGAAAAGGCGGCTTCTCTTTGATGACCCTCCCGGAGCTCGGATAGGAGGAGTGGGTCTGAGGCGACCAGAAGATGCAGAGTGTAGGGGTCTTGAGGGTGTGTAGTTAGAGACCATTGACCGGAGGTATAGGCGGGATCGGTTCCCTTTGCTACACGGTATGCCAGGTCGAACGTTATAGCTACCTGACAATTACACTTTTAAATGGGCATTTAGTTGTAATTCATGGCACAATGCAAGCGGGATTAAAAAAAAGGGTCTCTTGCCGTTGACTACCGTTCCAAATCTTTTTTATCCCCAAAATAGGGTCCGATGGTGGTTCAGTAGAAGCGGAGGGACTTCAACTCTCTATAAATCAGTGGTTCTCAAACCGGTTATGTCAGGGCCCAACAAAATATGACATGGGCCAAGTTTAAATGTATTGAAATACATCAATATAATGAGCTTTAAAATTGTGCAACCACTTACAGTAACAATAACCAAAAACTGAGGGGAAAAAAGTGAAATGTGCAATCCCTTTGCTAGAATACATAACAATACAGTTCAATAGACACTGTGCTTTAAAAAAAAAAAAAAAAATCTCGCCAAGAATGAGATAAGCTTCATCATATTTTCTTGACTTGAAAAAAGATTATATATATATACATATATGTAAATCAATATCTTCCTTTTGAATAAGAAAGGCTCAGGAATCAGGATTGTTGAAGCTAATTAGCCTAAGCCATGTCCAAAAGAGTAGCCCATAGTACATTTTCACACACACACACACACACACACACACACACACACACACACACACACACACACACACACACACACACACACACACACACACACACACACACACACACGCACATGCACATGCACACGCGCACACACACACACACACACACACACACACACACACACAAGCGAGGAATAGCTTGTAGCAGACTTAATCAATCAAACTTTTTTTTTATATTTCTGCTAATGAAGTGAAATATTTATTATCATCAATTATAACTAGAGAGAGAGAGAGAGAGAGAGAGAGAGAGAGAGAGAGAGAGAGAGAGAGAGAGAGAGAGAGAGAGAGAGAGAGAGAGAGAGAGAGAGAGAGAGAGATTGACTATGCTAATTAGACCCATAATATGTGCACATTTACATTACAAGCATTATTTGGAAATATTGGATTAATGCATTCATGATTTTTGTGCATTAAACTATATGTAACTAGACTACTCTCACTGGCACACACATGCACACGCAAACATCCATCAGGAAATCATTTTAAGATGACCTGCTTAATCGTAAGATATGGGGTGAAGCACATTTATATGATTTACCCTTAGATGTTTTACATATTATGGATTGTGGCTTTACTGTAGATGTTTCGCCTTATTCTAATTATTATCTATATATTACAGGTTATAGGCCTATAGGTTAAAGCCAGGCTATTACGTTTATCGCTCACTAACCTTTTCTCTCTCACACACACCCCAACACATTTTGAGCTACGGTACTGCATGATGTTTAATCAATTCTGTGTGTCAACCAATTTGTTCCTTCAAATCGATTCATGTTATTAGTGTTGATGGCCATATTATGTCAATTCTGTTTGCAACATAGGACTTTGATTTCACTGACTTTTTGTTGATTGGTTTTGTTACTGTTATACAGTGACTTTTCTGTCCCTATGATTTACTTACTCATATTTTCTCAAAAATCACCCATTTATAACAAATTACTTATATTCAATTATATATTTAGGTGGGTCTTATTTAGCGCTTAAACAGAGATAATAGACATTACAAATATAATTTTGTATTTTGCACACCTTTTTATTGATATAAGGCTTATGCATACTATTTTTATCATGTGCTCACTGCAAAGTAATCAACTTCCACAAGAACTATAAATCATCAAATGATAAAAAAAAAAGGCTAAACCGCCTCTTATCATAAATCAGGTGAAACTATAGTTATTATTCTTTTGACCATTTCTTCATTTACTATGTCCATTTTCCGGAAGTGATATAAAGTGTGTGATATAAAAAATTTATAATAATAATAAAAAAAAATTATTCAACTGTGCAAACTGAGGGTAAGCTTCAATTGTCACTCCTAAATTTTTTTTTCCCGAAATGTTATCTTGCTTGTTACACTATTCAAAGTTCCATCATGTTTGACTATGTTATAGAGAATGTTTGTCCGGTCAAAACATTTAAAACATATCTGACATAGTTAAACTATTTATTTGTATCTGTAGGTTAGCTAGCTAGCTAAATATCGAACGCTCAAAGAGCAACAGCTTACTTAACGTTAGCTCGAAAATGGTCACCCTGTTCATTCAGATTCAGATTCAGATTACTTTATTCACCATTTATGTAAACACAAATGGAACGTGATACGACATTACAGTGCATACTTTTTTCACAAATAATAATAATAATAATAATAATAAATAAAGTGCAAAACAGGACAGAACAGTGAGACAACGATTGATTGATTGATTGAATAGTTTATTGATTTAAATGGATAACACAATCCATTTAAATAAGACAATAAAGTGCAGTGGTTGGAGACATGTTAACAGTGCAGTCCAAAACTCTTTGTGATGGGTCTTTAGTGTCTTGGGCAGCCGTAGCCGCCTGCCGTGGGGGTGCATGGTAAAGAGGCCATGACCCGGGTGGGCGGGGTCAGCCATGATTTTCCTCGCCATCCTCAAGGCCCTGGTGGAGTGTAGGGACTCGAGGGAGGGAAGGGAGCAGCCGATCACCCTCTCCGCCGAGCGTATCACCCGCTGCAGCTTGGCCTTGTCCCTGACCGTGGCTGCAGGGAACCAGGTGATGATGGAGAGGGGGAGGATGGACTGGATGATGGCGGTGTAGAACTGGGCCATCATGGCGGTTAGGTGGCGTAGCGGAGATTGCGTTCGTCACCAACCCCGAAGCTGTGAGCTGAATTCGCCTGTTCGAATCCAGCTCACAGCTCCGGGGTTGTCACCAGCTTGGCTGGCCGTTCACACTAATACAATTGGCTGTATTAGAGGGTGGGAGAAGCTGGCGGGGTGGGTCCGGGTCGTTGTAAACAGCGACTCCTACAGTTCGGTCGGGGCGCCTGCTAAGCGCGGATAGGACCTGAGTGGGATAGTGTGATCCTTCCACACGCTACGCCCTCTCAGGGAGGATCAGCGCTGCCAGGTGAAAAGAAGCGGTTGATTGGCTGGACGTGTGTCGGAGGAAGCACGTGATAGCCTCCACTCTCCCAGATGATCTGACTGTGGGGGGTAAGTGCGCAGCGACCAGGAAGGGATTGGGAATTGGCATACGACTAACATTGGGATGGGAGAAAATCGGAGGAAAATGGAGGGGGCAGCTAATAGTTTAGTTTTAGTTTACTCAGTTTATTTGATCAGGGACAGTGCATATCAATCAACAGTTTATACATTTATAAATGAATACAAATTAAAACTGTAAATATGCCAACATAAGCAGGGTTGCTAGTTTTCAGTTGTAGTCCCTGGGCTTGATGTTTAAGCCAGAAAATAAACAGATAAATAGAGGGATATTAAAGCTAATATAAAAACAGTTTAAAACATATTCTGTACATTCACTCTAGTCTAGGCATTCGTGCATCAAAAAAAAAAATTAAAAACTATACATGTATAAACACCGTATAGGCAGGCACACGTATGGCAGGCACACATATACATAATCATAAATCACATAACCACATAATCACAATAATAGACAAAAGCCTGGTGATCCAGTAGTTTTTAGCTGGTCTATCAAATGAACATGAAATCCAACTCAAATGTTTTACTCTTGTCAAAGAGTGCGGGCTACTCACTGGAAGTTTTAACAAAACAGATATAGACAACATATTTTGACATAAGAAATACACACTAACACTAAGTCAAGTCAATAAGACTTTATTTTTGGTGTTGAAATGTCACAGGTATAGAAGCAATATTATTAAAGTAAACTGACTTTGAATTACCAAGTGAGTCCTATTTTCATAGAATATTTTGATTTAGCGTCTACATTTGTCACATGACCCCTAACACCCTACTGTTACAGATTACTGATACCTTGTTTAGCTTGATGTCAGGCCACATGAAAAGTAATCATATTCATAACCGTTTACAGCCTTATTGTTCTGGACTACCCCCTGCTATAGTCTGATGTTTCCCTCTTCCTCGTTGAACACTGTCTCGTTGCACACGTGCAGTAGGTTTCGTGCTTGTTTCATTTCAAATGGACGAGAGCACATTATCATTTGCCCTAGCTACTTTATCAAGAAATAGACTTAGATTGCATGCCATAAAGACCATGTAGAAATCAAAGGAAAAGTTACTGTAAACCGGCTGAACCAGGAAATGAAAGTAAATGAATCTGAGAGACGAATCAGATCACATCTGTGTCCATGGTTGGCTTTGGTTGCAATGACGAGACAAGGTTGGCCACTTTGCATTTGTGGTCCTTTACTTGGGGTGGAGAGAGTGTTGCCAAATCCACTTCCTGAATTGGACCAGGTAACAGGGGGGCTCATTTGAATGCCATATAAAAGGCCAGCCTCTCTGTCTGATGTAGTCATACAGACAAAAGGCACCCTCCTGGACCTAAGACCCTCAGCAAGGAGAGACAAGAGTCCACCACCAGGGCAGACCCAGGGGAGTGGTTATCAGTACTACACTGTAACTGACATCAGCTTGACTCCATTGTCATTCTCAGTGTATCTGGAATAGGACATCGCTCCTCGTCTTTTCTCCACCATGAAGTGCCTTGTGTTGGGACTCTGCTCACTGGCAATGCTGGCTTGCACCTATGCACAGGTAATAATCTGATCTGAATGAATGAAGTTTATTTTTCTGTCTTGTTTACAGATAAATCAAAAACACACTTGTGTGGACTTACAAACATTTTTATAATAATAAATAAAATCCAAAATCAATGACTGAAAAAAAGGAATAGGCTGAAGCACACCTTTACAAATTCTTAAAAACTAAATATATTTTAATATATAAAAAAAAAACTTAAAATATGCTGCAAGATATAATTTTCTGAAAAATACAGATGTTTTACTCCAAACTGTACTCCTGAATTATTTGATCCTTTAAGGCTTTTTTAAATCTCCCCTGAGAAGTACACAACTTCAACCCATCACTAAGGGTTATCTCCCTTATCTCCTCTGTGTTGGCTTGTAGGTCTGAGATGGAAAGGAAATGTCTCTGCATATGAATGGAGCTGATTAGCTTATGAAATATAACAAAACATTTTTTATTTGTATTTATTTATTTATCATTATTATTATTATATATTTTTAAGGACGTGCACTTTTGGATGCAGCATCTTATCAGATAATTTCTCATTTCAAGTCCTTGAATCATCGTTTATTTTTTTCTGAGTTAATCTTTTACCAGAACTGCATGAACTAATTTGCATATTTGATATTCACAAGTACATCTCACGTCATCTGATAGCATGTCATGCAAATCCAACTGTCTGTCTGACTATTTCTCTTTGACTATCCGTCTCTCTCTGTCTGTCTGTCTCTGTGCGTGTATGTGTGTGTGTGTGTGTGTGTGTGTGTGTGTGTGTGTGTGTGTGTGTGTGTGTGTGTGTGTGTGTGTGTGTGTGTGTGTGTGTGTGGGTTCAGAACACCACAACGTCTCCAGCTGTGTCTGCAAACGTGACGTCACCGGTCGCCCCAGTCTACAGCACTGTCGACAACACCACCCCGGCCCCGGTCAACCTCACCACCCTGGCCCAGGTCAACCTCACCACCCCGGCTCAGGGCAACAGCACCTTGGTGCCCACCGATCCCACCATCATCGCCACCACCATCGCAGTCATTTCCACTACTGAGGCTGGAGCGAGCCACATCTTCGCGTCTCTCACGTTGCTGCTCGGATCACTGTTCCTTCAATCACTCCTGCACTGAGGCTCAGGGCTACAATGACTGTAGAGAGAACCAATACTGTGTGATAATAATGCCCTGACCATATATTTTTTGGGGGGGTGGAGGGGTACGTGTGGGGGGGGGGGGGGATAATGTGGAAATGAGGAAAGTGATTATCGAGTAAGCCTATAGGTTTGTATATAATTAATGTGACTTGGAGGTAATATTGCCTGTGCTTTATTTGATGAAGGCATGTTTTAAATTGTAATGTCGTGTGTGTACCGGATGCTTCCAGCCAACATCATCACACTGTATTATTTTGTTCTGCATGGTGTTCTGTGCAGAAATGTTTTGTGCTATGCTAATTCTGTTTGCACAAAGGATGGGCCTAACGTCACAAATAAAAAAGGTTTTATATTTATGTACGCGACGTTTGACTGAAAATGGAACAGGTGTCAATATAACAGTATGGTTACTGATTAGATATTTTCTCTTTTACCAGCAGTATTGACATTGGAACCACCATGTCATGTCAAGCACAACCTGTTCTGCCTCATAATGGAAACTAAGCTGCAGCATATTATCTGTTAAACATGCCCTTCCCCATGTAAATATTGATTAGCCCTTTGTGACTGGTGTAAAACACGACTATTGTTAGGAAGAAGGTTTATGATAGGAAAAGCTATAAAATCGGCAGTCGCCATATGCCATGCCCATAATATAAAAGGCACAATAAAACAATAAGCGAAAGGGGGAAGCAAAAAAGAGCTTATCCATAAGTCGTGGGCGTGGCCCACATAGCCGTGTTGTCTGTGTCTGTGTAACACATTCTCAACAGTCAGTGAGCTACAGAGAAGAATAAGTGAAATGGCAAATAAGTTAGGAGTTAGATCAACAATGTTGTTCCCTCTGAATGGCAAATACTGGGTATTGTTTGTATCGTTATCTGCTGGTATTGTGCAGTTCAAAAGGGAACTTATGTTTACCTTCTGTACTTCTTTTCTTTGTTAGTCACAAAACATACCTTTGAAACTATTTTGAGCGAAAAAACAAACCTGAGTAGTGGTGTCGTCTTGTCGTTGAGACGCTGACTGTGTGTGTGTGTGTGTGTGTGTGTGTGTGTGTGTGTGTGTGCGTGTGCGTGTGCGTGTGCGTGGGGGGGGTGGCGGTCATAACAATTCACTGGAAACCTTCAACTTCAACAAGCATTGTGTGTAGTACGAGCTACATTCATTACGTTTTGTACATTTGTACATAAGATATTCCTTTATTGATTCCCTTGGGGAAATTCGGGCGTCATATGCCATGGGGGAGGTGGGAGAGGGGGTACAGGTATGGACACGGTAATAGTAGAAGACATTCAGATTCAGATTCCTTTATTGTCACTTATTTCAGTACTTTACAGCAAGAAGAGTGAAAATCTATGTATTGTGGTCCCTCGACCATAGCAGCTTCCAATAATAAAAATGCAATACATTTAGCATAGAATAAAATAAGATGACTAAAATAAAGATGACTATATACAGTTCTAAATGTAAATACATTGTACATGTTGTGTGATGTGCAATGAGCAATGTGCAACATGTAGGCTACTGAATAATCAGAATAATATAGATAATGTCTCTGATTGGCCCAAGGAGTAGTCATAAATTATTATGCTTTATGTAATAGTTTCGTTGCAACTGTTTTCATTTCAGTGTCAATTTTAAAGGGCAGCCGCTTGCTCATAGCACTGCTGCCGTTATACATTACATGCGGGACTTCCACACTGATGACTCAAGTCATAAAAGATTACGTCATCCACTCATGTCTTAGTTTAATTTTTTGTTTATTTATTTAACACAAAAAAACAGTGCTAGGAGGGAACGAAGCCCAAAGGGCTTGTACAAAGTTCCAATCCCATCTCATTGTCCATAAACAATATGAACGAAATACATGTAAGCATGGTCTACAAAATAAACTACAAAACAGGATCCGAGACATAAGGCAGACACTATAGCGAAAACATGGAAGATTGACACGAGTCAGTAACAATAATTTTTATTTTGTTTTTTTGTACAAGAGGGCAAAGGAGAGGAGAATAACATATTAACAGTATATAATGAGGAAAAAGAAACAAGCAGCCATACTAACAGTAGATGTAACACTGATGCACAGGAGTAACTTAATTAATGTGATGGTGATTTATGATGAAATTAAATTAGCTATATTAGCAGCCAGTGCTGTGTGAGCAAGCTGCATATTTGGAGGGGAGACCTTTGGTGACCCCTATAATAATCATACATAAAACGTAGCAACATAGATGTAAAATGCAGACAATTGTTTACTATTACCTGTATTACACTCCTACACATACTATCAAGAGACTACAGACAGATATGCCCTATACCAGTGGCGGCTGCTGACAATTTCTTTTGGTGAAGCACAAATTATTATATTATATTATATATTAAAATTGTAAAACATCCCCAACGCTGCAACACCCCCATTCCTCCTAGGTGTCAGGCTCCTCATTCGCTTCCATTCATTTTGGGGACCATGTTTAAATATCATACTTCTGAAGTATAAACAACCTACTGCTGTGACGATTTCAATAAAACAGACCATTCTGAGTCAATGGTACATGCTTTTTTTGGCATTTGATGTGTCTTTACAGATTTATGCCCTTTGAAAAATAAAAGCAGATCAAGTCAATTTGTTGAAGGTTTGATTGAGTGTGCTGTGTATCTTTGCCCTGCATGGAATGTTTATGGAGTGGTTACCTGGTTACCTGCTGTCTTGCTGGAAGAAAGATTCTAAACATTCTGTGAGAAGTTGACAGTTGGTAACATACAAAACCATTCAAACAGTTCTTATTCTTATTCCTGATGTCTGGAAGAATATGTGAGTGTCTTGTGAGAAATGCTTCCAAACCCCATTGAACTGTATTACAGTTGTAAACTAACTCTACAGGTTGGTGTTAATTACTCAAAAACAACAAACAATCTGAATGCCATAGGAAAGGGCTTGATTAGTGATCACTAGGATGCTCTCCTGACCCTTCCCAGAAATAGCTTTGTAATCAAAAGGCATCACTATCACACAGACTGAACTGTTGTTTCTGTGAGTCAACTTTCTCTGAGAAAACTGGAAAGCAGCTCAGCATTGAGGGAAACGTGAATACGAGCAGCACAGTGAAAACAAGTGCTGAACCTCAGCCTCTCAGTCAAACATCAGCCACAACACCTGATTACTTCAGGAACCGATTTTATCTGAAGGAGCTTCCCATAACCTTCTGACAAACTTCCTGAGAAACATCCGCCTGGCCCCAGACTTCAGGAACAGCTGGTGACCAGACAGACACTGATAGAATCCCTTCCTCAGTCTCCTCTAACATGTATTTACCACCTTCCTCTGCACGAGGCCACAGACAGGTTTTATGTAAGACTTAAAAGGACAATTACGTGGGTAATTCGAAAGTAAACGCACGCATTTCAGCCACCGACACACACACACACACACACACTGGACGCAGCGGTCCAGAAGAAATTGCTCGTTAGCCACAGAGTAAAATACAGCCAAATAATTGATAATCAACACAGACCCACACAGCTACTAAATATATATATATATTTTAAATCTCACCATTGACGTTACTTCTTTACAAGGAAATAGTGTCCCAGTCCCTTGATCACTTGTAAATAAAATCCATCCTTCGATATTTCGTTCAATGTTGCAAATCCAGAAATGCAAACAGCAGTCTTTTGTGAAACGTTCCATTTTCGGGACTGTCCAACTAGGTGGTCACCCAAGCGATTCAAGTCAACACAACAGCATTGCCAAAGAAGTGAGAAAGCACTCACTTGACCGATCTCATCTTCCGTTGAATAGTGCAGCTTCTCCATATAATTACCTATTATTAGCTACTAGCTAGCTACAACAATGTTAGCCTACAGTCAGCAATACGGCAACACAGGTTACGTTCAACTACACTACTTCAACTTTACTAGCTAGAGATAAAAAAATATATATCATCAAACGATGCACAATAAGTTCATGAACAATAACAAAACACTCCACCCTGGGCCTGGTAGCTGCGGTGGTAGCCCTTTAGCTACGTTAGCTTCAACAAGTTAGCTTCTTCAACTGAGATAAAATGATTTTGTAAACAAACGCAGCCGAGGCGCGTGATTTTTTCCATAGCCTATGTTTGCGTCTTCGCAAACATAGGCTACGGAAAAAAATCACGCCGCTGTACGTCTCTGATTGGATCTTAAGTTTGTATGGCATGGCGTGAACGCCAATCAATAGCGTGCGCATAGTGTCACTAACCTGCCTACCCTACCCTATTTTGATTGGATAATTATATTCCTAAGATCAACCCGTGCAGTTATTTTGCACTGAGTGATTGACAGCTCACCATTACTGCAGTTATGGGATCAGGCCTGATCAGAGAGCTCAGCGCTGTCACTTGGCCATTTTTGAAGAAGAAAAAATTATTCACTGGAATTTTTTTTACAGAGGAAAACATATATATAATAATTATGAGTGAAATACTGCCTCATGTGGTGTCATGGAATAACCTCCACTGCCCTATACCCTCTCCTTCCTAGACGTGCCTTCCCCCCTCTTCTATGGTTTTCAGGGCCACTGGAAGCTTGTTCCACTCCAATGCCGCAGAATATAAAAAGGTATTCGTGCCCATTAATGTGTTGAATTTTGGAAGTATAAAATCTGTACTGCTCCTTCTAGTGGAATATAAATGATGTCATGGAAGCGATTGAAGTAATTGGACAGATATTTAGGACCCTTATTTTGAACTATTTTGTGTGTAAGACCTAATTTGATGTGATTTACCCTTTTATTGACCGGAAGCCAGTACTCGGACTGTCCAGGGAGCGAGCAGGTACAGGGTAGTCAGACGAGCGGCCTACTGTGGTTATATTTCTGTGTATTCACATTTGTTTTTGCACACAGGGACAAGTGAGGACAGGAAGATACCCTGGGGTCTACATCTAGCATCACGGTTTATCTGTTCAAGTTCAAGTTCAAGTTTCTTTATTAGTTGTCATACAGAAGTACAGAATACTTTTATACAAAATGCTTCTTTCTGTTACGCTCTGTGAGACTGTGCTAGACAAAAGGATAAGTATAAAATAAAATAAGTATAGCAAGTATAAAATTGAAGTCACGTACGTAGACACAAGTGTTCAGTATGTACATAATGTACAATGTTCAATGCAGAGTAGAAGTAACTGAGTTACCATACAATATACTATACAATATACTAATTACAATATACTATAGGGGCGGACCTTCCTACAGGCGATATAGGCGGTCGCCTAGAGCGCCACCCATAGGGGGGCGCCAAAAAAAAAAAAAAAAATTATTTTTTTTATTTTTTTATCTGTGCAGTTTTGGCGCCCCCCTCTATATCGGCAACCATTATTTTTACATAAAAAAAATTCTAACATAAGGGAAAATTAGCCAAAAATCTAAAACGGTCGGTCGGTCTGAGCCTCAGCCAGTGGCGGCTCTACCACTAGGGGCGCTAGGGCGCCGACCCACCTGCTGGCCAGCTGCTGTTAAATCAGAGAACAAGACAATACAACTTTTTCGTTTTTGTGTTTTATAGCCCTATAAATAATATAAACATGTTTAAAATTAATAATATTTACTCATTTTAAGTATGTTTGTATTTCCAATGCACAATATAACGTTATTATCTAAATTAAAAAAACATCGTTTTCATGGGCAGGAAGTGACGTTTTTTTTTATTTTTTCGTATTTCTCGCCCGGGCAAGAAGCGATAGCGCTCTGCATGCGCGTCACAGTTTGATCGCTGTCTCCGTCACAGCCAATCAGTGCATACGGCGTTGTGCGTTGAAATATGACTATTATGTTGGAATCCGAGCGCGATTTGAAGCGGTCTAGCCAGCAGCGTGTGAACTTCCGTGAAGAATTTCCATAGCCGCATTTCGCGGAGACGCTCTCTGATTGGCCGACGCGATGCCAGTTTTTTTCCATTGCCGCATTTCTCGGGACACCAGGTAGTTTGCAGGTTGTTCGAGGCGGAAATGGACAAAGACACAGCTCTTGGCTAACTAACAACAAGCTATATTATGGAGGCAGTGTGGAGGGACATGTAT
The DNA here is from genome assembly GCF_963971535.1 of Notolepis coatsorum. Taxonomy (NCBI): domain Eukaryota; kingdom Metazoa; phylum Chordata; class Actinopteri; order Aulopiformes; family Paralepididae; genus Notolepis; species Notolepis coatsorum. Next base: position 23,311,617 of record NC_140168.1, on the reverse strand, counting down.
GGACAATGGATGGACATCAACACAGGCTGGATGGACAATGCCATGGAGTGGATATACTTTATCAACAAGCCAACAACAAGGTAGATTAGCGATCTTAACTCTAGTTTAATACATGATACGTTGTCTACTGATGCCGCATAACGTTGTAACTAGCTGTTAGCTCCGTTAGCTTAGCTAACACATGACAACATACATGTGTTAATTATTTGATTTGATTGATCCGAGAGACAGAGAGATCGTCTATGTTTGAATGAATGAATGAATGAGAACTTTATTAACAGATTGCAGAATGGGTACAATACAGTACGGCTCAATACACACAATTGTTAAGGGGATGCAGACCAGAGAAAGACGTTTGTCTTGTTTACATCAGGGTCCCAGATTTTCGATTCATATCGATAGTTTAATAGCTAGCCTTGGCTCGTTTAACAATATGCAAAATATGTGTACAGCCCTGTACTCATACTGAAGTTATTCTTGGTATATAATAGGTCTGATTGTGTAACGAATCGATTCCACGTCGCGCTGTGTGTGAGAGAGAGAAGGAGAGAGGGAGAGATCTGCCTGTGTTTGTAGACGGGCGAGTTTTGTTTCTAACTTTTCTATTTATATATTGTGTTTCAAGTTGTGAATTAGAGTCTAGACTATACTTTATTTGACTGGTTGTGTGTTGTTGTAGTAACAGCTGAGCGACTCGTTCATAAGAGCCGATTCATTGCAGTGAGCGTGAGTCGAATCGCTCACGTCTTGCCATGAGTGTTGCGTGGTATGAATGAATGAATGAAAACTTTATTTAACAGATTGCAGAATGGGTACAATACAGTACGGCTCAATACATACAATTGTTAAGGGGATGCAGACCTGAGAAAGACGTTTGTCTTGTTTCCATCAGGGTCCCCCATTTTCAATTCATATAGACATTTATGACATACACAACATACATGACATTTATGGCATCATGGTACTGTACTGTACTGTACTGTACAAAATATTTGGTATAGCGCCCCTAGTGGCGAAGTACCCAGCGGCCGCTACTGGCCTCAGCTTTAGGTGTTCACAGTCAGAACATGCTAGAGCGCTGTGCATTGATGGGTATCGGTCAAGTGTTTATAGAATTGAGCGTTGAGGAAAGAAAGACTAACGTTAGAGAACTATGAAGAGGCAAAAGCCATAAAAAAATAAAAATAAAATTAGTGGTGAATCTCGCCTAGGGCGCCAAATGTGCTAGGTCCGCCCCTAGCAGAAATGGGATGAGGTACAATTTAGGTACAATTTACAGTAAGGTGTACTGAGTTATGGGTTGTAGTGCAAATTCTTTGTCAATAAATATAAAGTGTGTTTAGGTGTGTAGAGTGGGTGCTGCAGTGAGTTGTTTGTTTAAAGTGAGTGTGTGCGTGTGGATGTGTGTGCTGTGAGTGCTTTTGATGGTTGTTGCATAGTGTTATTGTTCGTTGAGCAACCTGATGGGTGCCTCGCACCTGTCAAGGGGGGTGGGTTATCATTTATTTGTGTGTTTTATTTAGTGCCACTGATACTCCTCCTTGATCCCTGTGTTGCCTTTTTATGTAAATAAACATTATTATTTTATAATCTGTTTCTTGGTTTTGTGTTCCTGCACCCTCACCCACCATGTCTGTTGCCTTATGTTGCGCCTTTCCACTGAGTGACCACAAGGGGGTAGTGAAAGGTTAATTGTCTGTAGTGTGGCAGTGATAGGTTAACCGTCTGTAGTGTGGTAACTTTCTGTAGTGTAGTAGTGAAAGTGTTAACTGTCTGTAGTGTGGTAGTGAAAGGTTAACCGTCTGTAGTGTGGTAGTGAAAGGTTAATCTTCTGTAGTGTAGTAGTGAAAGCATTAACCCTTTTATAGTGTGGTAGTGAAAGTGATTGATTGATTGATTGAAAAGTTTATTAACAGATTGCAGAATGGGTACAGTACAGTACATCTCAATACATACAATTGTAAAGGGGATGCAGACCAGAGAAAGACTTTCGTCTTGTTTCCACCAGGGTCCCCCATTTTCAATTCATCATAACATATATGACATACATGACATACAGATAGACAGTACTGCTACATCTATACATTTATGACATATCAGATTTGCAAATACAGTACTGTTTGTGATAAGTGTTAACCCTTTGTAGTGTGGTAGTGAAAGGGTTTAGACAAACTTGTCAAATGTCTGTCTGTGATCTGACCTGCCATTTAAACTTTACCCCAATGTGAAGGGATATTATCATGAACCACTTCCTGCAATAAAACGGCAATAAAAATGGATAAAAATAGAAACCAACCAGGTGTGAATTAATCACAAGATGCTACGTAATGGCGGGATCTGTTGCAAGTTGCAACCGAGAGTCAACAATGTAATAAGGAAGTGACATTTTTAAACGTTAGCTTTATTACATGATAGTTAGATGTTATGTATGATTGCAAGTAACTGTCTAACTGTGTCTAACTGTTTCCACAAGAGGGCGCTATAGGCGGAGCTGCTAATGCAGCCGCCAGGTAATAGGTATAAAAGGAGTTGTTAACTCCCCCTCTGTCTCTTCCTCCGTCGCTCTCACAAGAGAAGGACTCTAATGTACTGTTGGGTGCAATGTGAAATAAACTACGCCGTTTAATGGCTAAAGAGAGAAACCATGTCTCATGAACATATTATTGTCGCCCCATAGCTGACTCTGTCAACACATGATTTTGAATATGCAGGGTAATAATGAAGGACATGTGTTTACAGATTTCCTGGCTTCTGTTGATTGATTTTATTGGGTAAAAGATATTAGTGCATGATCCCAGAGGAAAACACGTAAAACTGAACTTACACTTGTTTCCAACGTGTTCCTCGTTGGTGGACAAAAACAAGAAGACAATACACAAAAAAGTACAAATACTTTTGGAAATACAACTTGACATTTACTATGTAAAATGTGCAACGTATGTGTGTGTGTGAGTGGGAGTATGTATGTATGAGTGTGTGCGTGCACGACAGGTGTATTTGTTGTATAGTTATACAACATATATAAGTATACAACTATATAGTGTATGTAATCGGAAAATATTATCATGTCATAATTATAGTTCTGTGTTAAAATACATGTTCTATGTCGATAGCCTTGACTAGTTAATATAGGTTACAGCTCAGACATTAGGGCGACAGTCTTAACAGTGTTCTTATAACAACGGCCAAGGTCTAGGAGATATGACATTTGGCTTTCTCCAGTTCTTGTGTGAAGACATAACAAAGCCCCTAGAGCCCATCTTTTGTTTTCGTTTTCTCACTAGGGAATTTTTGTTTACCTTTCTGGGCATCTTATGTATCTTAAATTTTTCAGATCTTTTGTCCTAAGTCCATTTGTGAATGAGACCCATTGTCTCATTCTCTTGATGAGAGCACTCCTCTTAGCCAAGCTCATGTTATCCTACATGTAGTTTCTACTATATATTTTGACTATTAAATCTATATTGATCAGAAGATCCGTCTACATTATAATTGATATGGATCCACCACAGCTACCCTCAACAGGGTCAAGCGTAGACAGAATGGGGACTTGCGACACAAAATAATGATTAGTAGTTCCATTTTCAGGCTATTTCACTTGATTAATAATCAAGATCTTTTGATAATATCTTTTCGTATATCTCTACCCAGGGTCATCTTACCTCCTGGGGTGAGAACTGCAAACCTCTCCATAAAACAGGGATACGTCTCCAAAGAATTAAAAATTGCGAGAGTGACCTCCCCTGCACAAAAAAGGCAGCAAATTAGACCCAGGCAACTACCGCCCGGTTTCTATTCTTACCTCCATCTCGAAAGTCATGGAAAAAATAGTCTACGAACAGGTCAAAAAGTACCTAATGAAAAAAAAACGAATCTACGAATTCCAATCTGGCTTCAGAACATCCCACTCCACTGACACATGCCTTCTCTATTTGAACGACCACATCAAACAAGAGGTGGACACGGGCAAATACTGCGCCATGGTCATGCTGGACCTCCAAAAGGCTTTCGACACTGTTAAAAGCAATTGGTTTTGTTAGTTCATCAGTGAGTTGGATGCAATCCTACCTGGAGGGGAGAGAACAGATGGTGGAGGTAAACGGTACACTATCCCCCCCTCCCAGTGAGCTGTGGTGTTCCACAAGGAAGCATACTAGGACCGTTACTGTTCCTAATTTATGCAAATGACATGTCGTCAGCTTGTGACTGCAACTTGTTCTGTTTGCGGACGACTCAGTCCTGCTGGTCTCTGACAGGGACAAGTCGCAGGTTGAAAAAGCCCTCAGCTCTGACCTCAGCAGAATCTGCACCTGGCTCGCTAATAACAAACTATCTACCTGGGTAAAACAGAGTCCATTCTGTTTGGATCAAATAACAAACTCAGCAAGGCCAACGGATTCTCTGTTACAGTGGGTGGCAATATTGTCACAAGGAAAGATGAAATTACATACCTGGGTTCCATCCTAGAGGCAAATCTTTCCTGTGACAAAATGGCAACCAATGTAATAAAAAAAAGTCAACCAACGAACAAGATTCTTGTACCGGATCTCCTCACTGGTAAACAAGAATATCCTGAAGACTCTAACAGGAGCACTCATTCAAGGGTAGTACGACTATGTTTCAAGTTTCAAGTTTCTTTAATAGTTGTCATACAGAAGTACAGAATACTTTTATACAAAATGCTTCTTACTGTTACGCTCCAGACACTGTGCTAGACAAGATAAGTATGAAATAAAATAGTATAGCATGTTAAAAATAGAAGTAAAAATAGAAGTCACAGTGTTCAGTATAGACATATGTACAATGTTCGATGCAGAATAGAAGTAACTGAGTTACCATACAATACAATATACAATATACTATGCAATGTACTAATATACAATACTATATAGTGCAAAGCAGGAATGGGATGAGGTACAATTTAGGTACAATTTACAGTAAGGTGTACGGCTTGCACCTCATGGTACCAAAGCACCACAAAGGCACTAAAAACAAGATTACAAACATCACAAAACAAACTGGTCAGACTACTGCTTGACCTTACTCCTAGAACCCACCTCACCCCTGCCCATTTTAACAACCTAGGATAGCTTAGAGTAGACGACAGAGTACAGCAACTTGCAATGGGCCTGGTCTACAAGATACACTATACCACTAAGGTACCCATGTACATGTCGAAATACTTCCCAAAGGTCAGTGAATACCACGACCACAACACCAGAGGGACTTCCACAAATCATGTTCAACCCAGATACGGGAGGTCGCAATTCGAAACTGGCCCCGGTAAATGTCCAAACCCCCCCCACCCCCGCCAACCCCCCCAATGTACAGTTTCCTCCCGCTCAAACTTATATATTCTCTTTCAGAAACTCTGTCTGTAAATAAACAGTACTGTATATTTGTATATCTTGTATGTCATAAATGTCTGGATGTAACAGTACTTTATATCTGTATGTCATGTATGTCATAAATGTTATGATGAATTGAAAATGGGGGACCCTGATGTAAACAAGACGAAAGTCTTTCTCTGGTCTGCATCCCCTTAACAATTGTGTGTATTGAGCTGTACTGTATTGTACCCATTCTGCAATCTGTTAATAAAATGTTCAATCAAATAAATCAATCAATCAATCCGACAATCATTAGCATCTTACATGAAACATTTTAGCCAGCTGGTTCTTCAGACACCTTGGCTTTGATCAGTCTTCCAGTTTACTCTTCATCAAGTCTGTTTTGCCTGTGCAGTACATCTGCGTAGCTAGACATGGCACCAGGCTACTCACTAGTAAGCACAGCAACACTGCAGCCACAGAGCCCCACAAAGATACCTCGACTCCGGGGCTTCCATTGTGCGTGGTCGTTTTGGGGATTGTTGTTGTTGTACGGAGGGTCGGAACTGTGGTGGGAGCTTGGGTTGTAGTATTAGTGGGAGCTTGGGTTGTTTTATTGGTGGGAGCTTGGGTTGTAGTAGTGGTTGGAGCTTGGGTTGTAGTATTGGTGGGAGCTACTACAACCCTGGCTCCAACCACTTGTAGTCGTCGTGATTGGAGCCATGATGGTAGTAGTTGTCAGACTTTGTGAGCACGGTCTAACTTGACTAGTAGTTGGTGGAGCCAATGAGCCGTGGTTGGAGCCAGGGTTGTAGTAGTGGTTGGAGCCATGGTTGTAGTAGTGGGTGGAGCCATGGTTGTAGTAGTGGTTGGAGCCATGGTTGTAGTAGTTGTTGGATCCATGGTTGTAGTAGTAGTTGGAGCCATGGTTGTAGTAGTGGTTGGAGCCATGGTTGTAGTAGTGGTTGGAGTCATGGTTGTAGTAGTGGTTGGAGCCATGGTTGTAGTAGTGGTTGGAGCCATGGTTGTAGTAGTGGTTGGAGCCATGGTTGTAGTAGTAGTTGGAGCCATGGTTGTAGTAGTGGTTGGAGCCATGGTTGTAGTAGTAGTTGGAGCCATGGTTGTAGTAGTAGTTGGAGCCATGGTTGTAGTAGTATTTGGAGCCATGGTTGTAGTAGTGGTTGGAGCCATGGTTGTAGTAGTACTTGGAGCCATGGTTGTAGTAGTGGTTGGAGCCATGGTTGTAGTAGTACTTGGAGCCATGGTTGTAGTAGTGGTTGGAGCCATGGTTGTAGTAGTGGTTGGAGCCATGGTTGTAGTAGTGGTTGGAGCCATGGTTGTAGTAGTGGTTGGAGCCATGGTTGTAGTAGTACTTGGAGCCATGGTTGTAGTAGTGGTTGGAGCCATGGTTGTAGTAGTGGTTGGAGCCATGGTTGTAGTAGTACTTGGAGCCATGGTTGTAGTAGTGGTTGGAGCCATGGTTGTAGTAGTGGTTGGAGCCATGGTTGTAGTAGTAGTAGTAGTTGGAGCCATGGTTGTAGTAGTACTTGGTGCCATGGTTGTAGTAGTGGTTGGAGCCATGGTTGTAGTAGTACTTGGTGCCATGGTTGTAGTAGTGGTTGGAGCCATGGTTGTAGTAGTAGTAGTTGGAGCCATGGTTGTAGTAGTACTTGGTGCCATGGTTGTAGTAGTGGTTGAAGCCATGGTTGTAGTAGTGGTTGGAGCCATGGTTGTAGTAGTGTTTGGAGCCATGGTTGTAGTAGTGGTTGAAGCCATGGTTGTAGTAGTGGTTGGAGCCATGGTTGTAGTAGTGGTTGGAGCCATGGTTGTAGTAGTAGTAGTTGGAGCCATGGTTGTAGTAGTGGTTGGAGCCATGGTTGTAGTAGTACTTGGTGCCATGGTTGTAGTAGTGGTTGGAGTCATGGTTGTAGTAGTGGTTGGAGCCATGGTTGTAGTAGTGGTTGGAGCCATGGTTGTAGTAGTGGTTGGAGCCATGCTTATAGTAGTGGGTGGAGCTTGGGTTGTAGTAGTGGTTGGAGCCATGGTTGTAGTAGTGGTTGGAGCCATGGTTGTAGTAGTGGTTGGAGCCATGGTTGTAGTAGTGGTTGGAGCCATGGTTGTAGTAGTGGTTGGAGCCATGGTTGTAGTAGTGGTTGGAGCCATGGTTGTAGTAGTGGTTGGAGCCATGGTTGTAGTAGTGGTTGGAGCCATGGTTGTAGTAGTAGTTGGAGCCATGGTTGTAGTAGTGGTTGGAGCCATGGTTGTAGTAGTAGTTGGAGCCATGGTTGTAGTAGTGGTTGGAGCCATGGTTGTAGTAGTGGTTGGAGCCATGGTTGTAGTAGTGGTTGGAGCCATGGTTGTAGTAGTGGTTGGAGCCATGGTTGTAGTAGTGGTTGGAGCCATGGTTGTAGTAGTACTTGGAGCCATGGTTGTAGTAGTGGTTGGAGCCATGGTTGTAGTAGTGGTTGGAGCCATGGTTGTAGTAGTGGTTGGAGCCATGGTTGTAGTAGTAGTAGTAGTTGGAGCCATGGTTGTAGTAGTACTTGGTGCCATGGTTGTAGTAGTGGTTGGAGCCATGGTTGTAGTAGTAGTAGTTGGAGCCATGGTTGTAGTAGTACTTGGTGCCATGGTTGTAGTAGTGGTTGAAGCCATGGTTGTAGTAGTGGTTGGAGCCATGGTTGTAGTAGTGTTTGGAGCCATGGTTGTAGTAGTAGTTGAAGCCATGGTTGTAGTAGTGGTTGGAGCCATGGTTGTAGTAGTGGTTGGAGCCATGGTTGTAGTAGTAGTAGTTGGAGCCATGGTTGTAGTAGTGGTTGGAGCCATGGTTGTAGTAGTACTTGGTGCCATGGTTGTAGTAGTGGTTGGAGTCATGGTTGTAGTAGTGGTTGGAGCCATGGTTGTAGTAGTACTTGGTGCCATGGTTGTAGTAGTGGTTGGAGCCATGGTTGTAGTAGTGGTTGGAGCCATGGTTGTAGTAGTGGTTGGAGCCATGGTTGTAGTAGTGGTTGGAGCCATGCTTATAGTAGTGGGTGGAGCTTGGGTTGTAGTAGTGGTTGGAGCCATGGTTGTAGTAGTGGTTGGAGCCATGGTTGTAGTAGTGGTTGGAGCCATGGTTGTAGTAGTGGTTGGAGCCATGGTTGTAGTAGTGGTTGGAGCCATGGTTGTAGTAGTGGTTGGAGCCATGGTTGTAGTAGTGGTTGGAGCCATGGTTGTAGTAGTGGTTGGAGCCATGGTTGTAGTAGTAGTTGGAGCCATGGTTGTAGTAGTGGTTGGAGCCATGGTTGTAGTAGTAGTTGGAGCCAGGGTTGTAGTAGTAGTTGGAGCCAGGGTTGTAGTAGTGGTTGGAGCCATGGTTGTAGTAGTGGTTTGAGCCAGGGTTGTAGTAGTGGTTGGAGCCATGGTTGTAGTACTAGTAGTAGTTTGAGCCAGGGTTGTAGTAGTGGTTGGAGCCATGGTTGTATTATTGGTTGGAGCCATGGTTGTAGTAGTGGTTGGAGCCATGGTTGTAGTAGTGGTTGGAGCCATGGTTGTAGTAGTGGTTGGAGCCATGGTTGTAGTAGTGGTTGGAGCCATGGTTGTAGTAGTACTTGGAGCCATGGTTGTAGTAGTGGTTGGAGCCATGGTTGTAGTAGTGGTTGGAGCCAGGGTTGTAGTAGTGGTTGGAACCATGGTTGTAGTAGTGGTTGGAACCATGGTTGTAGTAGTGGTTGGAGCCATGGTTGTAGTAGTTGTTGGAGCCATGGTTGCAGTAGTGGGTGGAGCCATGGTTGTAGTAGTGGTTGGAGTCATGGTTGTAGTAGTGGGTGGAGCCATGGTTGTAGTAGTGGTTGGAGCCATGGTTGTAGTAGTGGTTGGAGCCATGGTTGTAGTAGTGGTTGGAGCCATGGTTGTAGTAGTGGGTGGAGCTTGGGTTGTAGTAGTGGTTGGAGCCATGGTTGTAGTAGTGGTTGGAGCCAGGGTTGTAGTAGTGGGTGGAGCTTGGGTTGTAGTAGTGGTTGGAGCCATGGTTGTAGTAGTGGTTGGAGCCATGGTTGTAGTACTAGTAGTAGTTTGAGCCATGGTTGTAGTAGTGGTTGGAGCCATGGTTGTAGTAGTACTTGGTGCCATGGTTGTAGTAGTGGTTGGAGCCAGGGTTGTAGTAGTGGTTGGAGCCATGGTTGTAGTAGTTGTTGGAGCCATGGTTGCAGTAGTGGGTGGAGCCATGGTTGTAGTAGTGGTTGGAGTCATGGTTGTAGTAGTGGGTGGAGCCATGGTTGTAGTAGTGGTTGGAGCCATGGTTGTAGTAGTGGTTGGAGCCATGGTTGTAGTAGTGGTTGGAGCCATGGTTGTAGTAGTGGGTGGAGCTTGGGTTGTAGTAGTGGTTGGAGCCATGGTTGTAGTAGTGGTTGGAGCCAGGGTTGTAGTAGTGGGTGGAGCTTGGGTTGTAGTAGTGGTTGGAGCCATGGTTGTAGTAGTGGTTGGAGCCATGGTTGTAGTACTAGTAGTAGTTTGAGCCATGGTTGTAGTAGTGGTTGGAGCCATGGTTGTAGTAGTACTTGGTGCCATGGTTGTAGTAGTGGTTGGAGCCAGGGTTGTAGTAGTGGTTGGAGCCATGGTTGTAGTAGTACTTGGTGCCATGGTTGTAGTAGTGGTTGAAGCCATGGTTGTAGTAGTGGTTGGAGCCATGGTTGTAGTAGTAGTAGTAGTTGGAGCCATGGTTGTAGTAGTAGTTGGAGCCATGGTTGTAGTAGTGGTTGGAGCCATGGTTGTAGTAGTGGTTGGAGCCATGGTTGTAGTAGTGGTTGGAGCCATGGTTGTAGTAGTGGTTGGAGACATGGTTGTAGTAGTATTTAGAGCCATGGTTGTAGTAGTGGTTGGAGTTTGGGTAGTTGTCGTGGCTGGAGTTGGTTCAGTTGCTGGAGACTAATCAGAGTGAGGAAACACCATTTCAATCAATTATGCAACAGTGCAGTGCAATACAATAGAATGGACAGAGTAAAACAGTGCTACAGTACAATCAACAGTTCGTAGATTAGTGAGGATTCCTCAGAGTGAGGAAACACCATTTCAATCAATGTGGGGTCAAAACGGACGTCTAAAGTGAGATTAGCATGTCACACAGCAGTGTCCCTATTCCCCCATGTGTAAGTTCCCCAAGTTAGCTTACAGACGTCCAGAGTATTTTCTGTGATTCAGAGAAATATTTATACTTTACATAAACCTGTGTGCCTCTTTTTGCAGCTGGTGCTTATTAGTGATGGTCATGGCTATGGCACTAGACAAGCCTTGAGAGGTCGGTTCGCCCTGCCGAGACCCAGAACTGAAGCCTTAAAGAAAACTGTAATGTACAGGGCAATGTCCTACTGGAATAGACTTCCACAATATTTGGTTTCAATTAACAGTACGGTGGGATTCAAGAGGAGACTAAGAGTGGCTGTAATGCAGAAAGAGATTGATTTGGTTGGGTCTAATCTGTGTCTAATGAATGGGTTCTTGTGTTGGGTTATGTGTTGATTTGGAATGTCTTTGTCTAGTGGTTATGAGGAGTATTAGAGTATTAGTGTATGGAATGTCGTGCTGTTTTTGAGCACGTTTTAGTCTTCTCTGAGATGTCTCCGTTTGTTGTTTTATTGATATTTGTTGTTTTATTGATATTTGATTTGTTCTATATGTTTGTATATTTGTTATTGTTTTATATTAGAACATTTTGCATACAAATTTGTTTGTATGTCTGATTTAGATTGGTTTAATGTTCTATAATTGTTTGTATATTTTATTGGTGTTTTATTGTATTTGTTTTGTTTTTTATGTTGTTTTATTGATTTTTTATTTTTATTTTTTATCTTTCTTCCCCTCCTTTTTCCCGATTTTTCTCCCATCCCACCCTTCCTGGTTGTTGCGTACTGTCCCCTACTGTTGGTCCGGGAGACCGGAGACTGTCACATGCTTTCCTCCGACGCATGTGCAGCCTGGGGCAGGCCAACCTGGCCGCGCAGGTTCTCACCGGGGAGAGTGTAGCGTGTGGGAGGCCACACTATCTCTCCTCAGATCCAACCCTCGCTGAGCAGGCGCCCCGACCGAACTGTAGGGGTCGCTGTCCACAACGCCCAGGACCCACCCTTCAGCTTCCCACCCCCTGATACAGCCAATTGTATCAGCGTGAGAGGACAGCCAAGCTGATAGCAACGCCGGGAGCTGGATTCGAACAGGCTATTGATTATTCTTGTTTAATTTTTATATGTTTATATCCAGACCCCAGGAAGAATAGTTGCTGCTGAGGCAGTGACTAATGGGGATCTAAAATAAAGATATTAAAGAGACATCCCTCTAAAACCACGATCCATGCACTAATACTAGATGACGTACTAATACACACTAGATCAGTGGTTCTCAAACTGTGGTACGCGTACCACTAGTGGTACTTGGTGGTACTGCTGGTGGTACTTGAAAACATTTCCAAAAAAGCTAAACATTTTTATTTTATTTTATTTTTGCAGTCAGGCCACTGAACTTAGAAGCAGGCCAGGCCAGTGTTTCTGGTTGCGGCAGCGCAATAGTTAGATAATCTAAGTGGGGAACAACCAGGAGATCACTGTGACAGAGAGTAATGCAGTCTAAACAGTCATAAATCTTTAATTCAACTTCAGCCCTGATCATAACCATTTATTTTTTAGATTTCTTGTAATGTCAGATAAAAAATGAAATACTCCCACTTTTCTGAAAAGAGTTGGTTGAATCATTGACACATGCCTAGTCTGTAATAATCCCCCCCAGAAAAATGTACTTTGCATTTCGCTGCTGTCGGGACAAAACCTCATAACTCCAAAAACCCAACTTTTCAGCAGATGAAAAAAACTAACACAGATTTGAGGGTGAATAGAGTTAGGAGGTTTAGACAGATGATCGGTTTAATGCTTTCCCATTGTTTAAACTTTGTAAAACCCACACACACATATGGAGGATGATCTACGGAGTTGATTTATATAATACAAATAAATAAATAAAAAAATGGAGTTATGAGGTTTTGTCCCGACAGCAGTGATTTGATATATTGTAAATATTTTACTTTTTGTGTGTTTCTTTTAACAATAATTTGTGATGCCATCACACAAACTGGCATTTAAAGGGTAAACATTCAAAAATTCCTGCACCAGAATGCAGGAAATTAAGTTTTTGTAACAAAATAATTGTGTGTGTGTGTGTGTGTGTGTGAGTGTGAGAGAGAATGACGGACAATTGCTTGCTGTGTGAGAGAAAGAGAGAGAGAGAGAGAGAGTGAGAGAGAGAGAGAGAAAGATAGAGAGAGAATTAAGTACATTTGCTGAAATACAGTTGTTCTTAATTTTCTCACTTGCTATGTGAGAATGTTAGTTATTATGTTCTCAATGCCCCTTGCATTGTATGAGTTGTGTGGAAGCGTTTGCTAGTTCTAGTGCTATCCCTTTGTACATTGTGGCTGTGTCTGACAAAAGTTAACAATAAATAATGGTATTAGGAATACATTTGCCTCCTGCGTGAACTGTGCATAGCAGACTGTATTTTAACGCCGGTCATATGGTGGTACTTGGAGAGCCAGCTACGTTCTCAGGTGGTACTTGGTGTAAAAAGTTTGAGAACCACTGCACTAGATGACATACTAATACGCACAGTTGAAAGAGAGAGAGAACTGGTTCCCTCCCTGGAACACTGTTAGAGGCTACAGAGCTGCCTGCAAGGTTACTGTTTCACCATAGTTGTTGTTGTTGTTGTTGTTGTAGTTGATATGTTTTGTAAACCAATTGCAGGCTCCGCAAATGTGATCACATTTCTTTCTCCAAACTGCATCATAATCCACTGCATCCGTCTCGCACTCTTTTTAACGGAGACCCTAGTCCTCCTAACCCTAGTTATAGCAGTTAATTCATAGATGATTTTTAAGTCATCTTTCATGATTAAGATGTATTAGATTGAAAAGCCACCCCTCGTCTGTCATTCAAACATAATGATCAATGATAAATCGGTAGCCTATACAGAGTATGAGAAACAATGGCTGTGATTTGGAAGAAGCAGCGTATAGTTTACCTGTGCCACGGCAGAGGCCAGCAGAGCCAGGATACAGAGACCCAGACGTAGAGTCTTCATGGTGGAGAGCAGAGGTGCTGGAGCTGGACCACTGAACTAGTAGTAACACTGAATAGAACCACAGAGAAGCTGTAGATGAGTGATGTATCTCTAGTCTAGCTGAGGCTCCTGTGTCCTTGAGGGATCTGAGTGGGAGTCTTCTCCTATTCTGAGCTGTTTTATACACCAGTATAACAAGGTTCACCAGGGGTCAGTCTGATCTCATGACATACCCCCTGGCCCTGGTACATGGTTAGGGGGGTGCGTATGTCTGTGTGTGTGTGTGTGTGTGTGTGTGTGTGTGTGTGTGTGTGTGTGTGTGTGTGTGTGCGTGCGTGCGTGCGTGCGTGTGTGTGTGTGTGTGTGAACGCATGTGTGCATGTGCAGACAGTACTGATAGTACACACCTGCACAGCATTAGTCACACACATGCACACACTCCCGACACACACACTAGCTGATTAGTACTGATAGAATTCACCTGCACATAATTAGTTGACACACACCTCACGTGCACACACCAAATCCCACACAGTGCATTAACACTGAGATAGAGAGGAGTGAGTTGAGCGGAGTAAGGAGTTGGAGTTGTGTACTGGACCCTGGACTGGCTGAGATTCTCCCTTGTGTACTGACCCTGGACCGGACAACTACCCTGAGTATTGAAGAATCCCTTTTTCTGTCTGCGAGCCTGTTTTGTGTTTTTGACCACCGGACTGCCTATGACCATTCTCTTGCTTAGCAAACTGGATGTTTGCCCTAATTCAATAAATATTCTTATTGATCGATATTGCTCTTGTGTGGACCTTTTGAATGTGTTTGTATTTTAACCGTGACGAGTCTGGTCCTCACCGGATTCGTCCCAATATACCCATAGTTCTGTCTTGATATCGACTGGTATCCATTGTTTTACACTACACTACCAAAACTAGTATACAGAGCATTATGGGAGTGTTTCCCTTTATCATGAACCAATAAAGGATGATATTAAATGTCTACATTCAAAAAGGAAAGAGGATAAGAAGAGCAGCATTGTAAAGAGAAATAAGATTAGATTAGATTGTACTTTATTGTCATTATATTTACATACAACGACAATAAAGTAAAATTCAGTTTAGAACCACGACCTGGCCCTATGCATTTAAATAGTATTATTTTCATCTAATCAATATTGGGCTGTCAGAACAGTATTGCCTATAGGTGAAGTATATACCTACCTTGTTTAACAACCAGGACATGCCCGAGAGAAAGTTCTATTCCTTTTTTTCAGCAAATCTCTTTGTTACAAGTTTTGTGTGTTTAATAATTTGGCAAGCTGAGGCTTTTGTTTTGGGAGACAGGGTTTGTTTAGAGTTGCTCCTCACTGCCCTCTAGTTGTCATAAAATAATTAATGCAGCTTAAAATAATCATAATTACTTTATTCGCTAATATAGGGATATGCCGGCATTTTACTTGGTTATCAGCACACAGACATACAACAATCCACATTCTAACAGGACAACACACAGAATCGTCATTTCGTTCTTGCTCCCCCGCAGTCCCAGCTGGGCCGCAGCGGACGCGAGCAGAAGGGTCTTCTCTGACCCGTCATCAAGGACGGCGTAAGTGTCCATGACTTTATCTTGGTAGCTCAATGTCACACGGACTACCTTTAAGAGCACTTGGGCGCCGCTGCTGCTGGCGGGGTCAATGTACATGACGCTTGCCTTGGTGCCGCTCGATGGTGCAGGTGAAGGCCGTCTTCTGTTACTGTCGTGTAGTATATCCAGATGGGCTCCGTCGCACCGACTGCACCTTTTCTTTAGGCGGCATTCGGCTGCCATGTGTGGTCGCGCACATCGGTAACAGCGCCTGTTGGACTTTATCCATTGACTCACTTCTTCTGCATTCATCTTTGTGAATAGGTCACATTGTGACAGCCAGTGTTCTTTCTCACAGTAGGGACACGCCATCTTCCACTTCTCTTTTCTCGAGGGGGTGCTGTGGCTCTTACTGCTCGGTACTGACTCTGATTGGTGCATGACAGTCACCGATCTTCTTCCATCATTTATTCTCCTGGGTCCCTCTCTGGAGCTTGGCGTGCTCCGCCCGAACGTATCCAGTCGTAAGCTGCTGACTTCTCTCGCAAGGAAGTCGGCTAGATCAAGGAGGGATGGTTCGGGGCCGTTGGGATCCCGGTAATCTCTCTGCCGCCTAAAACGCTCTTGTCTTGCGGGTGGCAGCTTCTCCAAAATCCTCTCGACGTTAGAGTTGGCGTATAGCTCATGCATGCCCTTTTCCCGTTGCGCTCCCAGCATCCCTACCAGGGACTGCACTTTGATTGACAGGTCGTCTAATGAGCGATTGTCTGTTGCTGGGGGTAGGCGATCAATATGCCTTATCTCTTGGATTACGTAATCCCATATACGTCCATATCTCTGGTCCAGCGCTGCCAGGGCCGCTGTGTATGGGGTCGTAGAGGTAGCATAGGCTAGCGCTATATTGTGCGCTCGCGGTACTTTCAGGTGCTTCAGTAATATTGCATACTTGTGGCGTTCATCAGCGACATCCACCATCATTGTCTCTAAGCACATCCGGAGCTCCGTGTACTGTGCTCGATTCTCATAGGTGAAGTCTGGAAACGACGGCGTGGCAATGTATGACGCCGTGGATGGCTGATACATCGGCGAGCGTTGGGGGAGAGACCTCCTAGGCGAGTCCCCTCTTGCGCCTCTCTGTGGGCTGGTACCGACAGGGTACCATGGCCCGCTGGTCCAGGTGCTATTCCTCGGGGCTGGTCGTGCGTCGTGCTCACCCGTGAATAGAGTCGGGGGTCTGTAGCGCAGCGCCGCGGGGGTATAGCCTGGGCTGTACTGGACCTCCTGGTCCGGTGGAGTACTGTGCTGTCGTCGGGCTTGGTTCTCCTCCTCTCCCTCTTCTTCCTCTATCAGATCTTCCAGATCCTGTAATCGTTTATTTAGCTTCTCCGCAGTGTATGCCGCTCCTTCCTTGTAGCTGGGTCTCGCTTGGACCGGTCTGGGAAGGGGGTCTGCGGGGGGTATAGGCTCGGTCTGTTGGTCAAGTTCAGGGTCGCTTGCTCGGTTAGGAGACGCTGCCCTTGACTGTTGTCTCGACGAGTTCCTTGAACCCCTGGCGGAGGGAGAGGGTGTTGCCTTGCGGATCAGCTGCTCCATTAGCTGCGCTTGTAACTTGTCGCGCTCGACTTCGCGCTTGGTGAGATCTGCTTCTCTTTGGGCACCGGCAGCGGCGCGCTGGGCGTCGGCCCGGTCTCTTGCCATATTCTCTTCCGTCTGAAGGCGTCTCATCTCCAGGCGTGTGCGCTCTTCTTCGCTCCGTTGCTGCGCTTGGAGGCGTTCTCTTTCAATAGTAAAATGTTCGCGCTCGCTAAGCGTCTGTGCTTGGAGTCGATCGCGTTCGGTAGAGGCTGTCAGGCTGACGAGGAACGCCTGTTGTAGCATCCTCTCCGCTTCGCTGGGGGAAGGCGGTTGTGGAGGTGAGCCGCTCCTGGGTGAGCCGCTCCTGGGTGTACTCGTTGGGGAGTCCTGGAGCTCTATTTCCTCGGCGCTCTCCTCCTCTTCTTCCGTGCAGAGTTCTCTCTCTGTAGGGTTGTCTTCCTCCCGGGGCTGGTCGGGGACTACTTCTTCGGTAGTGGCGGGGGGTAAAGGCATGTCAGCTCCCTCCTGGTCCCCACCGTGAGCTTGGTCAGTTACATTAGAACCTACTAGGGTCTCTGTGGTCGGGGAAACCTGGTCGTTAAGGTCAGACATAATTTTACTTTCTACTTTTACCGCATTTACCGTTTGTCGAAGGCTAGGTAGTTGACTGACAGCGTAATCCTCTAAGTACTGAGGTGGCTGTCGTCTGCGCCGCGGGCGTTCTAGGTTAGGAGGACCGTTTCGTGGAGTGTTCATCATAGGCCATTTCAATATTAATAACACTATATTAATATTACACTAGTTACCATCCGGCTCGAAGGACCAATTGTAACTGAGGGGTACAATTCCCTGACTGTATTGTTAAGTATGGTAATATTAAACCACTACCTCTTGTACTTTAACTTCTGGCCATCCAGTACATGATATAAATATGATGAACACTTTCCCACCTGATGAAACGAAGTCCACACAAATGTACAAATCGAATATTTAATATAGCAAAAGGTATATACAACGTTCACTTGTTTACACTCATGATTTGAAATGCACTTGTATGGCAAATGAGTATTCGTAGGTAAATCAACATTGAATGTCCAATCTCTGGTTACGCAGGGAGTAAGTATACAACCCGGTTCTTTAGGAAACTATAGCGCTGGTACTTAAATGATTATAGCTGGATACACTAAAGGGGGGGGGGGGTCCCGCTGGTTGTAAGACAGTAGGAGGGGGGGGTTAGAGAAGCCGCTGGCGGTATCCCATCTGGCCGACGATTTCTTGGGAGAATTCAAAGTCTTGAACACGGTGCCCACAGAACCTCGGTCCGCAGATGAATACAGCTGGACCCTCTGGTGGACGGTAGCTGCCGGTCCACAACGGAGAGACGTGAGGCGACCTCACTGGTGTAGAGCGCCGTCTCACCTGGAGTCCTCTCCGGGGGGTAGTTCCAACACTCCGCAGTGTTGGCCGTTATCCATGGAATAATCAAAGCACCCAAAGCATAATCCAAGCCGTGGAAGGCTCGCCGTCGTCCGGGTAGAGTAATCCAATATACAGGTCCAGTCGCCCTGGCCCGGAGCTCCTCGGATGCAAGCACCACTAGTGGTCTGCCCAGCCTGGTTAAGACTCCAGATAACGTCAGGAACGATGGGGGTACTGATAACGTTATAACTCTAACCGAACGATGCACCATACATAAATAGACTATTATTAGCTTAATAGAATACGTCCAACTCGACGGTATAGTGCCAAACTATGACAATTCAACTATTAATCCACATGATATCTCAATGCCTATTCTGAGGCCAAGTAGGCCTTACTGCACCACACGTGCGTCGTGGGTGAGGCTTCGCGTCTGTTACTCGGTTGGAGGGTAAAGAACTGGACTAAAAGAAAGTTCTACTTTACTTGCGCCATATATATATATGCGCTATGAACAAATAGTACCATTCGTATTTCGCCAGACGTATTCCTACGCGGAACCGGGCTTGCCACGACATGTTGGGCGGCACGATTGAACTTGAACCTAGGGGTATGGCTGCTGGCGCCAGGTTCTCGTCCAATGGTAGAATGAAACTATTATGGGCTGTTTAGTAGACTAAAGGGATATTCAGTGCATATTGTACAAGGAATATACAGGGGATATCAAACGATATACAAATATTATTAAATACATATATATAAATAAATATATATATTCGGTTTAATCTGATCCTTCACAACAAATAGTAATAGTAATAATAATAAAAAGATAACTAGAATAGACATGGTAAAATATACATGTTAATATATCACTTAAGGCACTGGATCCTATGTACATTCCTATACAATGTGCAGTTTTTCTTCTACTATACTATACAACAATCACAGCAAGTTATTTTCTTAAAGTGTCCTTTTCCTTCATTAAAAGTGTCCTTTTCTTGTGTGTTTAAAGTGACCTGTGGTGCGTTTGTGTGTGTGCGAGTGCAGAATGTTGTGTTGTGTGTGGAGAGATCAGTGTTCATTGTTCATGATGGCCTGAGGGAAGAAGCTGAGCTTAGTCTCTCTGTTCTTGTTGCGTGTATACAGAGGTGCTTGCCTGACCGCAGCAGCTTATGTACCGGTATGTATATATGTATTTATTGTGGGGATTGGGAGATGGGAGGGGGGGCGTTTGATGTCTGATGTTTCATGTTGATGTCCCAGTGTTTTTAACAAACTGTACCGCAAACAATTACCACCAACCATCATTGTGTGGCATTAAAGTATCTTGTATCTTGTATCTTGTTGAACAGGCTGTTATTGGGGTGGTGAGGGTCCTTCATTATTCTACAGGCTCTGGAGGAGCCGGTATCGCTTTGTAGCCCCCCTTGAAAGGGGTGTAGCAGTGGTCCAAAGTGTTCCCTCCACTGGTGGTACATTTAATGTGTTGATACAAATGTGGCGTAACCTTTTTTAGGTTTGCTTTATTTAAGTCGCCAGCTACCACCATGGCTGCGTCTGGATATTTGATTTGGTGTTGGTTCAATGAGTCCTGCAGGTCCGACAGTGCTTTGGCGGTATCTGTTTGCGGTGGAATATATGAAGGTGAGACACTCCAGCCTTCTTATATTGTTTTAGTTCTCATTGATTCACTGTTTGATTGATTGACTGACTGATTGATTCTGTGTTCATTCATTCATTCCGTTTTAAGTAGTTTGGACGAAGTTGGATGTCTTCTTTAACAAACATCCGTGTAACTTTAACATGGTGTACATGTGTACCTACTACGTTCTGTTTACCACAGAGCTGTTTGGTGGTAGGATCTTCTCAATAGATAGTTGAGAAGGTAAAGGTTTGTTTCCTTCAGGTCCCTATAGTCCAGGGACTGATGGTATCCCACTGTGAGGAGGACCTGCTGTGTGTCAGAGCTGCCTACCTCCGACAGACAGGGGCCTCTCTCTACACTGCCCTACAGGTTGGGCACACACACACACCCACACCCACACACACACACACACACACACACACACACACACACACACACACACACCGTACACACACACACACACTGTACACACAGTTGACGCACACCTATTCACAGAATGCTCACACTAGACACAACCCCACAAATACTTTTTCCACTCTTTATTGTGTGTTCATACACCCATCACCTCAAACCATTAAAGGAACATGCCAACATCATGGGAATGCACATACCGTCTTCTTCAGAGTCAGACAAGAAGATGGATAACAATTTCCTCTCTGTGCGTTCAGAGGAAAGCTATCCGGCTACACTATAGCTTAGCACAATGAATGGAGGTGGGTCAGAAGAGGTAAGAGGTAAGCAAATCTCCCATCATGTTGGCGCGTTCCTTTACAGCATTTAATCCAGACGTCACACACTCTGTTATTATTCAATGTCTCAGTTGAAATCTACACTAGTTTTAAAAACTTCGATCCCTTGGAATCTTTTTTTTTTTAATATTTTTTTTTTACATTTCCTCTTTCATTCATCTTTCAACAGAAACAGTTCAAAGGGGAACACCTGCAGGCACTACTGGCCATCTGCAGATCTGAAGACTGAAAAGCTATATGTACAAAACCTACACACTTGTACAACTCTATATTCACAGGTCATTGCTCTCAGTCCCAGTGTTTGATGTTTGTGCAAATAATAACAATAAACATTGGTTCCATTAACACTGTTCACATGTGTTTCATAAATGTCACACAGTGCTGCATTGTATGCATACTCTCTTGTTTTAAATACTTCATTATGGCATTAATTGTAGTTAATTGTAGTTAATGAGTCATTTAGTTAAAATAACGTACCCCTGTGTTTCCACTAACAGTGAGGTCAAAGTGTCACGGTTCAGACTCACAACATCAAAACCTGCAAAACGTCACTTTCTTCTATTTGCATACTGCTTTCTAAACACACAAAGATAATGACTTAAGCTCATTGTCTCCTTCTCTTGATGAGATCACTCCTCTTAGCCAAGCTAATTTGATCCTACATGTACTTTGTACTATTTATTTTTTACTATTAAACCTATATTGATCAGAAGATCCGTCTACGATATAATTGAAGAGTCCGGATCCACCACAGCTATGACGTAAATAATGATCAGTAGTTCCCTTTTCAATTTGACTTGATTAATAATTAGCAAATATTCCTTATTTCACAAGGAAAACACTTCTGTAGCAAGGTTTCTGAACATGATGATGTAGGTATATGGACAGTATATCTTTTCGTATATCTTTACCCAGGGTCATCTTGCGACCTCCTGGGGTGAGAACTGCAGCCTTAGACAATCATTAGCATCTTACATGAAACATTTTAGCTGGTTGGTTCTTCAGACACCTTGGCTTTGATCAGTCTTCCAGTTTACTTTTCATCAAGTCTGTTTTGCCTGTGCAGTACATCTGCGTAGCTAGACATGGCACCAGGCTACTCACTGCCACAGTAAGCACAGCAACACTGCAGCCACAGAGCCCCACAAAGATACCTCGACTCCGGGGCTTCCATTGTGCGTGGTCGTTTTGGGGATTGTTGTTGTAGGGAGGGTCGGAACTGTGGTGGGAGCTTGGGTTGTAGTATTAGTGGGAGCTTGGGTTGTTTTATTGGTGGGAGTTTGGGTTTTAGTAGTGGTTGGAGCTTGGGTTGTAGTATTGGTGGGAGCTACTACAACCCTGGCTCCAACCACTTGTAGTCGTCGTGGTTGAATGATTGGAGCCATGGTTGTAGTAGTGGTTGGAGCCATAGTTGTAGTAGTGGGTGGAGCCATGGTTGTAGTAGTGGGTGGAGCCATGGTTGTAGTAGTGGGTGGAGCCATGGTTGTAGTAGTGGGTGGAGCCATGGTTGTAGTAGTTGTTGGAGCCATGGTTATAGTAATGATTGGAGCCATGGTTGTAGTAGTGGTTGGAGCCATGGTTGTAGTAGTGGTTGGAGCCATGGTTGTAGTAGTGGTTGGAGCCATGGTTGTAGTAGTGGTTGGAGCCATGGTTGTAGTAGTGGGTGGAGCCATGGTTGTAGTAGTGGTTGGAGCCATAGTTGTAGTAGTGGGTGGAGCCATGGTTGTAGTAGTGGTTGGAGCCATGGTTGTAGTAGTGGGTGGAGCCATGGTTGTAGTAGTGGTTGGAGCCATAGTTGTAGTAGTGGGTGGAGCCATGGTTGTAGTAGTTGTTGGAGCCATGGTTGTAGTAATGATTGGAGCCATGGTTGTAGTAGTGGTTGGAGCCATGGTTGTAGTAGTGGTTGGAGCCATGGTTGTAGTAGTGGTTGGAGCCTTGGTTGTAGTAATGATTGGAGCCATGGTTGTAGTAGTGGTTGGAGCCTTGGTTGTAGTAATGATTGGAGCCATGGTTATAGTAGTAGTGGTTGGAGCCATGGTTGTAGTAGTGGTTGGAGACATGGTTGTAGTAGTGGTTGGAGCCATGGTTGTAGTAGTGGTTGGAGCCATGGTTGTAGTAGTAGTGGTTGGAGCCATGGTTGTAGTAGTGGTTGGAGCCATGGTTGTAGTAGTAGTGGTTGGAGCCATGGTTGTAGTAGTGGTTGGAGCCATGGTTGTAGTAGTAGTTGGAGCCATGGTTGTAGTAGTGGTTGGAGCCATGGTTGTAGTAATGATTGGAGCCATGGTTGTAGTAGTGATTGGAGCCTTGGTTGTAGTAGTGGTTGGAGCCAGGGTTGTAGTAGTGGTTGGAGCCATGGTTGTAGTAGTGGTTGGAGCCAGGGTTGTAGTAGTGGTTGGAGCCATGGTTGTAGTAGTAGTTGGAGCCATGGTTGTAGTAGTGGTTGGAGACAGGGTTGTAGTAGTGGTTGGAGCCAGGGTTGTAGTAGTGGTTGGAGCCATGGTTGTAATAGTGGTTGGAGCCAGGGTTGTAGTAGTAGTTGGAGACAGGGTTGTAGTAGTAGTTGGAGCTATGGTTGTAGTAGTGGTTGGAGCCATGGTTGTAGTAGTGGTTGGAGCCATGGTTGTAGTAGTGGTTGGAGCCATGGTTGTAGTAGTGGTTGGAGACAGGGTTGTAGTAGTGGTTGGAGACAGGGTTGTAGTAGTGGTTGGAGCCATGGTTGTAGTAGTGGTTGGAGACAGGGTTGTAGTAGTAGTTGGAGCCATGGTTGTAGTAGTGGTTGGAGCCTTGGTTGTAGTAGTGGTTGGAGCCATGGTTGTAATAGTGGTTGGAGCCATGGTTGTAGTAGTGGGTGGAGCTTGGGTTGTAGTAGTGGTTGGAGCCATGGTTGTAGTAGTACTTGGAGCCATGGTTGTAGTAGTGGTTGGAGCCATGGTTGTAGTAGTGGTTGGAGCCATTGTTGTAGTAGTACTTGGAGCTATGGTTGTAGTAGTGGTTGGAGCCATGGTTGTAGTAGTGGTTGGAGCCATGGTTGTAGTAGTGGTTGGAGCCATGGTTGTAGTAGTGGTTGGAGCCAGGGTTGTAGTAGTGGTTGGAGCCATGGTTGTAGTAGTGGTTGGAGACAGGGTTGTAGTAGTGGTTGGAGCCATGGTTGTAGTAGTGGTTGGAGCCATGGTTGTAGTAGTGGTTGGAGACAGGGTTGTAGTAGTGGTTGGAGCCATGGTTGTAGTAGTGGTTGGAGCCATGGTTGTAGTAGTGGTTGGAGACAGGGTTGTAGTAGTGGTTGGAGCCATGGTTGTAGTAGTGGTTGGAACCATTGTTGTAGTAGTGGTTGGAGCCATGGTTGTAGTAGTGGTTGGAGACAGGGTTGTAGTAGTGGTTGGAGTCATGGTTGTAGTAGTGGTTGGAGCCATGGTTGTAGTAGTGGTTGGAGACAGGGTTGTAGTAGTAGTTGGAGACAGGGTTGTAGTAGTGGTTGGAGACAGGGTTGTAGTAGTAGTTGGAGCCATGGTTGTAGTAGTGGTTGAAGCCATGGTTGTAGTAGTGGTTGGAGCCAGGGTTGTAGTAGTGGTTGGAGCCATGGTTGTAGTAGTGGTTGGAGACAGGGTTGTAGTAGTGGTTGGAGCCATGGTTGTAGTAGTGGTTGGAGCCATGGTTGTAGTAGTGGTTGGAGCCAGGGTTGTAGTAGTGGTTGGAGCCATGGTTGTAGTAGGTGTTGGAGCCATGGTTGTAGTAGTGGTTGGAGACAGGGTTGTAGTAGTGGTTGGAGCCATGGTTGTAGTAGTGGTTGGAGCCATGGTTGTAGTAGTGGTTGGAGCCATGGTTGTAGTAGTGGTTGGAGCCATGGTTGTAGTAGTGGTTGGAGACAGGGTTGTAGTAGTAGTTGGAGACAGGGTTGTAGTAGTGGTTGGAGACAGGGTTGTAGTAGTAGTTGGAGCCATGGTTGTAGTAGTGGTTGAAGCCATGGTTGTAGTAGTGGTTGGAGCCATGGTTGTAGTAGTGGTTGGAGCCATGGTTGTAGTAGTGGTTGGAGCCAGGGTAGTCATAGTGGCTGGAGTTGGTTCAGTTGCTGGAGACTAATCAGAGTGAGGAAACACCATTTCAATCAATGTGGGGTCAAAACAGACATCTAAAGTGAGATTAGCATGTCACACAGCAGTGTCCCTATTCCCCCATGTGTAAGTTCACCAAGTTATTTTGTGATAAAGCCAGAGACATCCCTCTAAAACCAAGATCCATACACTAATACACACTAGATAACGTACTAATACACACTAATTATGCCCATGCATTACAGCAAAGTTCTGTCTCATGACACATTGTTGTGTTTAACCTGTTAATCTGTAGACCGTTTTCGCCTAAATGTAAATGGAAGATTGCTCCACTTCTGCACGGTCAATTTGCATGTTCTTGGTATCTAGGAACATCTAGGGACCTGGGGGTATGTATTTCCAGTGTCAGAAATATTGTGTCTGTTACTAGGCTGAGTAAATTGTAATGAATAAATTAATTATGATTAATTATGATGATCAAAAATTGAAAACATTTTCTGAAAAATGCTCACTGAGCTTTTTTTTAAAAACATTAACCTCTTAACATCCAAGGGCCCACATGTGGAAGGATTCTTTGCCGACCTCTAGTGGCTCGGGTGTGCATTTATTTTAATACAATATATATATTTATATATATAATTAAAGCCCTATTTGTTGCCTGTCGATTGCCCTTTCAGGTGACAAAACCGTTCAGCGGTTCTCGAGTTACATGCCGATATGTGAGGCGTGCCCCAAAGTACGCAAAAGTACACATTACCACCCCCGACTCCCGGGGCTCTAGCTCCGTCAATCATTTGGCGATCTCGAAAATCTTTGTACAGGGTTGTAGCCAATGAGTGTGGCTTTCCAATGATACCATATTATAATTGGGGATCTAATACGGTCTCTATTGATAAAGGGAATAAAAGTCCCCTATAGGGGGACCTTAAGGCTTAACAGGTTAATTTAGGTATCCTTTGAGATTTTGTCAAATATAATTATTTACACTCATTGCCAAAAATGTATCTCAGCACCAAAAAGGTTAAAGGGGCACTACTGTATGTCGTTTTGGGAGAGAGAGAGAGAGAGAGAGAGAGAGAGAGAGAGAGAGAGAGAGAGAGAGAGAGAGAGAGAATTATAAAAAAAACGGGTTCCCTCTCTGGAACACTGTTAGAGGCTACAAAGCAAGCTGCCTGCAATGGCTGTGATTTGCAGCGTATAGTTTACCCGTGCCACGGCAGAGGCCAGCAGAGCCAGGATACAGAGACCCAGACGTAGAGTCTTCATGGTGGAGAGCAGAGGTGCTGGAGCTGGACCACTGAACTAGTAGTAATACTGAATAGAACCACAGAGAAGCTGTAGATGAGTGATGTATCTCTAGTCTAGCTGAGGCTCCTGTGTCCTTGAGGGATCTGAGTGGGAGTCTTCTCCTATTCTGAGCTGTTTTATACACCAGTATAACAAGGTTCACCAGGGGTCAGTCTGATCTCATGACATACCCCCTGGCCCTGGTACCATCATCATCATCATCATCAAACCTTTATTTGTATAGGCATTAGGCAGGTTAGTTAAGAACAAGTTCTTATTTTCAATAACGGCCTATTCCTAGGGGAAAGGGGATGGGGGATCAAATAAAATAAAATAAAAATAAAACACAAAGGAAGATTATTAAAAAGGCAGGACATACATACAGAGCAACACCTGAACTGAACAACAACAACTGACAGACAACAGAACAATAGCGGCAGCATGGTGTTAGCTCACGGAGAAGCAGCTACATGAGTGCTCTAGGGAGTTTGTTAAAGTTTCCTTAAACAATCTAATTGAAATAAACGTTTCTGTTGTGAAGGGCCAGATTAAACCGAATATATATATTTATTTATATATATATATTTAATTGTATTTGTATATTCTCTAATATTCCCTGATATCCCTTGTATATTCCTTGTACAATATGCATTGAATATCCATTCTAGCCTACTGAACATCCCATAATAGTCTCCATTCTACTATTGGTCGAGACCTTGGTGCCAGGCTGCCATACCCCTCAGACCCAGTTCAAACGTACCGCTCGACATGTACGAACAAGTCCTAGTTCCGCGTAGGAATTTGGCTACCGCACCACTAATGGGACTATTTGTTCATAGTGCGTATATATACTGCGCTACTAAAGTAGGACTTTCTTTTCAGTCCAGTTTCTTACCCTCCAATAGAGTCACAGACGTAAAGCCTCCCCGCGATGCCACGTGTGGGAGTAAGGCCAAGTTCGCCTACCATCAGTATTGAGACATCGTGTATATTAATATTTGAATAGTCATATTTGGCACTATATCGTCGAGTTGGACGTAGTCTATTAAGCTAATAATAGTCTGTTAATATATAGTGCTTCGTGCGGTGAGAATACTACCGTAGTCAGTACCCCATCGTTTCGGGCAGAGAACTGGCTGCTTACCCAGGGTGGTTGACCCTATGTGAAGCTGCACCCGAGGAGCCCCAGAGCCGACGAGCGAGTGGACCTGTATACCGGATTATTCTACCGACGACAGCCCGCCTTCCCAGGCACGGATTATGCTTTGGATACTTTGATTATTCTATGGATAAAGACCCCCGACACTACCGTGTGTTGGAACCCCCCCCCTGGAGAGGACACAAGGTGAGGAGACGCTCTGCAAGACGAGGTCTCTCCACATCTCTCCCCCGTGGACCGGAGAGAGCCGGCCCACAAAGAGTCCACCTGCTTTCATCTGTGGTCCAAGGATCGCCGGCGCATTGAACGGCACTACAGTGGGTTCTCCTGGGATACCCTTGGCCGGACGAGGCAGCTGGATTCTACCCCCCCCCCCCCCTCCTACTCCTGTCGGCTTACAATCGACCGGATTAACCCCCTCTAGTGTATCCAGCCTATAATCATTAAAGTATCATTGCTGTTATTCCTTAACTATTCCAGGTCGTATATTTACCACCTGCGCCTTCAGAGATTGGACATTATCTATTGATATACCGACGAATACTCCTTGCCATAAAAGTGCATACTATTTCAATTCATAAATGTAATTAAGTGATTAAGTGTTTATTCTACACACCATCGCTGTGTAGGAAAATAAAGACCTATTTCTAATTCGTACATTTGTGTTGGATCCGTTTCATCTACGTGAGAGTGTTCATGATAATATATTTATGCCGTGTACTGGGTGGCCGAATATTAAGTACAAAGGTAGTGGTAGTAAGTATCATATCTAGTAATACAGTCAGGGAATTGTACCCCTCAGTTACAATTGGTCCTTCGAGCCGGATGGTAATCAGTGTAATATTAATATAGTGTTATTAATATTGAAATGGCCTATTATGAACACTCCACGAAACGATCCTCCTAACCAACGCCCGCAGCGCGAACGACGGCTCCCTCAGTACTTAGAGGCTTACGCTGTCAGTCAACAACCTAGTCTTCTACTAACAGTAAACGCGGTAAAACTAGAAAGTAAAAGTATGTCTAACCCCAACGCCCAGACTACCCCGACCATAGAGGCCCCTACGGGCTCTAATGTAACTGACCAAGTTCACGGTGGGGACCAGTGGGAACCAGACATGACTTCACACCCCGCCAGTACTGAAGAAGTAGTCCCCGATGAGTCCCGGGAGGAATACAACACTACCGAGAGAGAACTCGGCACGGAAGAAGACGGGGAGAGCACCGTGGAGATAGAGCTCCAAGGCTCCGCAAGGAGTACCCCGAGGGAAGGCTCCCCTATACAACCGCCTTCTCCCAGCGAGGCAGAGAGGACACTACAGCAGGCATTCCTCGTCAGCCTGAAAGCCTCTACTGAACGCGATAGACTCCAGGGTGAACGCGATCGACTGCAGATCCAGCAGCGAAGCGAACACGAGCAGATACGTCTAGAAATAAGACGCATTCAGATGGAAGAGAATGTGGCCCAAGAACGAGCCGGTGCTCAACGGGACGCAGAGCGCGACAGACAGCAAGCGCAACTAATAGAACAGCTGATCAGACGGACAACACCCTCTCCCTCCGCCAGAGGCTCCAGGAACTCGTCTAGACACACCTCCAGGGCGGCATCCCCTAGCCGAGTAAACAACCCTGAACTTGACCAACAGACGAGGTCTATACCCCCCACAGACCACCTCCCCCCACCGGTCCAAGCGAGACCTAGCAACCGGGAAGGAGCAGCATATCCTGTGGAGAGGCTAAACCAGAGACTACAAGCACTGGATGACCTAACTGAAGACGAAGAGGAAGAGGAGGAGAACCACGCCCGAAGACAGCACAGTACTCTACCGGACCAGGAGGTCCGGTACAGCCCAGGCTATACTCCCGCGGAGCTGCGCTACAGACCCCCGACTCTATACACGGGTGAGCACGACGCACGACCCGCACCGAGGAACAGCACCTGGACAAGCGGGCCATGGTACACTGCCGGTACCAGCCCATACCAAGAAGCGGGAGGAGACTCGCCTAGGAGGCCTCTCCCCCAACGCTCGCCGATGTATCCACAGTCAGCGTCATACATTGGCACGCCTATGGTACCCGACTTCACCCAAGAGAACCGGGCCCAGTATACAGAACTCCGCATGTGTCTGGAGACCATGTTGGTGGATGTATTGGATGAACGCCACAAATACGCCATCCTACTGCAGCACTTAAAGGTGCCCCGCGCACATAATATAGCGCTCGCCTACGCGACTTCCACCACCCCATACACAGCAGCGCTGGTAGCATTGGACCAGAGGTATGGGCGCATATGGGATTACGTGATCCAGGAGATCCGACACATCGACCGCTTACCCCCAGCAATAGACAATCGAGCACTGGACGACCTGTCCATCAGAGTGCAGTCCCTGGTAGGGATGTTGGGAGCGCAAAGAGAGAAGGGGAAGTATGAACTTTACGCCAACTCAAATGTGGAAAGGATCCTGGAGAAGCTGCCGCCCGCTCGTCAGGAGCGCTTTAGGCGGCAGAGGGACCACAGAGACCCGAATGGCCCCGAACCGAACCTCCTCGATCTAGCAGACTTCCTGGCGAGAGAAGTCAGCAGCCTACGGCTAGATACATTCGGACGGAGCACCCCTGGCTCCAGAGAAGGAACCAGACGACTAAATGATGGAAGAAGATCGGTGACTGTGATGCACCAATCGGAGTCAGTACCGAGCAGCAGGAGCCACAGTACCCCCTCCAGAACGGAGAAGTGGAAGATAGTGTGCCCCTACTGTGAGAAAGAACACTGGCTAGCGCAATGTGACTCCTTCCCCAAGCTGAACGCGGAGGAAGCAGGTCAATGGATAAAGTCCAACAAGCGCTGTTTTCGCTGTGCGCGCTCACACATGGCAGCCGAATGCCGCTTAAAGAAAAGGTGCACCAAGTGCGATGGAGCCCATCTGGACATACTTCACGACAGTAACAGACGGCGCCCTTCACCTGCACCATCCAGCCGCAAAGCGAGCGTCATGTACATCGATCCCGCCAGCAGCAGTGGAGCCCGAGTACTCCTAAAAGTAGTGCGTGTGACACTAAGCTACCAGAATAAAGTCCTGGACACTTACGCTGTCCTCGATGACGGGTCAGAGAAGACCCTGCTGCTCGCCTCCGCTGCGGCCCAGCTAGGGCTGCGGGGAAGCGAAACCCAAATGACAATTCGGACAATAAGACGAGATTTGAAGACGATAAAGGGCGAGAATGTCTCATTCTCTATCGCAGCAAGCGGCCAGCCTGAGCAACGGTACCAGATTGCAGACGCTTTCACCAGCCAAGAAATAGGACTGTCGCGGTACACATACCCCGTCGCCAAGCTGATGGAGAAATATGCACATCTGCGCAAGTTACCGATCCCGCTCATAGACAATGCTATGCCGACCCTGTTGATAGGCTCCGACCATGCAGACCTCATTGTCCCGATAGACCGGGTTCATACCGGACCCCGAGGCTGTCCTGCAGCAGTCGAGACCCGTTTGGGATGGACTCTCCAAGGCCCGCTCGCCAAATCTCTCAACCGAAGTACAGCCACTAGATGTCTCCACTCCCGAGTCACAGAGGGAGAAACCGCACTCCTGCAACACGTAGAGCGGCTATGGAGCTTGGAACAAATGCCCTTTAAGAATGGAAAGAAAGACATTCGCTCTAAAGATGACATTTACGCCATTCACCTCCTCGAGACAGGGACCAAGAGAGTCCCGGTCAACGGCGTGTTGAGATACGCCACGCCACTCCTGCGGCGAGAAGGAATGCCTACTTTCCACGCCAAGACAGACGCCATAGAACGGTACCTGCTGAACACGGAGCGGCGCTTAGCCAAGAACCCCGCCCAAGAGAGTGTATACCGCACTGAGATTGAGAAGCTCATCACAGCGGGACACGTCACAAAGATGGACATTAAAGAGGCTGACCAGACCACTGAATCGTGGTACGTGCCCCACCACAAGGTCCATCACAACGGTAAAGACCGCATAGTATTTAACTGCAGCTACCAGATCGGATCCCAAAATCTGAATAAAGAGTTACTGCCCGGTCCCACACTCGGCCCCTCCCTACTCGGCGTTCTACTCCGCTTCCGCCAGGAAAAGGTGGCCATCAGCGGGGACATTAAAGGAATGTTCCTGCAGGTGAGATTAGTAGAGGCGGACAAGCCCCTGTTACGGTTCCTATGGAGAGAGAAGCCAGGAGATGAGCACCCAGCCATCTACCAATGGGAAGTCCTCCCCTTCGGAACGACGTGCAGCCCCTGCTGCGCGACATTTGCACTACAGAAACATGTAGCAGAGGACCCAGCAGCGGACGAAGAGATCTACACAGCATTTGTCCTCGCCCGCTCGAGAGTAGCCCCACGCAAGCAACAATCTATCCCACGTCTAGAGCTCTGCGCAGCCCTAGCCGGAGCGCACCTAGCCACGCTCATCCAACGTGAGCTCACCATACCGGTGTCTAGAACAATCCTGTGGTCAGATTCCACGACGGTACTCGCCTGGATCAAATCGGACTCATGCAAGTACAAAGTCTTCGTGGGAGTCAGAGTCACCGAGATTCAAGACTTAACCGAAGAGTTAACCGGAGAAACAGAGTGGCGCTACGTTGATACAAAACAGAACCCAGCTGACGTCATCACCCGGGGGATGCCCCTGGATGACCTCACCCGTCGCAATGTCTACAGTGACGGCCCCGCATTCCTAAGACTCCCGGAAGGACAGTGGCCCATGCCTATCCCGAGGGAAGCCAGTCCAGAGGAGGTGGAAATTAAGAAGTCTGTGTTCTGTGGATTGAGCACCGTAGCCTCCACCGACCCTAACATAAACGATTGCACGTCCATAGAGAGTGCACAACAAAGAACATTCCTGCGGTACCACCCGGAGTGCAAGTCCCCCGCTGATATGTCAGCAGCTAACTACGAGGAAGCAGAATTGCTTCTACTGCAGCGAGCCTAGAGAGACTCGTTCCCCGATGAATTGGCCTGTCTACAGGGAGGAAAGCCCGTCCCATCCGACAGCAGATTAATTCACCTGGCCCCCGAGAGCGACGCTCACACCCTCATCAGAGTGGGTGGTCGCCTACGCAGAGCCCCCAATCTACCGGATGACATTAAATACCCGATCGTATTGAACAGCCGACACAAGGTCACAGAGCTGATTATAAAGAAATACGATGAGGATGTACATCACGCAGGAGCAGAAAGAGTCTTCGCGGAAATCAGACGTCGTTACTGGATCCTACAAGGAAGAGAGGCGGTACGACGCTTCCAACGAACATGTCTAGACTGCCGCAAGTGGCGCGCGCAGCCCAGCATACCAAGGATGGCTGACCTTCCTCCATGTCGCCTCCGAATCGGTGACAAGCCATTCCACTCAACGGGTATGGACTGCTTTGGCCCGCTGCACATAAAGAAAGGAAGAGGAACTGAGAAGCGGTGGGGTATTGTATTCAAATGCATGACCACCAGAGCGATACACATCGAGCTTCTCCCGACCATGAGCACAGACTCATTCCTTATGGCCTTCCGTAGATTCATATCACGGAAAGGAAGACCGTCTACCCTATTGTCCGATCATGGGACAAACTTTAAAGGCGGCGAAAGAGAGCTGAGAGAGAGCTTCCAAGTTATGGGCCCAGAACTTAAGACCCACCTCGCTCCAGCACAGGTTGATTTCCAATTCAACCCCCCAAACGCACCCCACTTCGGTGGCACTTGGGAACGAGAAGTGCGCTCCATAAAGACAGCCCTGTACGCAGTACTTGGGGCCCAGACTGTGGCGGAAGAAGTCCTAATGACAGTCCTCACGGAGATTGAGGGAGTACTTAACTCGAAGCCCCTCGGATATGTCTCCAGTGATGTGGCGGATATCGACCCAGTTACCCCCAACACACTCCTGATGGGGCGGCTAGATCCCACATTACCCCAGACAATGTACCGGCCTGAAGAAGCGAACGGCCGACGAATGTGGAGGTACAGCCAAGTATTAGCCGACAAGTTTTGGAACAGTTTCCTACTGCACTACCTACCGTCTCTACAGACCCGCCAGAAGTGGGTAAAGGAGAGAGACAATTTGACAGAAGGAACAGTCGTCATGATTATTGATCAATCACTGCCCAGAGCTATGTGGCCGGCCGGCCGCGTAAGCAAAGTGATCACCGGTGCCGACGGCAAGGTCCGAGCAGCTGAAGTGCTCGTCCAGGGTCGCACTTACACCCGTCCCGTGGCAAGGCTCATAGAACTGCCTCGACTCCCAGACACAATCGATGATGACCATGACCCTACAACCCTATGACTTTGTGAAGTTGACTGACCCCTACAGCAAACCCTTATGTGTAAATAGACAACGCTATTAATCTGTCTCCGTTTAACTGATTAGGTCTGGGACCTATTCAGGGGGTGGCTGTTGTGAAGGGCCAGATTAAACCGAATATATATATTTATTTATATATATTTAATTGTATTTGTATATTCTCTAATATTCCCTGATATCCCTTGTATATTTCTCAAGCTCTGTCCCCTCGTTGAGAAACCTGCCCGCCGTTCCCCACCCAGTCCATGGCTGACAGATCCAGTGAGAGAACAAAGACAGGTCCTGAGAGCAGCTGAAAGGAAGTATAGAAAGTCACGCCTCACTGCTGACATCGACACATATCACAACCTCTTGTTAACATTCTCCAAAACCATCACTAATGCCAAAGCTTCTTTCTTCCACCATAGGATCGAGGCCTCTGCCAAGAATCTTCGCAAACTGCATGCTACCATGTCCTCCCTCCTCACTCCCCCCCCACCCCCCCCTCCCTCATCTTTCTCTGCCGAAGACTTTGCGATCTTCTTTGAGGAAAAAGTGGAGAACATCCGCAGCTCCTTCTCCCAACCCCCACCCATTCCAAATGCTGAATCGAGAACCTCATCCTTCACTCTGTCATCTTTCTCTCCCATTACAGAAGCAGAGACCCTGACACTGGTAACGTCAAACCGTCCGACTACTTGCCAGCTGGACCAGCTACCCTCCCCACTCCTCCAGACCATAGCACCAGACATCCTCCCATTCCTAACTGCAACCATCAACTCCTCACTCAACTCGGGGGTGGTCCCCACCTCCCTAAAACAAGCCAGAGTCACGCCGCTCATAAAAAAACCAACCCTGAACCCTACTGTCATAGGCAACTACCGTCCTGTCTCTCTTCTCTCCTTCCTTTCTAAAACACTTGAACGTGCTGTATCCAACCAACTTACTACTTATCTCTTACAGAATGACCTCCTAGACCCTAATCAGTCAGGCTTCAGGACTGGTCACTCCACAGAGACAGCCCTCATTGCGGTCACAGAGGCACTTCACTTAGCAAAAGCGAAAGGCCTCTCCTCTGTCCTGATTCTCCTAGATCTATCTGCAGCCTTCGACACAGTCAACCACCAGATCCTCCTTGCGGCCCTCGCAGGAATGGGAGTGGCTGGCTCTGCGCTGACATGGCTGTCATCATACCTCAATGACCGCTCCTACCAAGTGTCATGGAGAGGGACCCTGTCGGCCACCCGCCCCCTGCGGACGGGTGTCCCCCAGGGCTCGGTTTTAGGACCCCTTCTCTTCTCCCTCTACACTAAATCACTGGGTAACATTATCACGTCTCATGGCTTCTCCTACCATTGTTATGCCGACGATACTCAACTCTTCCTCTCCTTCCCTCCCTCAGATATCCACGTCTCTGTGCGGATCTCGGCCTGTCTGTCCGACATCTCAGCCTGGATGACGTCCAACCACCTCAAACTGAACCTAAGCAAAACAGAATTGCTCCACCTGCCGGCCAAATCCTCCCCCCTAACCGACCTTTCAATCACAGTCGAGAATGCAGCTGTGACTGCGTCCCCGACCGCCAAGAACCTTGGTGTTGTCCTCGACGACCAGTTGAACTTCTCTGCTCACATCGCAGCGACGACCAGAACCTGCCGATTCCTCCTGAGCAACGTCAGAAGGATACGCCCCTTCCTGACAAAAGAAGCCACCCAACTCCTCGTCCAATCAACAGTCATCTCCCGCCTCGACTACTGCAATGCACTGCTCGCTGGCCTCCCGGCCACTGCCACTAAGCCTCTTCAACTCATTCAGAACGCAGCGGCCCGCCTGATCTCAAACCTACCGAAGTCGGCCCATGTCACCCCACTTCTTAGGGACCTGCACTGGCTCCCCATTGCTGCACGAATCCGCTTCAAGGCCCTCGACCTAGCATACCGTGCGGCAAAGGGAACCGCTCCCGCCTACCTCCGGTCAATGGTCTCTAACTACACACCCTCAAGACCCCTACGCTCTGCATCTTCTGGCCGCCTCAGACCTACTCCTATCCAAGCTCCGGGAGGGTCATCAAAGAGAAGTCGCCTATTCTCAGTCCTTGCCCCACAATGGTGGAATGAACTACCCACCCCAGTTAGGACAGCCGAATCACGTCCAATCTTTCGCCGTCGACTAAAGACGCACTTCTTCAACCATTATCAGAATTAAAAAAAAAAAAAAAAAAAAAAAAAAAAATCTAACCCTAACTAACCGTACTGTCATGCACTTGTCCTAATAAACTAACCTACACTGTAGCACTCAACACTTTGATGAACATTGTTGCTCAGCTGATAGAGTTGTGCCCTTCCTGATGGCTTGTCGTACAGAACTTGTAAGTCGCTTTGGATAAAAGCGTCAGCTAAATGACTAAATGTAAATGTAAATGTATATTCCTTGTACAATATGCATTGAATATCCATTCTAGCCTACTGAACATCCCATAATAGTCTCCATTCTACTATTGGTCGAGACCTTGGTGCCAGGCTGCCATACCCCTCAGACCCAGTTCAAACGTACCGCTCGACATGTACGAACAAGTCCTAGTTCCGCGTAGGAATTTGGCTACCGCACCACTAATGGGACTATTTGTTCATAGTGCGTATATATACTGCGCTACTAAAGTAGGACTTTCTTTTCAGTCCAGTTTCTTACCCTCCAATAGAGTCACAGACGTAAAGCCTCCCCGCGATGCCACGTGTGGGAGTAAGGCCAAGTTCGCCTACCATCGGTATTGAGACATCGTGTATATTAATATTTGAATAGTCATATTTGGCACTATATCGTCGAGTTGGACGTAGTCTATTAAGCTAATAATAGTCTGTTAATATATAGTGCTTCGTGCGGTGAGAATACTACCGTAGTCAGTACCCCATCGTTTCGGGCAGAGAACTGGCTGCTTACCCAGGGTGGTTGACCCTATGTGAAGCTGCACCCGAGGAGCCCCAGAGCCGACGAGCGAGTGGACCTGTATACCGGATTATTCTACCGACGACAGCCCACCTTCCCAGGCACGGATTATGCTTTGGATACTTTGATTATTCTATGGATAAAGACCCCCGACACTACCGTGTGTTGGAACCCCCCCCCTGGAGAGGACACAAGGTGAGGAGACGCTCTGCAAGACGAGGTCTCTCCACATCTCTCCCCCGTGGACCGGAGAGAGCCGGCCCACAAAGAGTCCACCTGCTTTCATCTGTGGTCCAAGGATCGCCGGCGCATTGAACGGCACTACAGTGGGTTCTCCTGGGATACCCTTGGCCGGACGAGGCAGCTGGATTCTACCCCCCCCCCCCTCCTACTCCTGTCGGCTTACAATCGACCGGATTAACCCCCTCTAGTGTATCCAGCCTATAATCATTAAAGTATCATTGCTGTTATTCCTTAACTATTCCAGGTCGTATATTTACCACCTGCGCCTTCAGAGATTGAACATTATCTATTGATATACCGACGAATACTCCTTGCCATAAAAGTGCATACTATTTCAATTCATAAATGTAATTAAGTTATTAAGTGTTTATTCTACACACCATCGCTGTGTAGGAAAATAAAGACCTATTTCTAATTCGTACATTTGTGTTGGATCCGTTTCATCTACGTGAGAGTGTTCATGATAATATATTTATGCCGTGTACTGGGTGGCCGAATATTAAGTACAAAGGTAGTGGTAGTAAGTATCATATCTAGTAATACAGTCAGGGAATTGTACCCCTCAGTTACAGTTTCCCTATTCAAAGGAAAACTCCAACATTTTGGGAAATTTGCTTATTTGCCATCTACCCTTTTTTTGTAGTGTGTTCCAGCTATCAGCTGCCACGTACTGAATGGAGGAACGGCCTTGTGGTACATGGTTAGGGGTGTGTGTGTGTTTGTGTTTATAGGGGGTGGGTGCATATAATGGATGGATATGCACATTCGTTCATCCCCTTTGGTCGCTGTGTGGGTTTGTGTGTGTGCGCTAACATGTATGTGTCTGTGAGTGTGTGTGTGTAAAATGGGACCATAATATACCTGTGTGAACATGGCCTCTGCAAGAGCCTTTAGGCACCAAATGAACGGCCACTTTCATCTATTTGCATAAGGCTATCTAAACACACAAAGATAATGACTCATTTGTCATTATTTGCTCATTGTCTCCTTCTTTTGATGAGATCACTCCTCTTAGCCAAGCAAATTTGATCCTACATGTACTTTGTACTATTTTTACTATTAAACCTATATTGATCAGAAGATCCGTCTATGATATAATTTATACGGATCCACCACAGCTACCCTCAACAGGGTCAAGCGTAGACAGAATGATTGATTAGTAGTTCCATTTTCCATTTAACTTTATTAAAATAATATCTCCTCCCTAATTTTCACATCATATATCGATAAATAAACAGAATAATTACACCAGGCATGCACTATAAAACAATACATACCTTTTAGTAATAGATTAGTAATAACCGGTGCTTACTAACGTTAGCCTCTCGGCTATTTCTGACCGAAATAGTCAACCTTTCTTTTTTATAATGGCAGATTCTTATTCACAGGGATTTTGTCCAGTTTTCACACGCTGTAATATGGTGTCTAAAATTTATAGATATATGATGAATATGGCCGTTTCTCCGTTTTTTTTCAATAAAAACGGACTTAGTATCAAACAAACACGAATATAAGTGGTTAAAATTCGGAAATATTTGTAATTTGTTACAGATATCTTGAGATATCTGTAACAGAGATTATATAACAGAGAGATTATATAACAGATTATCATTTGGAGTATCATTTGCAAATCGCTATCGTTGTAACGGTACACCTGTTCTGAGGTTTTCCCCTGCTCCTCACTCGCCCCCACCTTTGCACATACTTTCCCCTGCTCCTCACTCGCCCCCACCTTTGCACAGACTTTCCCTACAAGATACACTATACGACCGGGGTGCCCATGTACATGTCAAAATACTTCCCAAAGGTCAGTGAATACCACAACCACTACACCAGAGGAAGCTCAACAAATCATGTTAAACCCAGATTTGGCTCAAACAAGGGACTAAACACGTTTCGCAATTATGCCACAACAATGTGGAACGCCCTACCCAAAGCTGTAAAGGAATGTGAATCCCTGCCCACATTCAAAACCGCTCTTAACACTTTGAGCGCCACGCCTGGTTTTCCGTTTTACCGGCTGAATGCCACCATCGGCGCCAATGTTAACGTTAATATCGCCTAATCTATGTTTTAAATTATGGCTATGTGTCTAATCGGCCCATCGCATTATCAAAGACTATTTTCCAGTCAGTGCTGTCAAGGCAGATTGTTTTTTTATCGCGTCGTTTCCGTTTCAGAGCAGTTGGAAAGGCCCCCGTTTTGATATAAAAAACAGCTCATTCTGGAGCATTCTATGAAAATCGTCTTTTAGTGGAATATTCCACAACGTTGATATTCGTCTGCCTTTTTATGAATCGTTTTCAAATAAACGCTAGATGATCAATATTATACGTGCACGCAAGCACATTACGGCCGCGCACGGATAATCGCTCCGTTGATTTCCTCACGGACTTTTACAGTGAAACCGAAAGAAGACATTTCACAAAACAGCTTATAACTTCATCAAACTTACTCTGATTATCCTAACACTGATAACATAGAGTCCTTACGTTTCCCTATTCAAAGGAAAACTCCAACATTTTGGGAAATTAGCTTATTTGCCATCTACCCTTTTTTTGTAGTGTGTTCCAGCTATCAGCTGCCACGTACTGAATGGAGGAACGGCCTTGTGGTACATGGTTAGGGGTGTGTGTGTGTTTGTGTTTATAGGGGGTGGGTGCATATAATGGATGGATATGCACATTCGTTCATCCCCTTTGGTCGCTGTGTGGGTTTGTGTGTGTGCGCTAACATGTATGTGTCTGTGAGTGTGTGTGTGTAAAATGGGACCATAATATACCTGTGTGAACATGCCTTTAGGCACCAAATGAACGGCCACTTTCATCTATTTGCATAAGGCTATCTAAACACACAAAGATAATGACTTAAGCTCATTGTCTCCTTCTCTTGATGAGATCACTCCTCTTAGCCAAGCAAATTTGATCCTACATGTACTTTGTACTATTTTTACTATTAAACCTATATTGATCAGAAGATCCGTCTATGATATAATTTATACGGATCCACCACAGCTACCCTCAACAGGGTCAAGCGTAGACAGAATGATTGAGTAGTAGTTCCATTTTCCATTTAACTTTATTAAAATAATATCTCCTCCCTAATTTTCACATCATATATCGATAAATAAACAGAATAATTACACCAGGCATGCACTATAAAACAATACATACCTTTTAGTAATAGATTAGTAATAACCGGTGCTTACTAACATTAGCCTCTCGGCTATTTTTGACCGAAATAGTCAACCTTTCTTTTTTATAATGGCAGATTCTTATTCACAGGGATTTTGTCCAGTTTTCACACGCTGTAATATGGTGTCTAAAATTTATAGATATATGATGAATATGGCCGTTTCTCCGTTTTTTTTTCAATAAAAACGGACTTAGTATCAAACAAACACGAATATAAGTGGTTAAAATTCGGAAATATTTGTAATTTGTTACAGATATCTTGAGATTAGGCTTTTAATGTTAATTGTGGGAAATATATTTTTTTTTAAATAGTAAACAGTTAAAATTATAGGACTTTCAACTTGATCCATACTTTCATCTCTTAAGCCTTATGAGTGCTACCAGTTCCAGGGAGCCACAAGGGTTAATAATGAAGATTTTTTGATAATATCTTTCGTATATCTTTACCCAGGGTCATCTTGCGACCCCCTGGTGTGAGAACTGCAGCCTTAGACAATCATTAGCATCTTACATGAAACATTTGAGCTGGTTGGTTCTTCAGACACCTTAGCTTGTGGCCCTGTGTTTCCACTAACAGTGAGGTCAAAGTGTCAGGGATCAGACTCAGAACATCAAAACCTGCAAAACGTCACTTTCTTCTATTTGCGTAAGGCTTTCTAAACACACAAAGATAATGACTTAAGCTCATTCACCAACACTGTCATAAGATTTCTCTTACGACAACCACCTTGGAAGGTCATAAGAGAAACTCGACGACAATTACACCCGGATTCACCAACTTGCCAAAATGATCACAGCCGCGATGACCAGAATGAGATACATCACTCATTGACAAACTTGTACGTGTCTTCCCGTTTACTTCATTTGCATACAGACACGCCTGTCCAGCTCATTATAATGCGAGGGCTGTGTGGAAATAGAGGTTCGGAATTGCTCTGTATTCAACAGGTAGCGGAAGCGCTTTGCGATTTAACAAGTATAGCCATGACTCAACAACCATGTCAGAAAATAAACAAATAAATAAAAACTAAACCGATCGCCGCGGATATAGCCATAGTAGAATATACTATTAATATTCCATGTATCGTCTTGTTATTCTTATATTATTTATTGTTGGTTTTATTTAATTATTACATTGATTGCGCATATCTAAGAGGCGAGCCAGTGTAGAAACGGCTTGATTGTACTTACATTTGCACTCTGGTTGGATGCCAAACTTATTTTCGTTGTATTGTGCTTGTGCTTGTATGATGACAATACATTTGAATCTAATCGAATCTCATTTTGGGAGATTATATAACAGATTATCATTTGGAGTATCATTTGCAAATCGCTATCGTTGTAACGGTACACCTGTTCTGAGGTTTTCCCCTGCTCCTCACTCGCCCCCACCTTTGCACAGACTTTCCCCTGCTCCTCACTCGCCCCCACCTTTGCACAGACTTTCCCTACAAGATACACTATACGACCGGGGTGCCCATGTACATGTCAAAATTAGGGCTGTCAGTTTATCGCGTTAATTAGATTAATTAATTACACAGCAAATTATCGCGTTATGAAAATTAACTCAAAATTAATTACAAAAAAAAAGTTTTTTTTTTTTTTTATATAATTTTTTTTTTGTATCTCATTCATTCCATAAGAATGTAGAATACACATTTACAGATGTTTTTTTAATATGGTCCATTTGCATGTTCTTGGTATCTGATTCTAGGGACATCTATGAATCTCAGGGAATGTATTCCCAGTGTCAGAAATACTGTGGGCTAGATCCACAAAGAATGAATTGCACAGTGCAAGTTGCACCCTTACTTACAATTCATTATGAATTGAAAATGGGGGACCCTGATGTAAACAAGACAAAAGTCTTTCTCTGATCTGCATCCCCTTAACAATTGTGTGTATTGAGCCGTACTGTATTGTACCCATTCTGCAATCTGTTAATAACATTTTCATTCAATCACTCAATCTGCGCTGTGATTGATTGAATGAAAATTTTATTTTGAGTAAATTGTAATGAACCAAATGAGAATATCAATATTTTTTTGTTATCTTTGACTGTGAATAACACCATGCTCAAATTGACCAGACCTGAAAAATCTAAGCAAATTAATAGATGGAAGATGATCAAACAGAAGGTTTTGTAGATACAGTACTGAATTCTGCCATCCGGACACATGCAATTTGAAATATGATTATAGAATATAGAATATCAGGCATAAAATGGTTATGCGATTAAAATGCGATTAATTAGATTAATT
This sequence comes from Notolepis coatsorum, assembly GCF_963971535.1. Taxonomy (NCBI): domain Eukaryota; kingdom Metazoa; phylum Chordata; class Actinopteri; order Aulopiformes; family Paralepididae; genus Notolepis; species Notolepis coatsorum. The sequence goes on along the minus strand of NC_140168.1, from coordinate 23,269,807 downwards.
AATTACAAATCCTGTAATTAATTAGATTAATTTTTTTTAATCGCCTGACAGCACTAGTCAAAATACTTCCCAAAGGTCAGTGAATACCACAACCACTACACCAGAGGAAGCTCAACAAATCATGTTAAACCCAGATTCGGCTCAAACAAGGGACTAAACACGTTTCGCAATTATGCCACAACAATGTGGAACGCCCTACCCAAAGCTGTAAAGGAATGTGAATCCCTGCCCACATTCAAAACCGCTCTTAACACTTTGAGCGCCACGCCTGGTTTTCCGTTTTACCGGCTGAATGCCACCATCGGCGCCAATGTTAACGTTAATAACGCCTAATCTATGTTTTGTGTCTAATGTGTCTAATCTGCCCGTCGCTTATCAATGACTCGTTTTCCAGTCAACATTGTCGAAGCGGATTGTTTTTTTATCGCGTCGTTTCCGTTTTATAGCATTTTGAAAAGCCCTCGTTTTCAAGGAAAATAAAAAGATTCTGTGATAAACGCCCTGTACTGGAATATTCTAGAAAGTTGTCATTTTTCTGCCTATTTATGAATAGTTTTCAAATAAATGCTAGATTATCGATAGTATAATGTGTACGTATGCACGCTATATAGGCGATCTGAAAAATCGATTCTCTGATTTCCTCAAAGCCATCGCCCACACACACACATAGGGCGAACGCTGAGAGTTCAGCGAATACAACTCTGATTATCCCAAGACTTGTAAAATAGATTCCTTACCTCAGATCAGATGTTCTCCAAAAAGATCATTCCAATTCCTGATCGCCATTCCAAAAATCGATCGCTTTTATTGATCCAACGCTACATACTGTAAACACATATTCCACGCTGTTCTGATGGTCCACAATGAATCCGATCGGCTCGGGGTACATGCCTGAGAAGTAAAATGTGGATTCCGGATTTTTCTTTTCTCATCCATTTTCATTGAGTCCATTCCAAAAGGGTGCATTACCATCTGGGAGACGATAGGGGGTGTTTCTTTCTTTTTTTTTTTTTTTTTTTTTTTTTACATCTGAGCTCCTGATGGGGCTGGTTTACCAACGGGAGACTCCGTTGATGAAATATGAATTCAGATCGCTAATAAAAAAATAACACACTAATTGTCATGGTGGGCATTCAGGGGGCGGGCTGATAACACGTGTTATCACGTGGTGGGCTCTTAAAGTGTTAAGGGACAAAAAAAACACACAAAAATATTAATATTTTCAATATATCAAATGCAAATTAAATTTTTCTGGGGGGATTATTACAGGCTAGCATATGTCAATGATTAGCAGCAACACTGATTTGTATGGATTGAAAAAAAATTGTAATGTCAGATTGAAAAAAAAAATCACACTCTTACCATTAAGGGACAAAATTGTCCTCTTCAAAAACGTCATAAAAATATTATATGTTGAAATAATTCCATAAATGATTAGCAACAACACTGATTTCAAAGGATTTAAAAAAAAATTGTAATATCAGATAACATAAAATACTATGCCATGGTGTATGACCATGAGTAAGTTACTATGCCAAAGTTACTCATAAAGTAAAAAGGTACTGTATAGTTCAAGTCTCCTTGATAACAGAGGTCAATGTGAACCCACTGCTCCCATGACCTCATAACATCACCTCTTAACCCTTTGCTAGTTTGTAGTGCAGAGTCCTATTACCTTATTTCACACTAGAAATTAATACAACATCACTTTGAACAAGAACATGTTTATTTTTCAACAAAAAACAAAACATTCAAACGTGTGTGCGTGTGAGTTAGTTCAGTCTTTGTAACAGGTGTGGCAGTATGTATATGTGTGGTATTTGCAAATGTGCATTTTACACTTGCAGCAGGTGATAGTGGCCTTCTTTCTCTTGGTTGTGCACTGCACACATTAGATCCACAAAGAATGGATTGCACGGTGCTAGTTGCACCCTTACTTACAATTCATTATGAATTGAAAATGGGGGACCCTGATGTAAACAAGACTAAAGTCTTTCTCTGGTCTGCATCCCCTTAACGATTGTGTGTATTGAGCCGTACTGTATTGTAGACAGGTGTTTTTTAACTGTTTTTTTTTTTTTTACCAGAACTGCGACAAGGGTGACTGGAGGGTTACAACAGTAATGGCCCCAGAATGGACCCCTGGGGCACCCCACATGTCACCTCCATGGCTCCTCAGAGGGCCCTCAGTGTGACTCGTTTTAATTTAATTCTATGACTTCCAGATATGAGCTATAGACAATTTCAGTGGAATTGTGCTGCTAGGGAACAGTTTGGACTCAAATGTATTTCTTGTTTCTTGATTGCATCAGAAAACATTGCAAAATGAAATACACTTGGGTCCTTTTAAAATGTAATTGTTGTCACTTTGAAACTGTCCATAATCTTGTAACGTTTAGATTTTTGGGCTATGTTGACCAAAATAAATAATTAATAGGAAGACAAAAGACGTATCCTTTAAGTTTACAGCGTTCAGTGTTTTATTATAGCCAAATAAAAGTTTTTCAGTAACAGAAAAAGAATGTCAGCACAGTGACTGTACAACAATTAAGTTATAAAGAGTGACCCTTGGCTCCCATTTTTATTACAATTATAATATGCCCACCAGGTACAGTATATGGTCACATTTTACACACACACTCACAGACACACATACATGTTAGCGCACACACACAAACCCACACAGCAACCAAAGGGGATGAACGAATGTGCATATCCATCCATTATATGCACACACCCCCTATAAACACACGCACACACACCCCTAACCATGTACCAGGGCCAGGGGGTATGTCATGAGATCAGACTGACCCCTGGTGAACCTTGTTATACTGGTGTATAAAACAGCTCAGAATAGGAGAAGACTCCCACTCAGATCCCTCAAGGACACAGGAGCCTCAGATAGACTAGAGATACATCACTCATCTACAGCTTCTCTGTGGTTCTATTCAGTATTACTACTAGTTCAGTGGTCCAGCTCCAGCACCTCTGCTCTCCACCATGAAGACTCTACGTCTGGGTCTCTGTATCCTGGCTCTGCTGGCCTCTGCCGTGGCACAGGTAAACTATACGCTGCTTCTTCCAAATCACAGCCATTGTTTCTCATATACTCTGTAGTAGGGCTGCACGATTCTTGCTAAAATGTGAATCACGATTTTTCTCTCTAAGAATTGAGATCACGATTCTCTCACACAATTCTTATTTTTTTGTCAACATTAAAAAAAAAAAAAGTAAATTAAAAATAAATCGTATAAGAAATTATTTTCTTTTTTTATCGTCATAATTTTGAAATGAGATTGCATAGGTCTATGAATCGAGATCGCAATTTTATTTCGATTAATCGTGCAGCCAGTGGCGTCGTTTCAGTAAAAGGCAAGGTATGGCCAGAAGGGAGGGTGGGGGGGGTGAAGGGGGATTTTCCCCTCCTTGGTGGATATTTTTTGTCAAATCAGTTGTGCAATAGTCACTTTTGGTGAGTTGTTTCTATACAATTCAGTTATATGACATTTAGGTATGACACAGGACTACACAAGAATTTTTTGTATAGAAATGTGTCAACAGACTAAAGCAGGGAACCACAATATTTTGCATACGAATTATGCAGAATGTAATATCATAACTATCTATTACTTTTCTTGCAATTGAGCCAATTTTCCATAGGTACGGTTTTGAGGTGTGTGTTCAACAGAATGTAGTATCAAAAACACATTCATAAAAAGTATGGGTTACTGAATGCTGAACTGCACTGTTATAATCACTAAGCCATTGTAAGAACTTGTCTCTGCTGCCCTTTGATTAAAAAACGTCCCTATGTCCATTTTCCTTTTTTTGGGGGCATATTTCAGTTAGTCACAGTAAAAGTCACCTAGTAAAAGTGAGATAATTGACAATATCAAAACATGCTAGGGCTGTACCGAATAGTTCGAAGCTTTGTTCATAATGTTGACATTCGAATTCTAAATCAACATAAAAAACTGTAATAAAAAAAATAAAAAAATAAAGATTTAAATTTTTATTTGCCAAAGTATGGCGAGTGCCATACCTTGCCATACCAGAACGACGCCCCTGCGTGCAGCCCTACCCGTGCAGCCCTACCCTAGGCTACCGATTGATCATTATGTTTAAATGACAGACGAGGGGTGGCTTTTCAATCTAATACATCTTAACCCATTCTCCGCCGATGACGTGTTAACACGTCATTCTCCGCCATGCGTAATCTGCCAATGACGCCGTAAGGCGTCTTTGAGATCAATATTTCATATTTTCGTCATGGTATTCACATTTCACCCACGGAGTCTTGGCTGGTGCTGTAGGACTCCGCTCAACTCTGCAACGCTTCAATACCGCCACCTCGTGGCCGATCGACGAGTTGCCAAACCGGAAGTGGCCGGAAGTGCTTGGTCCGTCCCCTATTCCGTCCGGCCACTCGTTATCGCTCCCGGGACTCAATCCAGACACCGTGGATATCGATCCGTTGCCATAACTCAATAAACAACATGATTTGGACGTATATTAGTATTATACAAACCGGAACTGGATCACCTCGATCAACATCACATAACTGGGATCTGTTTGCGCCAGTGTGATCGCCCAACGGTAAGAGGAGGCTGATGTTACTTTAAGCCTGTTTGTTTATTATTATCCATACAACTGCTCTGATCAATATATCACCCATACTACATAAATGATTTAACGTCGGCCACGGAATTATAAACGACCCCCCCCCCCCTCCGTTCACCCGCAGATGATAAGTCATAACGTCTAGGACCATGTACAGTTGAAATTTTTTATATAACGTTCATCGGTGTCAAACGGCATTTGATAATCTAATAAATGCATTTATGTCTATATCTCACGTTCTAGGAAATACTGCAGAAAACGATAAAAACATATTTATACTCTAGATGGTATTTTTGTATGAATGTGTGAATGAAAAAGTAAAACGTTCCTACATCCTGAACGATAGATAATTGATGTTGAATGGGCCATAGTAATGTCAATTTAGCAATACAATTTAAAAAGTTATAGCCCTGCAAAGAAGGTGAACATCTCCATAGACAAATAGCGCTGGCAGAGAGGGTACAGCGATGGATATAAGCCCCGGCAGAGAATGGGTTTTAATCATGAAAGATGACTTAAAAATCATCTATGAATTAACTGCTATAACTAGGGTTAGGAGGACTAGGGTCTCCGTTAAAAAGAGCGCGAGACAGATGCAGTGGATTATGATGCAGTTGAAAGACATGTGTTCACATTTGCGGAGCCTGCAATTGGTTTACAAAACATATCAACTACAACAACAACAACTACGGTGAAACAGTAACCTTGCAGGCAGCTCTGTAGCCTCTAACAGTGTTCCAGGGAGGGAACCAGTTCTCTCTCTCTTTCTCTCTCTCTCTCTGACTTTCAACTGTGTGTATTAGTACGTCATCTAGTGTGTATTAGTACGTCATCTAGTGTGTATTAGTGCATGGATCTTGGTTTTAGAGGGATGTCTCTGACTATATCACAGAAAATACTGGACGTCTGTAAGCTAACTTGGTGAACTTACACATGGGGGAATAGGGACACTGCTGTGTGACATGCTAATCTCACTTTAGATGTCTGTTTTGACCCCACATTGAACGCAATGGTGTTTCCTCACTCTGATTAGTCTCCAGCAACTGAACCAACTCCAGTCACTATGACTACCCTGGCTCCAACCACTACTACAACCATGGCTCCAACCACTACTACAACCAAGGCTCCAACCACTACTACAACCAAGGCTCCAACCACTACTACAACCAAAGCTCCAACCACTACTACAACCAAGGCTCCAACCACTACTACAACCAAAGCTCCAACCACTACTACAACCAAGGCTCCAACCACTACTACAACCAAAGCTCCAACCACTACTACAACCAAGGCTCCAACCACTACTACAACCAAAGCTCCAACCACTACTACAACCAAGGCTCCAACCATTACTACAACCAAGGCTCCAACCACTACTACAACCAAAGCTCCAACCACTACTACAACCAAAGCTCCAACCACTACTACAACCAAGGCTCCAACCACTACTACAACCCTGGCTCCAACCACTACTACAACCAAAGCTCCAACCACTACTACAACCAAGGCTCCAACCACTACTACAACCAAAGCTCCAACCACTACTACAACCCAAGCTCCCACCAATAAAACAACCCAAGCTCCCACCACAGTTCCGACCCTCCCTACAACAACAATCCCCAAAACGACCATGCACAATGGAAGCCCCGGAGTCGAGGTATCTTTGTGGGGCTCTGTGGCTGCAGTGTTGCTGTGCTTACTGTGGCAGTGAGTAGCCTGGTGCCATGTCTAGCTACGCAGATGTACTGCACAGGCAAAACAGACTTGATGAAAAGTAAACTGGAAGACTGATCAAAGCCAAGGTGTCTGAAGAACCAACCAGCTAAAATGTTTCATGTAAGATGCTAATGATTGTCTAAGGCTGCAGTTCTCACCCCAGGAGGTCGCAAGATGACCCTGGGTAAAGATATACGAAAAGATATACTGTCCATATACCTACATCATCATGTTCAGAAACCTTGCTACAGAAGTGTTTTCCTTGTGAAATAAGGAATATTTGCTAATTATTAATCAAGTGAAATTGAAAAGGGAACTACTGATCATTATTTACGTCATAGCTGTGGTGGATCCGGACTCTTCAATTATATCGTAGACGGATCTTCTGATCAATATAGGTTTAATAGTAAAAAATAAATAGTACAAAGTACATGTAGGATCAAATTAGCTTGGCTAAGAGGAGTGATCTCATCAAGAGAAGGAGACAATGAGCTTAAGTCATTATCTTTGTGTGTTTAGAAAGCCGTATGCAAATAGAAGAAAGTGACGTTTTGCAGGTTTTGATGTTGTGAGTCTGAACCGTGACACTGTTAGTGGAAACACAGGGGTACGTTATTTTAACTAAATGACTCATTAACTACAATTAACTACAATTAATGCCATAATGAAGTATTTAAAACAAGAGAGCATGCATACAATGCAGCACTGTGTGACATTTATGAAACACATGTGAACAGTGTTAATGGAACCAATGTTTATTGTTATTATTTGCACAAACATCAAACACTGGGACTGAGAGCAATGACCTGTGAATATAGAGTTGTACAATTGTGTAGGTTTTGTACATATAGCTTTTCAGTCTTCAGATCTGCAGATGGCCAGTAGTGCCTGCAGGTGTTCCCCTTTGAACTGTTTCTGTTGAAAGATGAATGAAAGAGGAAATGTAAAAAAATATATAAAAAAAAAAAGATTCCAAGGGATCGAAGTTTTTAAAACTAGTGTAGATTTCAACTGAGACATTGAATAATAACAGAGTGTGTGACGTCTGGATTAAATGCTGTAAAGGAACGCGCCAACATGATGGGAGATTTGCTTACCGATTACCTCTTCTGACCCACCTCCATTCATTGTGCTAAGCTATAGTGTAGCCGGATAGCTTTCCTCTGAACGCACAGAGAGGAAATTGGTATCCATCTTCTTGTCTGACTCTGAAGAAGACGGTATGTGCATTCCCATGATGTTGGCATGTTCCTTTAATGGTTTGAGGTGATGGGTGTATGAACACACAATAAAGAGTGGAAAAAGTATTTGTGGGGTTGTGTCTAGTGTGAGCATTCTGTGAATAGGTGTGTGTCAACTGTGTGTACAGTGTGTGTGTACGGTGTGTGTGTGTGTGTGTGTGTGTGTACGGTGTGTACGGTGTGTACGGTGTGTGTGTGTGTGTGTGTGTGTGTGCGCGTGTGTGTGTGTGTGTGTGTGTGTGTGTACGGTGTGTACGGTGTGTACGGTGTGTGTGTGTGTGTGTGTGTGTGTGTGTGTGTGTGTGTGTGTGTGTGTGTGCCCAACCTGTAGGGCAGTGTAGAGAGAGGTCCCTGTCTGTCGGAGGTAGGCAGCTCTGACACACAGCAGGTCCTCCTCACAGTGGGATACCATCAGTCCCTGGACTATAGGGACCTGAAGGAAACAAACCTTTACCTTCTCAACTATCTATTGAGAAGATCCTACCACCAAACAGCTCTGTGGTAAACAGAACGTAGTAGGTACACATGTACACCATGTTAAAGTTACACGGATGTTTGTTAAAGAAGACATCCAACTTCGTTCAAACTACTTAAAACGGAATGAATGAATGAATGAACACAGAATCAATCAATCAATTAATCAATCAATCATACACCTTTGTCTCCTGAATCTCTGTCCAGCTGGCTCATACATATCAATCCAAAGAACTCAGGTTTTATACTATCACAGTCAGTCAGTGAATCAATCAAACAGTGAATCAATGATTTTTTTTTTGGATCCACTTTTTCTCCTTATTTTTCTATTTTTCTCCCATCCCAATTTCGCATTGCCAATTCTCCCCTCCCCTGTCTTGAACGTTGCTAGACTATGCCTCCCACTGGTCGGCTGTAGTGAGGATAGAAGCCTTGCATCACGTGTCCCCTCCGGTACACTAGGAGGCAGCCTGTCGCATCTTTTCACAGCGCGGACTCTCAGTGGCGAGGAGTAACGCGTGGGAGGCTCACACTGCTGTGCAGGCGTCACCCAACCGACCTGTAGGAGTCGCTGTCCACAACGTCCAATCCCCACCCATCGACTTTCCACCTGTTACCTCTGTCAATTGAGATAGTATGACGACTGGCCCAAGCCGCAGGCAATGCTGACACCGGGATTCGAGACCGGAGTCTCTTGCATTGGTGACGAGCGCAATCTCCGCTACGCCACCCAGCCGCCTGAATCAATGAAAACTTAAACAATATAAGAAGGCTGGAGTGTCTCACCTTCATGGACTCCAGTCTCTGGGCCAAGTACAGATCAGGGCTTTGAATGGACTGCACTGAAATGAACAACAGTACAAATACAGTATATGAAGAATCAGTACATACAGTAAATATACTTCGATGGTAGACTCACAGCAGTCCTTTGCAGACCCCTAGTGGTGGTTTAAGGAAGTGACAGGGAAAGACACTGGTCACTGATTGGAGGGCAGAAGTGACAGGGAAAGACACTGATCACTGATTGGAGGGCAGAAGTGACAGGAAAATACACTGATCACTGATTGGAGGGCAGAAGTGACAGGGAAAGACACTGATCACTGATTGGAGGGCAGAAGTGACAGGAAAATACACTGATCACTGATTGGAGGGCAGAAGTGACAGGGAAAGTCACTGATTGGAGGGCAGAAGTGGCCGTTCATTTGGTGCCTAAAGGCTCTTGCAGGGGTCATGTTCACACTGCAGGTCAAAGGGACCCGAATCACATTTATCTTTAAGCAGTGTGTGAACACAAAGATCTGACCTTTTTCAAATCAGAGCAGGTTATCTGTTCAGCACACTGATGCCAGATATGGGTCGTATACAAACATAGATGTGAAGTCAAGGCAAAGAGATTGGACCTGAGCTAAAAATCGCATTGGGCGCATTATACGCTATGCTGACGTAGTCCTTTGCCTTTCATAGTCCATACATACAAGCTCTTTGATCCACCAATCTCCTCTGATGAGTGCACATTGAGCCATATCTTGTATGGCACCAGTACGCTAGTACAGTATGTAAATGCTGTGCCCATGTGCTGGCATCAGCTGGCACACTGGCGCAGAGACAAGCATACAGTATTACCAGTAGGTCAATCTATGTGCTGTAAATAATAATATAACAGTATCATGCTTGTGTCATTTACACCTAAACAGTATGGATAGCTACTGCATACAAACATGCACACACACACACACACACACACACACACACACACACACACACACACACACACACACACACACACACACACACACACACACACACACACACACACACACACACACACACACACACACACACCACACACACACGTTTGTTTATGTGAAATATGGGGACATTACAGTACATAGACTTACATGCATTCTGTAACCTAACCATAACCATTACCTAACACTAACCACAACCTAATCAGAACCATAACCCTATAACCATAACCTAATTTGTCTTATGGGGACACCCAAATGTGTCCCCATAATGTTTTTGGTACCCATTGCGTGAGTGTGTAAACAGGTCAATGTCCCCTATAGTATAGAAATACAAGTGCGCACACACACACACACACACACACACATGCACGCACGCACACACACACGCACACACACACACACACACACACAGACACACGCACACACACACGCACACACACTGTCCACCCTTAACAATTGTGTGTATTGAGCCGTACTGTATTGTACCCATTCTGCAATCTGTTAATAACATTTTCAATCAATCAATCAATCAATCAATCAATCAATCAATCATCAATCAATCAATCAATCAATCAATCAATTCAAACAGTTGACCTGTATTCACCTAACGACCTCAGGCCCAGTCTGATGTCTCCTGTGAAGTGTTTCTCCAGGGCGCTGTCTGCTGTCTGTCCTCTGTCCAGCTCCAGGCCCAGCAGCACTGAACACAGCAGGCAGCAAGGAGAAGAACACTGTGCTCACTTTACATGGACAGACAATCTCTGATAGAAACAGATGCTCTTCTCACATTTACATTTAGTCATTTAGCTGACGGCGCTTTTATCCAAAGCGACTTACAAGTTCTGTACGACAAGTCATCAGGAAGGGTACAACTCTATCAGCTGAGTAACAGTGTTCATCAACGTGTTGAGTGCTACAGTCAGTAGGTTAGTATATTAGGACAAGTGCATGACTGTAAGGTTAGTTAGGGTTAGATTTTTTTCTTTTTTTCTTTATTTGATTATTTATTCTTTTCTCTCTGGCTTTCGACACCATGTAGCTTGTTGATTTCATGATTTGATTGTTTTATTGTGTTATTGTTGTATCGTTTTGTTACTGTGTCCTTTGCTTTTAAATACTTTTAAGTACTCTTATCTATTTACATTTTTATTGTTGCCTATGTTTATCTTTTTTTGCCCTTTTTAGCACTCTTGTTCTTTTATCTATTTTTAGTGCTGCTTATCGTTTTTTAGTATGCTGCCTCTGTACAGCACTTTGTGCCCCTGTGGCTGTTAAAGTGCTTTATAAATAAAGTTGGATTGGATTGGATTGGAGATGCTGTCAGACAGACGATGAAACAGACGGATCTCTGCTCACAAACAGGATGACAGCGAGACAGAGAGACAGGCTTGGAGACAGACAGGGTGACTGGTCTCTGCTCACAAGCAGGATGACAGCGAGACAGAGAGACAGGCTTGGAGACAGACAGGCCAGGGTGACTGGTCTCTGCTCACAAGCAGGATGACAGCGAGACAGAGAGACAGGCTTGGAGACAGACAGGGTGACTGGTCTCTGCTCACAAGCAGGATGACAGAGAGACAGGCTTGGAGACAGACAGGGTGACTGGTCTCTGCTCACAAGCAGGATGACAGCGAGACAGAGAGACAGGCTTGGAGACAGACAGGGTGACTGGTCTCTGCTCACAAGCAGGATGACAGCGAGACAGAGAGACAGGCTTGCACAGGTGGAGAGTAGCTAGTGTAATTACAACTTCTCTAGTTACTGTAATTGAGTCGTTTAGTTGTTTTTTAGTAATGCAATTCTTTGAATAGGCTCCAATCAAATACATTTGTGAGCATTTACACTTTCTTTTTAATTGAGTATGTTTTTATTTCTGGACCTTCAATAATACAAGCGTTTTGGATACGATTCAAAATGGACCAAGCCTTGCGGTGATAATGACCGATCAAAATATATGAAAGACCATAATTATTCCAAAACAAGCACTCAGGTAACTTGGGGAAATGCACACAATCTTAACGATTTTAAAAGTAACTTAAGTGAAGTAACTTTTCTAGCAAAGACTTAATTACTTTTAATTAAGTCAATGCTAGAGAAGGTCTCTTATCCCAATTAATTTTTGTATTTTATTTTTCTATTATTTTTTAAACAAACACATAAACAAACATGACAACACACGATAAGATATACAAGCATTAGTTGTCAGTGCACATCCAATGAAATCACATTTTAGTTAATTGTCTTATATAGGATATACCCTAAATACCTGTTATCTTATCCCAATTTAGAGGATAATTCCATCTTCAGCCTGGATATATTTATATATTTCAGTACTCTCCAATTGCACGCAGGCAGAGCAGAATGCCAGGCTGCCACGACACACCGACCAACAGGAAGACAGAAGGAAGAAAAGGCAGTGTGTCGCATACCTCTGTTAAGATGATCGTAGCTTCTAGAGGTTAGGATGCTAATCCACGGCCCAGCATCTGATTTCTTCCCATTTAGTGACGCAGAGAGCGCCTGGTGGTACAATCGAACACACCCAGGCAAACAGTGAGGGGTCAATGGGTACACATTAATTGCAGTCAACATGTTTACACATTCTAGTTGAAGTCAGTGGAGGCCATAGAGTCCTTAACATTTTTTAACTTTAATATAAAGCACTGTGTCAGTATATTACCTCAATATAGACTTCTTAAAATGTGAACTATCTTTAATATAAAGCATTGTGTCAGTAGTATATTACCTGAATATCTCCTTGCACCACGCCCGTAACACCGTCCTTCTGTTGGGAGAGAGAGAGGAGAGAAAAAGATGGCTACTGAACATGAACATTCCTGGATAAACCATTTTACATTTGTCAATATTTCATGCTTTTGTACAGATGTATCGTAGCCACTGTAGGGTTATCATCCATTGTCCTTGTCATTGTGTCACAGAAGGCGACGTTTGTCATTAAAGTCAACGAGGGTCGCAGTTACGTTCAATAAAGACAAGAGGAGCTTCGATAAGTCCCCGCTGGTCTCTCCTTTCAGGTCTTTCTCCAGGTCCCTCTTGTACACTGAAACACAGGACAACATTAAACGCTAACGTTAATGAAATACATTTTTTGATCTGTTGACATTCAATATCAGAACCACACACTCGTCGTTTAGTATTATGTTGCGTTTGTATAGTCCGTTGGTGTCCTGTCTTTGCATTGTTTAGAGATCGTCGTGTACTCTGTGTGTCGTCCTGTTAGAACGTGTGTCCTCTCTGTCCTGTACCCTGTGTGTTGTCCTGTTAGAACGTGTGTCCTCTCTGTCCTGTACCCTGTGTGTCGTCCTGTTAGAACGTGTGTCCTCTGTCCTGTACCCTGTGTGTCGTCCTGTTAGAACGTGTGTCCTCTCTGTCCTGTACCCTGTGTGTTGTCCTGTTAGAACGTGTGTCCTCTCTGTCCTGTACCCTGTGTGTCGTCCTGTTAGAACGTGTGTCCTCTGTCCTGTACCCTGTGTGTCGTCCTGTTAGAACGTGTGTCCTCTGTCCTGTACCCTGTGTGTCGTCCTGTTAGAACGTGTGTCCTCTCTGTCCTGTACCCTGTGTGTCGTCCTGTTAGAACGTGTGTCCTCTCTGTCCTGCACCCTGTGTGTCGTCCTGTTAGAACGTGTGTCCTCTCTGTCCTGTACCCTGTGTGTCGTCCTGTTAGAACGTGTGTCCTCTGTCCTGTACCCTGTGTGTCGTCCTGTTAGAACGTGTGTCCTCTCTGTCCTGCACCCTGTGTGTCGTCCTGTTAGAACGTGTGTCCTCTGTCCTGTACCCTGTGTGTCGTCCTGTTAGAACGTGTCCTCTGTCCTGTACCCTGTGTGTCGTCCTGTTAGAACGTGTGTCCTCTGTCCTGTACCCTGTGTGTCGTCCTGTTAGAACGTGTCCTCTCTGTCCTGTACCCTGTGTGTCGTCCTGTTAGAACGTGTGTCCTCTCTGTCCTGTACCCTGTGTGTCGTCCTGTTAGAATGTGGATTGTTGTATGTCTGTGTGCTGATAACCAAGTCAAATGCCGGCATATCCCTATTATTAGCGAATAAAGTGATTCTGATTATTTTAAGCTGCAATCATTATTTTCTGAGAACTAGAGGGCAGCGAGGAGCAACTCTAAACAAACCCTTTCTCCCAAAAACAAAAGCCTCATCTTGCCAAAGTGTTAAAACACACAATATTGTTGTAGCAAAGAGATTTGTTGAAAAAAAGGAATAGAACTTTCTCTCGGGCATGTCCTGGTTGTTAAACAAGGTAGGTATATACTTCACCTATAGGCAATACTGTTCTGACAGCCCAATATTGATTAGATGAAAAGAATACTATTTAAATGCATAGGGCCAGGTCGTGGCTCAATGAGCCTTTCTGACAGCAGGTGGTCGAAAGTTGTTTTGAAAATGTAAAAAATAAGGATTGCAGCTTTAATTGGTCTAAAAACTGAATTTCTCTTTACAATGCTGCTCTTCTTCTCTTCTTTCCTTTTTGAATGTAAACATTTGGAAACACTCCCATAATGCTCTGTATACTAGTTTCGGTAGTGTAGTATAAAACCATGGATACCAGTCGATATCAAGACAGAACTATGGGTATATATACATATGATACCTCAGATACTCTGTTGTAAACTCTGCCCCACTGTATATTGTATCTTGGTTATTTATTATTATTATTATTATTATTATTATTATTATTATTATTATTATTATTATTATTATTATTATTATTATTATTATTATTATATTATTATTATTATTATTATTATTATTATTATTATTATTATTATTATTATTATTTGTATTTTTTTTTTTACTTTATTTTTGCCTGTTTTGTTTAGTTTTTGTCTTTGTTGTTTTCTCGTTGTTCCTGGTCAATTTCAGTCCTGTCCGTGTCTCGTCATGTCCCATAAAAGCAAAAAAAAAGAATCATGGTGATATGTTAAATATTGATAAACAACCTTTGCTTCTCTGTACCACCTATGTTTCACCAATAAAAGATATATAAAAAAATATTTATATACATATGATGCAAAGGTAGGACTGAAACACAGAGCGACGTACAAAACAATAACACAATTAGCATATAGCAAGATTCCAATATCCCAACTCAAGTACAGTATGTTCAAAGCTAAGCTCCTTCATACCTTTCTTAACCCTTTCACTACCACACTACCAACGGGTTAACCCTTTCACTGCGACAATACAGAAGGTTAACCCTTTCACTGCCAACACGGCAAAGGGTTAACCCTTTCACAACCACACTACAGAAGGTTAACCGTCTGTAGTGTGGTAGTGAAAGGTTAACCTTCTGTAGTGTGGTAGTGAAAGGGTTAAAACAATACTTATACATGACCAGCCTCATGATGGGCTGTAGTGTATGTAACCCCCCCCCCCCCCCCGCCCCCGATCTAATCCTAAATGACTTACATTGGTTGTAGGCTGTAGTGATTTCTTTCAGTCTCTGGCCAGATCTTGTACACAGTATCTCCAAGAGGGTGTCTTCGTCTGTGCCTAGACCCTGCACATGCACACGTGCGTCCACACACGCACACACGCACACACACACACACACACACACACACACACACACACACACACGCACGCACGCTGTTGATGACATGCTATGGATACCCATTACGGTAGAGCAGTGTTGTAGTACTCGAGCCCAGGACCTGGACTGATTTTCAGGACCCGTGACTCGATTTGGCCATGAGCACTGATGACTCGGACTTGGACTCGAGCATTGACCAAAGTAAATAAACTCCCTTTGAAATGGTGACCGCTGTGTCATTTATGTTTACTGTAGAGCTTTTTTATTTGTATGTCAGCTCTTTGACTGCCAGAGTGGAGTGGACTCAACCTGGATGACTTGGACTTGAACTCCGACTAGGGTAATGGGGACTCGGACTCTGGCTCTTCTTTGGTGACTTGGACTCAGACTCGAACACTGGGGACTCGAGACTCGACTCCTGACTCGAGATTTAGTGACTCGACTACAACACTGCAGTGGAGTATATATAACAACAGCATGTTACTATAGCTGCTTGGATCTCCTTCCTCAACAGGTCAGCATTCCTCACCCTAACGGTCCTGTAAGTCTATGGACATGCCCAAGGCCACAGGACCTACAGCCAACACGCACGCACATTTGAAGTGTTTATTTATGTCCACATGAACAGAAGTACAAGGAAGCCTCATACAATGGACATAAACACTGCCAGTGCAGTCAGAAAGAATGAAAGAACAGCCATGTTACAAAGTGCATGGACGGCAGAACGCTGTTACAGTATGGCTGAACTACTTGTCAGACACATCGGACACAAATCATGGGTAAAGGAAACAAACGCCTCCTCCAAATTGAGCGGCTTCCTATAATAGCTGATACTGAGCAGTACCTTGCTAACTGCTTGGCCTTCCTTTTGGGGAGACCGGCTATTTGTAGGCCCCTCACAACCAACTTGTGCACATGCCCTAGGCTGCCAAAGATAAAAACTAGAAGTTTACATCTGTAGCCTAGCTCAGATACACACACACACGCTCACACACACGCATGCACACACACGCGCGTGCGCACACACACGCATGCACACACACACCTCCATGGCCTGGCGCAGGCGGTGAGCCTCATGTTGTAGTGGCGTCATCATCAGCGCTAACATCAGGTTCTCCAGCTCTCCAGACAACGCCTTCTTCAGCCCATGCACCAGGTCCTGCAACACACACACACACACACACACACACACAGTGACGCACGCACACACACACACACACACACACGCATGCACACACACACAGACAGACATACAAATACTTTTTTATATGGAGAGGGAAATGTATACTACTATCTCACACACACACACACACACACACGCATGCACACACACACAGACAGACATACAAATACTTTTTTATATGGAGAGGGAAATGTATACTACTATCTACGGAAAAAATATAGACCTTATCAAATTAGAAAGTAGACTGTCTTATTGTTAGAACCTTTAGACTGTTTGGCCACTAGAGGGCTCACCACCCATTGCAGCCCACTCCTATAAATTGCCAAGGTGATCAACGGAATCTTGTGCACCTGCGGAGGACTTACCTTCAAACGCTGTCTCACTGTTGGAACTGTTTCACTGTTTTACTGTTGGAACCGACCACGGAGCAACTGACGACTGTTCTGTGTAACCTTTATTTCACTATCACTATCATTTACCCTTGGACAACAATAAACCTGTAAACCGAACCGGCGGCAACTTTGGACATTCAATTCATTCACATCACAACCTTGGTACAGCGTGAAAAGGCACAACAGCGGGTGCATCGTGGACGACTGTCAGCACACAGAGGAATGGCAGTCGGCCACTACAAAGTTTGAAGGTCTCCTCCTGAAAGAAGGACGTGGGAATACAAAGTTTGAAGGTCTCCTCCTGAAAGAAGGACGTGGGAATACAAAGTTTGAAGGTCTCCTCCTGAAAGAAGGACGTGGGAGTACAAAGTTTGAAGGTCTCCTCCTGAAAGAAGGACGTGGGAATACAAAGTTTGAAGGTCTCCTCCTGAAAGAAGGACGTGGGAATACAAAGTTTGAAGGTCTCCTCCTGAAAGAAGGACGTGGGACTACAAAGTTTGAAGGTTCCCTCACAACAGAAGAACGTGAGTGAAAAGAAGAAAGTTTGAAAGTGTCCTCACGACAGAAGGACGTGAGTACAAAGTTTGAAGTTACCCTCACTATAGAAGGACATGTGAGTATAAGGTTGGACAACCTCCCTCACAAAAGGAAACCAGAGGTAAGAAGATTTATGAAATACACCTCTGTTGATGAAGACCTGGATAAAGGAAATGGATAGTAGCGTGAAGAGCAAAAGCCTTCCGTGAAGATAAATAGTTTGAACGCTATGCTGAAATTGTTTGGTGGACGCTGCTGTATTTATGAATGGAACTGACTCGGGACATTGCTTCCTTGCGAACGCTGTGGAGAATTCTAGCATCGGACTAATTAAATTGTGATGCTGTGGATTATAGAACGGACTATGCGCCGTATTAGAAAGTGGAAACTGTGGAACCATCACAATTAATATTGTCTGGACGTGTGGAAACTGGACACTAGATGACGCAATGAACTATGATTTAATTCCGATATATAATACAGTGGACAGTGCAACGGAGAATTAAATGTGGAACCATCACAATTAATATTGTATGGACGTGTGGAAACAGAATAACGTTGACACATTGGCAACTGAATGATTACGACATTGTGGAAGGATATGGAACTGACGATGTGCCGTATCGTTTAGAGGTGGAGCCATCGTAATTAGTGTCGTCACTGAACGTGTGTAAACTGTTCTCTTGGACATTGATGTAGATGTGTGGCAAAAGCTATAACTACATTACTGCATTCATAAGCGGGAAGAAACGCAAACCCTCTTTGACGTCACGCTAAGTGAATGCAACATTCAAATTACAAAGTCTGAAGCCAAGATGAGGAAGAGGCAAACCAGCAAATATGTACGCCTTGCCCATTTATACGCTTTAAACCTTAAAGATTTGAAATTGGAATTGGAAAGAATAAATAACAACGCTGTAGCCAAGATGAGAAAGAGGCAAATTGCAATTAAAGAAGAAGCCGTGCTAAGAAAGGCTGAAGATGAAAAGGAAATCTTATGGGTACGCTAGCCTCTAGGCTAAGACAGGCTGAAGACGAAAATGAATGCTTGTTTATACGCATTTCCACTGTAAACTTGCTTCAGAAACAACAAAATAATTGGAAATATGAAACTGTCCTTGCCAATGTAAACCTTAAAGACTTGAGACACGAGTTGGAAACCAGGATAAAGAAACAACAAAGTGATAGGAAATTGGAAGAAGAAAAGTTCTTAGCCGAACTTAACCGAGCAGCCAAGCAAACGGCCAGGCGGGCATCATCGATGGGAGTCTTGGCTGAGAGGCGCAACATTGTACCGGCCAATGATAATGTTTTTACTAATCACTGTCTTGATTTCAGCTCCAAGGAGTGCGAGCACAAAATACAGAGTCCAGAGTCCAGAGGAGAGGACAGCGATGAAGAAGAGGACAGTGATGAAGGAGATGAGGACAGCGATGAAGAAGAGGGCAGCGAGGATGAAGATGAGGATGACTATTCGAGCGCACCTCATGTTCCCTCCAAGAAGTGGATGGTGGAGGATGACCTGATGGGTCCTACCCAGAGACTTCCTCAGAATGAACCAGATGGTGGTGAGGAGGACGGTGTCGATGACGTCGATGATGATGGTGGTGAGGACGGCGTCGATGACGTCGATGATGATGGTGGTGAGGACGGCGTCGATGACGTCGATGATGGTGGTGAGGAGGACGGCGTCGATGACGTCGATGATGGTGGTGAGGAGGACGGCGTCGATGACGTCGATGATGATGGTGGTGAGGAGGACGGCGTCGATGACGTCGATGATGATGGTGGTGAGGACGGCGTCGATGACGTCGATGATGGTGGTGAGGAGGACGGCGTCGATGACGTCGATGATGGTGGTGAGGAGGACGGCGTCGATGACGTTGATGATGATGGTGGTGAGGAGGACGACGTCGATGATGGTGGTGAGGAGGACGGCGTCGATGACGTCGATGATGATGGTGGTGAGGAGGACGGCGTCGATGATGAAGATGGTGGTGAGGAGGACGGCGTCGATGATGAAGAGGACGCCGATGACGAAAACAAACTGCATAGCCAGAGTGATGAAGGAGAGGAGGACAGTGATGAAGACGAGGAGGAGGACAGTGATAAAGAAGAGGAAGAAGAGGTAGAAGAGGTGGACCAGTGGCCAAGCCATACTGCTAAAACAAGATGTGCTACCCCTGCTGGTCGAAGCCGGCATGTGCTGCCAACAACCTCTCATATCCAAGCCCCTCAGTCTCACACTGATCTACATCAAACAAGCATAGAAGTGCATCTCCCAAAACGTAGCTCTACTCTGCAAGGACCTGCTGAGGTCAAGAGTGTTGGAGGAAATGCCAAGCCAACGGGAAAGAGCAGAACCAAGGTAGAAGTATCAGAAGAAAAGGAGGCGTGTTCAGATGAACACCATGACAAAAGTGTTCTGATATCTGATGAAGATGAAGAGGATGAAGGACAAAATACGGTTGAAACGGGTATGTCAACCGGCAGTGGAATGGTTTCAGAAACCGACTTGGTGGATTTATATATTATTATATTATTATTTATATATATATTATATTATATATATACATTAGAACCTTTAGACTGTCTTATATTAGAACCTTTAGACTGTCTTATTGTTAGAACCTTTAGACTGTTTGGCCACTAGAGGGCTCACCACCCATTGCAGCCCACTCCTATAAATGGCCAAGGTGATCAACGGAATCTTGTGCACCTGCGGAGGACTTACCTTCAAACGCTGTCTCACTGTTGGAACTGTTTCACTGTTTTACTGTTGGAACCGACCACGGAGCAACTGACGACTGTTCTGTGTAACCTTTATTTCACTATCACTATCATTTACCCTTGGACAACAATAAACCTGTAAACCGAACCGGCGGCAACTTTGGACATTCAATTCATTCACATCACAACCTTGGTACAGCGTGAAAAGGCACAACAGCGGGTGCATCGTGGACGACTGTCAGCACATAGAGGAATGGCAGTCGGCCACTACAATAAGAATAAGATCTAAAGTGTGTTATTATCGATGGCGCGTGTTGGTGGGTTAAGTGCCCTTTTTGTAGCTTGAGCTTATTCCAATTCTTGTTTTTTACTTTTGACTAGTAACTGAATGTTCATTGGGCGACAGTGGCTCAGGAGGTAGAGCAGTCGTCTGGCAATCCGGAGGTTCTCGGTTCGATTCCCGCTCCTCCCGGGCAGCGTGTCGATGTGTCCTTGAGCAAGACACTTAACCCCTAATTGCTCCCGATGAGCAGGTTGGCACCTTGCCGTCGGTGTGTGAATGCCGGGTGAGTGAATGTGTGAGTGAATGTGTGAGTTTCTTTCTTATATTAAAGTATATTTAGTTTTTAAGAATTGTAAAGGATAGGCAAAAATAAGCATGTTCCTTTTTTCGGTCATTGAGTTTGGATTTTGTGTGTGAGCTTACTTCAAATCGAATATGTACATTTGTGATTTTCTTTTTCTTTTATGTTGAAAGTCCACACAAGGGTGCTTTTGATTGATATGTAAACAAAGACCGAAAATAAACTATTCATCATCATCATCATCATCATCAATGTGAGTGAATGTGTGTGTGAATGTGTGAGTGAATCTGAATGTGTGTGTGAGTGAATGTGTGATTGAATGGGTAAAATGTGAGTAACAAAATTGTAAAGCGCTTTGGATAAAAGTGCTATATAAAAAAAAGCAGCCATTTAACATTTACCATTGTGAGCGATTTGTGGTGCTGAATTCCCCTCTGGATCAATAAAGTACTTCTATTCTATTATATAAAGATAACCTGCCAAATACCGCTTTAACAATAATAAAAAATAAATAAAAATACAATTCTGTCACATTCTAGCTAATTCTGTCACATTCTACCTAACGGGGGGTGAATGCTGTATACTAACTGGTGTTAGCAAGCAGACCCCCCACCCCCTCTTAAAACGAGGCATATGCATAAGGTTTTGCTCCTCTATAAGATAAGATAAAATAATAGATTCCTTTATTGATCCCCTTGGAGGCATCATAGCAGCATGGGGGAGGGGAAGTACAGGTAATAGAAGCCATGATACAGGTCATAGAATTATAGTACAGTGGAGAAGTAAAAATGAAAATAGAATACAAATAGGCAGTGTAAACAATATTACAATATAATTGACTCTGGACATGAGCATTATGGGCAAGTAGGCAGTGTAAAAAGGTCAAGGTGCAAGATGAGGGTATATACATATATGCCCTCTCAGTTATATTTGCCCTACAATAAATATAGTTACAATATATAATCTAATAATCTAATACACAATCTAATCGAATCTAATATATAATCTAAAAAAACCAAATGCTAAAATGTTAAATGCTAAATATATGCAATATATAATCCAATAATCCAATAATCGAAATCGAATCTAATATATAATTGAAAAATGCTCAAATGTAAAATGCTAAATATATGCTCTGATGAAGTATACAGTATTCACATAAGGTGCGGTATGCATACGGTAAGTATATTATGAATATACTATATTCATAATATTATATATATATATATATATTATATATATACTATATTATGAATTATGAATTTCACCTGACTATAGTTTCACTCAAGCAGCACACATCATCACACGTCACACTAATATGCGCTGGACTTGTAGATACAGCAGAGGCACAGCTTACTCTCCAAACAAAGGTGTGTTGTTGAAACACAAACGCTCGAGACCCGTTTGCCTCATGTTTGCTGATCAAACATTTACAAGGTGCAATGTGCTCCGAACACACACATCGATGTCGGCTAAAGTTGGTGCCGTTAGCAAGAGACAGAAACCCACCTCTTATTAATGACGTCACTGAATATTAACATATTTAGTTATAATTATATGACACATTATCAGTCTGTGTTTATTAAAACAGGACTTTAAAACAGAAACACTGCAAGTATAATAACATTGTAGGGCTGTCCCCGACTAAGGATTTGGATAGTCGACTATGATTGGCCAAAATTTGCCGTTAGTCGACTATTAGTCGACAAAAAAAAAGTATAATATATATATTTTTTGTATCGTTCCATTTGGGCTGTGGGGGGTGCTTAATGTCTGAAGGAGTCGACTGAAGGCTTCGTGTCCTCTGCAAAAGCATGCAATTGGTCCACTGATGGATACATCTTGATATTTGTCTAGTCTAGTGTGTTCATTAGACGGGTGAAATCCTCTTTCAGTGCCTCTGTGCCTGTTTTCTTAGGCAGTTAGCCTCTGGTATGCGTGCCATTAGCGTTAGCCACGCTTCTAGGCCTCTTTTCTTTTGGAAAGAATGATAAAAAAAAATTTATATTTAAATATTATTATTCTTTTTTTTTTGTATTCGACTAAGAGGTTGGCAGTCGACTACGGCTCCTTTCGACCGATTAGTCGACTAATCGACTAATAGGGGTCAGCCCTATAACATTGTATGTAAAAAAAAACAGGAACAAGAGGAAATGTGTTTCTTTACCTTGTCTGTTACTCCGTGGTAAGCCTTGACGATGGCCTGTCTCTGATCGTTGCTTCGATTGGTCAGGATTCTGATTAGAGTCACTGCATCTGAACCAAAAGCAGGAGTTTTGACTCACAGTGTGTGTTAGAGTAATGCCCGCCTAACTACTGTGTGTGATGATGAATTGAAAATGGGGGACCCTGATGTAAACAAGACGAAAGTCTTTCTCTGGTCTGCATCCCCTTAACAATTGTTTGTATTGAGCTGTACTGTACTGTACCCATTCTGTAATATGTTAATAAAGTTTTCAATCAATTCAATCAATCAATCAATCAATCATAAAGATTAATTTGGGTAAAACGCAGTAGCGACTGTATGTAATTTAGCACACAAGAACCAAAAGAATAAAGAGGCAACATGTAGAAGAACAGTGTTCTGTACTTACACCATCAGTACTACCACTATGGCTATTAGATTAGATTCACGTTATTGTCATTACACAGTACAAGACAGTGCAACGAGATTGTGTACGTCCAACCAGGATGTGACAATCAACAGTCAGTTGCAATATAAGACACATGTAAATAAAAACTGTACAGTAAAGTAGAATGGTTAGTACAATGTGCAATGGTGATAATAAAATAATAATAATGCAAATAAAGTCTACATAAGCTACTGTATGGCTATATATACACAGGTATACAGTGAGGTGCAGTGGGCTAAGTAGAGTTTTGATTCAGAAGTCTGACAGCTGAGGGGAAGAAACTATTCGTGGTCCTGTCGGTTCTGCCTGGGAGGCTGCGGTAGCGTGCCCCAGAGTGAGTACCTCTGTACTTACACCATCAGTACTACCACTATGGCTATGGTACCGTAGTTACAGTAGCCCTGTCTTAAGTCACCCATCATCAGGGCTTTTAGCTGAGGTACCTTTCTTCTCCAACGCTGCCTGGATCTCCAGAGCATCTTTATCAGCCTGGAAGTTGGAGAAGGGTCGTACAGTACCCAGTGTCCCCCAGGACATGTCCTATGGGACAGAGAGGGAGAGAGGGGGGAGAGAGGGGGAGAGAGGAGGGGGGAGAGGGGGGGGGGAGGGGGGGGGGGAAGAGGGGGAGAGAGAGGGAGAGAGAGGGGGGAGAGGGGGGGAGAGAGGGGAGAGGGAGAGAGGGGGAGAGGGAGGGAGAGAGGGGGGAGCGTTGAAACACAAAGGAATTACACAATTTACATCATGTAGAATTGAAAAAATGTTAAGTGTGTGTCTGACAGGTGAGAGTGTGTCTGACAGGTAGAGAGACAGGTAGAGAGACAGGTAGAGAGTGTGTCTGAGAGGTAGAGAGACAGGTACTGTAGAGAGACAGGTAGAGAGTGTGTCTGACAGGTAGAGAGTGTGTCTGACAGGTAGAGAGACAGGTAGAGAGTGTGTCTGACAGGTAGAGAGTGTGTCTGACAGGTAGAGAATGTGTCTGACAGGTAGAGAGTGTGTCTGACAGGTAAAGAGTGTGTCTGACAGGTAGAGAATGTGTCTGACAGGTAGAGAATGTGTCTGACAGGTAGAGAGTGTGTCTGACAGGTAGAGAATGGGTCTGACAGGTAGAGAATGGGTCTGACAGGTAGAGAGACAGGTAGAGAATGTGTCTGACAGGTAGAGTGGGTCTTGACAGGTAGAGAATGTGTCTGACAGGTAAGAGAATGGGTCTGACGGGTAGAGAATGTGTCTGACAGGTAAGAGAGTGGGTCTTGACAGGTGGAGAGTGGGTCTTGACAGGTAGAGAGTGGGTCTTGACAGGTAGAGAGTGGGTCTTGACAGGTAAAGAGTGGGTCTTGACAGGTAGAGAGTGGGTCTTGACAGGTAGAGAGTGGGTCTGACAGGTAAAGAGTGGGTCTTGACAGGTAGAGAGTGGGTCTTGACAGGTAGAGAGTGTGTCTGACAGGTAAAGAGTGGGTCTTGACAGGTAGAGAGTGGGTCTTGACAGGTAGAGAGTGGGTCTTGACAGGTAGAGAGTGGGTCTTGACAGGTAGAGAGTGGGTCTTGACAGGTAGAGAGTGTGTCTGACAGGTAAAGAGTGGGTCTTGACAGGTAGAGTGTGTCTTGACAGGCCCTGGTTGGAGGAGTAGAGGAGAGAGATGATGAGATGTGAGATTTCCCAATTCATGGGAAATGTGGCATAAAGGATTGTGTGAATCGTATCCAATGACACATTTGCAAAAACCTGCTGATCAAGAGGGACATTACAACATCTTTAAAGATACCCTGTCTTAAGTGTTTCCATCGTTTGAAATGAGGACCACACATACTGAAGATAGACTCAGCCGTAGTCTACAGGGTCGTCGTTGATCGTGTGACCGCGGGAGGACGGCACCGTTGGACGATTTTAATTCGATTATTATTATTCTTTTAATAAAGTAGATGTAAGATCTATGTTTGACATTGATTTGCCCCGAAGCGAAATCTCAAGGCATGCCTGAGCTCATTCCACAGCAAACCGGTGTAACTCAGGACGATCAGTTAGGAACCACGCGTTTTCAGATAGACATCGGGGAGGTTGTTGGCACATGACGTCCTGATAGTGAACATTGGAATGCAATGAAAGAGCGAAGAGAGGAGAGGAGAACGTCAACGTACATGAGATTTGAAGTACTCGTAGTCCATGGCTTCTTAAAATGACTGTGAGAGAGAGAGAGAGAGAGAGAGAGAGAGAGAGAGACCTTTATTTATTCTCGAAATTACAATTGAGGTCACCTTCATTTTCAATGTAGTTGAAACTAGTGACTTTACAGACATTTCAATGCACACATTTCTACAATATAACAATAAGAAAATATGAATAGCTATCTTCATAGTACTCTCAGTCCAGAGTGCACCACAGCAATTAGTATAAACAATTAAAAAGAAAATAAACACACACAACCTACACATACTGCATGAATGGATGATGTGGAGGACTTTGGTATGAGATTATTTTCTTGAATGCAGTTACATTTGATCTGTCTATTTATTATAACAACTATTCTGATAAGGTTGCTATGATACAGTAGCCATACACTTGACACTAATCTTAAATGGATATTTTCTACAAGGAATGGATTAAAACCTGTGTTAATGTTTTTTTTTTTACACACACAACTCGCAGAATAGCATATTTACAATCAAGTCTAATACAATGTCTTCAACAGAATAAAAGATTATAACCTTTCCTACCTGTAACGGAGTGCTGTGGCAGTAACAACGGAGGTAGTGGAGTTCCTGAAAACCCTCTAATCAGCGTTGTATCTTTAGTCCCACCCTTACTACACACCACACCTGCTATAGTACACCTACCATCCTGTCACTCTCACACAACTGACCAATCAGGTGCTTTGTGTCTTCACACCCATGCCATTACTATTGGTCTCTAGCATTACTATGGCAACCAAGTTGCAAAATATCTGACATTCCGAGGAGGAGCCCAGACTATCTGGTTTGCTTACAGGTGTTCATTGACCTTAAATTACCATAACATGGAAAATTAATTATGACCAATGGGACCAATAACTTATATGGTCAATATCAGGGAGGAGAGTTCCATCTTAGTTCAGTATAATATCTGTTTCCTCAAGGTTTAAATAGTGCTCAGACTCAACGCTCTAGTTACTCCTAACATCAAGATAAACCAGCTGACTGATTATCATACTTGTCTGACCACATGGCCGGTCCGGGCAGTAAGCGAGGGCCCCTCCTCAAAGATCAATCTTGGCACAATTATGGGCTTTTGGCTGAGTCTTCTTTTCAACAAGTAGTACGTTCACATTATTCTCTCTGACCGTTTAATCCCAGAAGAGTTTGGTATTTTGCGTCCGAAACTGAGTCAGGATTGCAGGAGTCGAACAGAGAGTTTTTTCTCCACCCACATTTGTAGACGCCCACGATAAGATCAGATATCCATTTAACAAGTCTGATCCACCAGTTTTCCCTGCTTATACGGTAGATAGAGAGAAAGGGAGAGGGAGGGGTGGTGGTAAGAGAGACGGTGAGGAAGCAGGGTTGAGTTTCAAATTCAGTGGCACCAAATCCAAACTTTTAATAATTTGACTGTACATTCTAGTCACAGTGTGGGAGTCAGAGACTGTAGCCTGCATCAATATAGGCCTCTGTGGCACATGCAACATAATACACACACACACTTTTTACAACAATGAGAAATTGTTTTTAGATCCTAAGCTTGCTTGTGAATTGATTTCCAATAGAAAACAGCTCCTTGCCTCTTACTGTACCTGTGAATGGAGAACAGCAAGGACTGCTTCAGTCACTGGACTTACTGTATCTGTCTGATCTACCGTACTGCTGTCTACTGCACTATGTATATCTGTCTTGTACCAGTAGCACACAGACATATGAGAGATGTGGGTGTTTATGATAAACAAAAGGCAATCGTGATTTTATGGCATTGTGTGGTCTGTTGTACTGGTTGAAAAGAATATTTTGGTACTGTAGCATGGTACAATATTGTACGTAATAATAATAATAATAATAATAATAATAATAATAATAATAGTCAAATAGTTTAAAAGGAGCACTGTATTAGGCATATTATTGATCTTTTATTAATAATAAAGTTTATGCTTTGGGAGTAAACCAAAGCAAACCAGACCAAGCTGCAGAAACAAATTAGTGGGGGGGCATAAAATGTTCTCGGGGGGGCACAATGGTTTTTCAACACAGGTTCCCTTTTATACGTTTCAGCTGGGACAACGGCGCTGTGGCTTGCTTGGCGTTGCCCACGGTGCTGAACTAAACAGCAGAGAGGCAATTGAAAAATCAAATTTCTCTATCTTAAGAACATTCACTTATACAAAAACAGACTGAACGGATATATATAACAGACCTGCTGGGGCAGCAGACTGAGAGCAGGGGACACAGACAGGCTGGATAAGATGGTCAGGAAGGCCAATAGCGTGGTTAGGGTGTAGCTGGACGCCCTAGTGAGGGTGGCGGAGAGGAGGAGCCTTGCTAAGCTCCAGGCCATCAGGGAAAACCCCTCCCACCCACTATACACAGACTTGGCTGACAGGAGGAGCATGTATTGTTATAGGCTCACACTACCTAAATGCAGCACTGAACGGCACAGGAAGTCCTTCATTCCAACAGCCATCAGACTATACAATGCATCACTGTGCCTCACTGCATCACTGAGCAAAGAGTGACAGTTACCATCTTCCTGGACTCTTACTTTTTAAACAGCACTGTGCAATATTACACCTACTGTAGACTTCAGTATATTTTTACTGTATTTATTTACTGTATCTTTTATTCTATTTTTATTCTATTTCATTTTATTCTATTCTTAGGCCATTTGTTTTGTTATTCTTATTCGTGACTTGTTCTGTCTAAATGTTTAATGTTGAGTGATTTGGAGTGTCAAATTTCCCTCAGGATAATACATTTATATTCTATTCTATTCTATATCTTTGAAAAGTCTCCATTTATTCAACACTTCTGAATTCACTGACAAACTGAACTGAACTGACAAAAATAAAGTGCATAAAAAAGCAAACAAAATTCCTCCACAGGCTACTCACCATCATTAGTAGAGCGGCAAGCGGCGTTTGGGGACAGAGTGAAATCTTCTTAAAACACTGCCCCTCCACTCATCCCTGAACTTTTTTGTTAAGTCCTTCTCAAATGCCAACTGAATTAAATTGGCCTTGCGTCGATGAAGCATACTAAGGCGATGTTCTGTAAAGATGTTCTTGAGGGTAGAAAACAAATCCTCACAGAGTGCCGTGCTAGCTTCAGCAGTGTTGTTGTTGACATCAGTGCCCACTAGGGCTAAGCATTTGGATAGTCTACTTTGATTGACAAAAAAAAAAAAAAAAAAAATCTCAGGGTGGGCACAGCTGACTCAGTGGGTGGGCCAGGCCCCCCAATGCCCGCCCATGGCGCCGGGTCTGAAGCAAACCCTTACCATTTTCTGCACAGTACTCTCACCTTGTACCCCCAGTACCTCTGGTCAGAGAAGCTGTGATCGGACCTGAAAAACCTCAGAAATCTCAAGCTACTCTGTTGAGAATAACTATCTCATGGTAATGTTGTGTACTCTGGTCTCAAGCTACTCTGTTGGGAATAACTATCTCATGGTAATGTTGTGTACTCTGGTCTCAAGCTACTCTGTTGAGAATAACTATCTCATGGTAATTAGGGCTGGGCGATATGACGATATTATATAAATATCGGGTACAGTTCATTAACGATACACTTTTTAAACGTATCGTGGATATCGTGATGTTTTGCCCAAGAGGCTTGTGTCGCGTCAATCTGGTCCACACGTTGACACTTTTGAACAGCGCCGCCCCACACACACTACTGCATCAAAAGTGACTACTTATGATAACAAAGGCATTCGTTTTGTGGCATTAACGTTATAATAATAATAATGCAGGACCTGTTCAGAGGTCTCTATATAGTTACACTTTCAATAACATCAGCGTATTTACATAGTGCCGACCGAGGTCGACCTAGATATAGCAAGCTCGTTCATATCTCAGCCCGTGCTGACTCAGTTGTGCCCATTCTGCGGTCTGTTAATAAAGTTTTCAATCAGACAGATGTATGGAAAGGCTTTTATTATAACATTCGTTGCAGTAAAATCATTATGCCTCCAGTCGTTTAGTCCTTCTGCGGAGCTAAAAGCTAAACGTCGGCCGCGGCGAGCTGCCATTGTTATTGTCATTGAGCTCTCCAATGGCGGAAGTAAAAAATAAATACGCGCTTTCCGATTGGTGCTAAGAACAGCAGGGCGGGTGCAAGCGATGTGACGTAATTGGCAGACGCGACTGTCAATCAAAATGATTCTGTTTGCCGACTGAATGAATGAGAACGTTATTAAAAGATTGCAGCATGGGTACAATACAGTACAGCTCAATACAACAACAGTCAACAGCGGACTGGAGGATGCAGACTAGAGAAAGACTTTCGTCTTGTTTACATCAGGGTCCCCCATTTTCAATTCATCATATTTCATATCTAAATCATATAATATCTCATTGCTAAATATATGCAATATATAATCTAATAATCCAATAATCTAAATCTAATATATAATATAAAAATGCTAAATGCATGGGTATTTTATTTTGTCTTTAATGTTAGCTTGCAAACTCAAATACTGTCTTGGTAAGCCTCATAATGAATTTTGGGGAAAAAAAGAAAAACATCGTGATGCGTATCGTGTATCGCCGAAAGGTCAGAAAATATCGTGATATCATATTTAGGCCATATCGCCCAGCCCTAATGGTAATGTTGTGTACTCTGTTCTCAAGCTACTCTGTTGGGAATAACTATCTCATGGTAATGTTGTGTACTTTGTTCTCACGCTACTCTGTTGAGATTAACTATCTCATGGTAATGTTGTGTACTTTGTTCTCATGCTACTCTGTTGAGATTAACTATCTCATGGTAATGTTGTGTACTTTGTTCTCAAGCTACTCTGTTGAGAATAACTATCTCACAGTAATGTTGTGTACTTTGTTCTGTCGTATATTATCTAAATAAAACATGTAAAATATCAATGAAATGTACATGTGCAGGACGAAGATACTGTGGTAAGATGTATTACAAAATGGATCGAAGAAGCAGCAGGCTGTCTCCTCAACAAAAGAGCCAGGCCTCAGCAAACAGCTGTTAACAGTCACCATCCCTCGTCAAAATAGTTTCTAAAAGGCCTCAGAGGTTAGATAGGTAACACCAGGCCATTTGGCATCTCCCCTTACACAACCAATCTAAAGGCTAAACCATTTGAGTTTAGAACTAAAATAGGAAGAAATGGATCAATTCAACAGATAAAAGCAAACTGTCCAACAACATCACCTGAGACTATAGGTTTAGCTAGCATGAATAGTTGACAACAAGTTAACCAAATAAAAAGACATAGTTTGTAAATTAATGTTAAAGCTAAAACAAGGTTAAAGATTACTTTGAAATAGGAATACAAACAGTAGGATGTAACATTAAATAAGGCAATTTCATAAGTTACATGTAGGCATAACTCTTAAAACTATTAGGAAACGGTAGTCAAAATAAAGAATAACTCTTAAATAATAAGGATAAGAGAACCATGACACAGGACTCCTTATCGGTTAATCGAGAAGCCAGTATACTATTTCTGTTGAAGGACGTATGCTATTCTCTGTGCAAAGAGAAGAACTGTAAGGATTTCCAAATAAGGTAAGGAAATAGAACGGCTAACAGCCAGTCGGATTTCTCCCCATTATAGACTGTAAACTCCGTGTCACCAGACCAGGATGACGTGTCACTCCAAAGGGATCTTCCAGAAGTAATTTGGCGAATAGGGAAGCACGATCTCTGGAGTGACGTCACATGACAGGCAGGGAAAAGGTTTTTCTCTCTCTTCTTAAATTGCAGGACTGGTGGAGAAAGGAGACTCGAGCGCTCAGAGCCGGAGACGCACAGAGCCACGGACACAGACGATCAGAGGATCGCCTCGCCGCAGGGGATCCAGACTCCAAAGAGAGGACAAATCAAGCGCTCCCAGCTTGGAGAATCACGGAGACCAGAGTTGCCTTGGCAACCAGCACCAAACTAAGAAGGCCTCGGGTTGCCGAGACAACCAGAACCACCACCGGAGAAACGAGTCTGACCGGCATCCGCCGATCAGAACGGGACCAACTGCCACACCAGAGAGATGATTAGATAGAAGAAGCAGATCCTGTACTTGTTTGATTCATAGATGTGTTTTATTAAGAATGGAATAAACACCCTAGATGTTTGATTCAAACCACCTCGTCTGCGCTTCCTTCCTACAACAGAACCACATCGAAATGCCAACAACGCAGAGTAGAAGGGTACAAACTATACGATCATCGAGACTAAGATAAATTAATGAAAGAGACGTCAGTTCTCAAGCTACTCTGTTGGGAATAACTATCTCATGGTAATGTTGTGTACTTTGTTCTCATGCTACTCTGTTGGGAATAACTATCTCACAGTAATGTTGTGTACTCTGGTCTCATGCTACTCTGTTGGGAATAACTATCTCACAGTAATGTTGTGTACTCTGGTCTCATGCTACTCTGTTGGGAATAACTATCTCACAGTAATGTTGTGTACTCTGGTCTCATGCTACTCTGTTGGGAATAACTATCTCACAGTAATGTTGTGTACTTTGTTCTCAAGCTACTCTGTTGAGAATAACTATCTCATGGTAATGTTGTGTACTTTGTTCTCATGCTACTCTGTTGAGAATAACTATCTCACGGTAATGTTGTGTACTTTGTTCTCAAGCTACTCTGTTGAGAATAACTATCTCATGGTAATGTTGTGTACTTTGTTCTCAAACTACTCTGTTGGGAATAACTATCTCATGGTAATGTTGTGTACTCTGTTCTCAAGCTACTCTGTTGGGAATAACTATCTCATGGTAATTTTGTGTACTCTGGTCTCAAGCTACTCTGTTGAGAATAACTATCTCATGGTAATGTTGTGTACTTTGTTCTCAAGCTACTCTGTTGAGATTAACTATCGTATGGTAATGTTGTGTACTTTGTTCTCATGCTACTCTGTTGAGATTAACTATCTCATGGTAATGTTGTGTACTTTGTTCTCAAGCTACTCTGTTGAGAATAACTATCTCATGGTAATGTTGTGTACTTTGTTCTCAAGCTACTCTGTTGAGAATAACTATCTCATGGTAATGTTGTGTACTTTGTTCTCATGCTACTCTGTTGAGAATAACTATCTCATGGTAATGTTGTGTACTCTGTTCTCATGCTACTCTGTTGAGAATAACTATATCATGGTAATGTTGTGTACTCTGTTCTCATGCTACTCTGTTGGGAATAACTATATCATGGTAATGTTGTGTACTCTGTTCTCATGCTACTCTGTTGAGAATAACTATATCATGGTAATGTTGTGTACTCTGTTCTCATGCTACTCTGTTGAGAATAACTATATCATGGTAATGTTGTGTACTCTGTTCTCATGCTACTCTGTTGAGAATAACTATATCATGGTAATGTTGTGTACTCTGTTCTCATGCTACTCTGTTGAGAATAACTATATCATGGTAATGTTGTGTACTTTGTTCTCATGCTACTCTGTTGAGAATAACTATATCATGGTAATGTTGTGTACTCTGTTCTCATGCTACTCTGTTGAGAATAACTATATCATGGTAATGTTGTGTACTCTGTTCTCATGCTACTCTGTTGAGAATAACTATCTCACGGTAATGTGTACTTTGTTCTCATGCTACTCTGTTGAGAATAACTATCTCATGGTAATGTTGTGTACTTTGTTCTCATGCTACTCTGTTGGGAATAACTATCTCATGGTAATGTTGTGTACTTTGTTCTCAAGATACTCTGTTGGGAATAACTATATCATGGTAATGTTGTGTACTTTGTTCTCATGCTACTCTGTTGGTAATAACTATATCACGGTAATGTTGTGTACTTTGTTCTCATGCTACTCTGTTGGGAATAACTATATCATGGAAGAAGATTATTTTATCAGCAATGTACACAAGGCAATTGAAATGGATATTTTTGCATATTCCTCCTAGTATGCACACATATGCATTTCTTCAGAGAGGTCAGAGTGCAGGGTAGCCTTAGTATGCCTTTAACACAGAGATCGCTTGACAAGTCTCAAACACACGTGTTTTTAGCTGGATCAACAGGTCAGAAACATGTCAAATGTTGCTGTGTTCCTTTAACTTACCACTTAAAAAAAGAAGAAATGGAACAGGATCCAGATCCGGATTATTTTCATTGAATCACAGGAGCGGGATGGGATGAGATGCATCCAGCTGCAGGACCGCAGAACCCATACGAGGCACCTGACCTCCCACTGCCACACTCTCTGGACCTTCGCTTCCAATGGCTGATTTGGGTCACGTGACCGTCACAGGGTCACGTGACCGTCCCACCCAATGGCTGAATTGGAGTATTGCACCGTGCGGGATCGATTGATTGATTGAAAACTTTATTAACAGATTGCAGAATGGGTACACGTGACCGTCACAGGCCCGGATTGATTGATTGAAAACTTTATTAACAGATTGCAGAATGGGAACACTAAGAACAACTCACAGATGTGCTTCCTGTGCCTTGGGACAGTTCAGTCAGTATTTGTGTGAACAGGGCCGCCTCAGGGTGTATTGTATTGTTTTCTTTATTTTTTTAAATTTTTTGCGAGGCCCCCCTTCTCGCGAGGCCCTTTTTCATCACAGACCTAAAATCTAGTTTTGCTTATATGCTTATATATTTCACATTAGACACGTTCCTGGCTCTGAGGCTCTGCAGGCAGCAGAATTGGTTTCAATGAGGGGAGGAGTTACAGGTAAGGTAGCGTCTGTTGAGTTCATTGTGTGTGTCTGTGTGCGTGCTGGGGGGGGGGGGGGGGGGGGGGGCGGCTGAACCGACTCATTGCCAGACGTGAGCGATTCGACTCACGCTCACGGCAATGAATCGGCTCTTATGAACGAGTCGCTCATGACCGACCCATCACTAGCGTCTGACTATTTCGCGCGTGCAGCATTGGAGGTTATGCCAGCCAAGATGAAGAGGACATCGTTCGGCAGATGGACTGAAGATGAAAGTTGTTGCATGTTAGACAGTTCAGTCAGGCTAGCCATCCCGGCTAAAGACAGGGACAGCTAGTTAGCTTTAGCTACGTTATAATATTAAGTGTGGTTCAGTCGGGATATAGCCATGATGATGTCGGCTAGTAGCTAGCTTATCTAAAGGCTAACTAGCGTTAGCTAACCTAGAGACAGCGCGTGCAGCATTGTTATGCCAAGATGAAGAGGATGGTCGTTCGGCAGATGAACTTCGTCAACTCCACACGGTTGTCTCCATCCTTTTGGACGTTTGGTGAGTTTTTAATGCACTATTCTATTCCCGCCGTGGATATCTCTCTCTCTCTCTCTCTCTCTGGAGCCAAACTGGCCGACTAGCTGTTGTAGTACTAGTAGCTAACGGTGTGTGGCCTGGTGTCAGCACCTGTATTGCTTTTCTCACGTTGTACAGTTTTTCAGTGGTAGCCGCATAGCTTGCTTCTGCGTTAGCTAATGGTTAGCGATAGCCGGGTTGAGCTAACTGTTAGCCAGTTAGCTGTTTAGCTACGAACGCAACTCTGGTCTCCGTGATTCTCCAAGCTGGGAGCGCTTGATTTGTCCTCTCTTTGGAGTCTGGATCCCCTGCGGCGAGGCGATCCTCTGATCGTCTGTGTCCGTGGCTCTGTGCGTCTCCGGCTCTGAGCGCTCGAGTCTCCTTTCTCCACCAGTCCTGCAATTTAAGAAGAGAGAGAAAAACCTTTTCCCTGCCTGTCATGTGACGTCACTCCAGAGATCGTGCTTCCCTATTCGCCAAATTACTTCTGGAAGATCCCTTTGGAGTGACACGTCATCCTGGTCAACGTTAGTTTGATGCTATCAGTTAGCCTAGAGTTAGCTGTTAGCTTGTGCTACGACCATTGACATTAGCCGTGAGAATAGCAGGGGGTTCTGGCACTCTGACTACGACATCATCTTTGACAGAAGATGTAGTCGGGCCTGCACCATGACAAGGCTCCGGCCATAGCTTCTTTTTGTCCCGCCAGCGAGAGGCCTTTCGTCAACGTGGAGACCTGTGTTGCGGCCTTTCGCCCTGCGTTCCTTGGTGCAGGTAAGAGATGTCATGACATTACCCCACTCTTCCTTCCTTCCCCTCCCGAATGTTTTGTTAATAACGATGTTTTTTTCCAGGCAAAACATATGTTACTTCACAACATTTGGAGATACGACATGTGCTGTGTGTGAATTGTCTTGGTCGTTTGTGTAGCTTGGGTAGCGTTGGGCCGTTGGCCAAAGCTGTGTGTGGCCTGGTGTCAGTACCTGGCTAGCCTATTTAGCTGATGTCGGCCATTGGCTCCGAGTCCTTGTCCTTTTGGATCTATGTATATTCATGTTGCCTTTGTGAAGTTATCTTTTCCTTCTGTTTTGTTCTTCCATTAAAAGTTGAATATCTTTTAGGGGCTCATCTTTGCTTATCTCTCTCATACATGCTCTCTCTCTAACACACACACACACGACAAACACACATGCTCTCTCTCTCTCTCTTTCTAACACACACAGTCTGCCTATGGCGGCCTTTCTCGATGGCTAGGCTGTGCTCGCTGAGTCTGTACCTAGTCAAGGATCTTCAGTCACAGTGCTCAGGTATTCTGCCACTGTGTACTCTCTGTTTAGGGCCAAATAGCATTTCAATTTCTTTCCAATGTGTGTCTCTCTCTCTCTCTCTCTCTCTCTCTCTGTACACTGTATATTGACTGTAGAACGGGAGCTCTCTCTCGCTCTCTCTTGCTGTATGTTGACTGTATCATGCCCAGCCTCGGGCAGCGCTATTATTTAAGAATATGTTGACTGTATGAAAAAAAAAGAAAAAAAAATATATATATATATATATATATTTTTTTTTACCTTTTGGGGGGGGGGGGGGGGGGGGGGGGGCACGCGCTTAAATCTCACACAGGGCCTCGCATTTCTCCCAGGCGGCCCTGTGTGTGAACATGAACCACTCCTACGCAGGGCCACCTGGGAGAAATGCGAGGCCCTGTGCGAGATTTAAACGCGAGCCCCCCCCCCCCCCCCCCCCCCCCTAAAAGGTAAAAAATTATTATTATTATTTTTGTATACAGTCAACATATTCTTAAATAATAGCGCTGCCCGAGGCTGGGCATGATACAGTCAACATATAGCAAGAGAGAGAGCGAGAGAGAGCTCCCGTTCTACAGTCAATACAGTGTTATCGCTGCACAGACCCGGCAATGCCCCTGACCCTCCACCAGAGCAAGGCCAGAGAGAGAGAGAGAGAGAGAGAGAGAGAGAGAGAGAGAGAGAGAGAGAGACACATTGGAAAGAAACAACCCAAAACCAGAGCAAATTGAAATGCTATTTGGCCCTAAACAGAGAGTACACAGTGGCAGAATACCTGAGCACTGTGACTGACACAATACTAAGAAGATCCTTGACTAGGTACAGACTCAGCGAGCAC
This sequence comes from Notolepis coatsorum, assembly GCF_963971535.1. NCBI lineage: Eukaryota > Metazoa > Chordata > Actinopteri > Aulopiformes > Paralepididae > Notolepis > Notolepis coatsorum. The sequence goes on along the minus strand of NC_140168.1, from coordinate 23,232,846 downwards.
AGCCTAGCCATCGAGAAAGGCCGCCATAGGCAGACCTGGCTCCCAAGCGAAGACAGACCCACTGCACACAAGATGAGGTGGAAACCGAGCTCCACTTCTTAACAACCTGCCCACTATACCAAGACATACTTCCCACAAATTGCAAACACCCAAAGAGACTTTGAAAACATCGACAATAACTCAAAACTACTGGGAGAAATACAAGAATGTGAAATAAAGCCCATTTGAATTGAAGAGAGAGAGATAGATAGAGCATGTCTGTGTGTGTTAGAAAGAGAGAGATAGAGAGAGAGCATGTCTGTTTGTGTGTGTGTTAGAGAGAGAGCATGTATATGTGTGTTAGAAAGAGAGAGAAATATAGAGAGAGCATGTCATTTTGTGTGTTAGAGAGATATAGAGCATGTCTGTGTGTGTTAGAAAGAGAGAGAGAGAGAGAGAGCATGTGTGTTTGTGTGTTAGAGAGAGAGAGCATGTCTGTGTGTGTTAGAGAGAGAGCATGTATGAGAGAGATAAGCAAAGATGAGCCCCTAAAGGATATTCAACTTTTAATGGAAGAACAAAACAGAAGGAAAAGATAACTTCACAAAGGCAACATGAATATACATAGATCCAAAAGGACAAAGATCAACACTTAAATCCAAAGAGAAGAGGGTCTATACCAGAGAAAACAAAGTAGCAAGGAGCCAATGGCCGACATCAGCTAAATAGGCTAACTGCAAATAGAGTAGCCAGGTACTGACACCAGGCCACACACCGTTAGCTACTACAACAGCTAGCCGGCCCGTTTGGCTCAATATAACGTTAGCTACGTTAGCTAGCCGGCCCGCTTTGGCTCAATATAACATTAGCTACAACAGCTAGCCGGCCCGTTTGGCTCCCGAGAGAGAGAGAGAGATATATCCACGGCGGGAATAGAATAGAGTGCATTAAAAACTCACCAAACGTCCAAGAGGATGGAGACAACCGCGTGGTCATCTGCCGAATGACCGTCCTCTTCATCTTGGCATAACAATGCTGCATGCGCTCTCTCTAGGTTAGCTAACGCTAGTTAGCCTTTAGCTAAGCCCAGTGAACTGAAAACCATACAGTGCCGTTAGATTCAAGTCCAGCCTGAAGACATGGCTCAAAAGGGACTATACCTAGACACTTAGCTTAAGGCACCCTTGCATGTTGTATGAGTCTGTATGTATATAAATGTTAAATGGTATATGTGATGTGTTGTGATGTCACGTTTTGTATGATGCATGTTTTAAGCATCACATTCCCCCACCCCCCTACAAGGACCACAATGGAAATAAGCTCTGAGCTTTTTTGTGTTTTATCCTTGGCAGTATATCCCGACTGTGCTCTTATGTCACATGTTTATTTTTTATATTGTCAAATAAAGTCATTCATTCATTCAGCTAGCTACTAGCCGACATCATCATGGCTATCCCGACTGAACCACACGTTAGCACTCGATATTATAACATAGCTAAAGCTAACTAGCTGTCCCTGCCTTTAGCTAAGCCGACATGGCTAGCCTGACTGAACTGTCTAACATGCAACAACTTTCATCTTCAGTCCATCTGCCGAATGACCGTCCTCTTCGTCTTGGCTGGCATAACTAAGCATAACCTCCAAAGCTGCATGCGCGAAATAGTCAAACGCAGCTGACGCACGCCGGCGTACACATGATGTAACCCCTCCCTTCGTTGAAACCAATAGTATGTCTGCTGCAGAGCCCCAGAGCTCCAATAGTGAGTATGTCTGCTGCAGAGCCGCAGAGCCAGGAACAAGTCAGACACATTCTACAAACGTGTCTAGACGTGACGTGCTCTGTTACTGGACTCGGAGTGAGGAGGTCGAGTGAAGTGGGGAGACAGGTACGACGGTCCTCTACGCTCTGGTATACCGTTCGCAAAATGTACGTTTTTAATTCATTTTAATAATTTAATATAATGTAAACTGTGGGATGGTCTGATGGTGATTGTCTGATGAAGTGATGATGATGAGGATGCCGGCGTAGATGTGCGGTACCATGCCCTCTGAGCAATTTTACGTTGAATAGACGTTTAAAAGACGTCTAAATGGCCCATAGACGTCTAGGCTAAATTCGGTCTAGAATGGGGTGAAAAGTGAAAGTTTGGTAGACGTCTATTCTAGACGTGTTTTCAACGTCTAAGCTTAGACGTGTTTTGAACTCCATCACTTTTCTCTGGATCCCTGATATAAATGACAATTATTAGTTAAATGTAGTGAAAACATTCCGTACTTCAAATAACCGCAAATATTGTGCAAAACAACTCAAACCGTTTGTGACTGAGGGCGTTTTAATGTATTCTCCCATACTTCACAGAGGAATAAACTCAAATTACATGCTAAGATTTTATCACTGTTAGTTGTTGAAACAACGGTCACCAGTGTCTCGGCATTTTTACCCAACTGTAAGAATGTTTACACCAGCAATAACTTATAATATGGTAAATTCTATTTATAATCTTAGTCTTTTCAGGCAGAGGAAATTTGTCTCTCCTGGGAGTGGGCCTTGACACTGTTGACCACTAGGAGCTGCCCGGTACAACCACAGTCCGACACTGTTGACCACTAGGAGCTGCCCGGTACAACCAGTCTGACACTGTTGACCACTGGGAGCTGCCCAGTACAACCACAGTCCGACACTGTTGACCACTAGGAGCTGCCCGGTACAACCACAGTCTGACACTGTTGACCACTAGGAGCTGCCCGGTACAACCACAGTCTGACACTGTTGACCACTAGGAGCTGCCCGGTACAACCACAGTCTGACACTGTTGGCCACTAGGAGCTGCCCAGTATAATGACAGTCTGACACTGTTGACCACTAGGAGCTTCCCAGTACAACCACAGTCTGACACTGTTGACCACTAGGAGCTGCCCAGTACAACCACAGTCTGACACTGGTGACCACTAGGAGCTGCCCAGTACAACCACAGTCTGACACTGTTGACCACCAGGAGCTGCCCAGTACAACCACAGTCTGACACTGTTGGCCACTAGGAGCTGCCCAGTACAACCACAGTCTGACACTGTTGACCGCTAGGAGCTGCCCAGTACAACCACAGTCTGACACTGTTGACCGCCAGGAGCTGCCCAGTACAACCACAGTCTGACACTGTTGACCGCCAGGAGCTGCCCAGTACAACCACAGTCTGACACTGTTGACCACTAGGAGCTGCCAAGTACAACCACAGTCTGACACTGTTGACCGCTAGGAGCTGCCCAGTACAACCACAGTCTGACACTGTTGACCACTAGGAGCTGCCCAGTACAACCACAGTCTGACACTGTTGACCGCCAGGAGCTGCCCAGTACAACCACAGTCTGACACTGTTGACCACTAGGAGCTGCCAAGTACAACCAGTCTGACACTGTTGACCGCTAGGAGCTGCCCAGTACAACCACAGTCTGACACTGTTGACCACTAGGAGCTGCCCAGTACAACCACAGTCTGACACTGTTGACCACTAGGAGCTGCCCAGTACAACCACAGTCTGACACTGTTGACCACTAGGAGCTGCCCAGTACACCCACAGTCTGACACTGTTGACCACTAGGAGCTGCCCAGTACAACCACAGTCTGACACTGTTGGTCACTGAACAACAGTGCCTTGTTCAAGATCACTTTAGTAGTTTGTATTGAGTGAAGGGAGAGCGTTATTCATTCACTTTCCGGTCCAGAGGATCGAACCAGTACCTTCAGGTCACAGGTCTGCTTCTATACCCTTTAGGCAGTGGCGGCCGCTGGCGCTGGTGCCTTGTGGGTCGCAGTAAATGTAATGCTCTGAGATGCTCTGGAGCAATCTCTCTCTGTCTCTCGGATCAATCAAATCAAATAATTAACACATGTATGTTGTCATTTTAAACAACTCACCATTCATTCATTATGCATCAGCAGCAGCTAAATTAATGTTATAGTTCAGCGTTTCGAATCGCTAGCCTATTAATTATCGTCTCAGCAAGCACAGTCAATACTTTTTTCCGTAGCCGCATTTCGCGGAGACAGTTGTGTATAGCGAGAGAGAGAGAGAGAGAGAGAGAGAGAGAGAGAGAGAGAGAGAGAGACTCACTGTTTAGTTGAAACGTCCAGGGCAGGAGAGCTTGATAAACGTGTATAATCCACTGTTGATGTATTCCAGACCACTGTCCACTGTCTCCAGACTGCATCCGCCATATAGCTTGTTAGCCAAGTGTTAGCTTGTTAGCACAACACAAGTACATTTCTTTGTCCATTTTTCCGCGTCGAACAGACTGCAAACTACCTGGCGTTCTATCGCCATGCTCTAAGACAAACTCTAACCTTAACCAACTTTGAAAGAGTGCCTAAGCTTAACCGTCTAAAGAACTTGCAGTCACGGCACGCTCTGCTGCCTGCATCTCACAACAACACAATAACACAACTATCTCTCACCAACGGACCAACCTAGGAAGCTAGAATTGGAACATTAGAAATTGGATTCGGCCAATCAGAGATTGTCTCTGTGAAATTCTGCTACGGAAAAAAATACTGGCGTCGGCCAATCAGAGAGCGTCTCCGCGAAATGCGGCTACAGAAATTCTTGACGCTACTGGCTAGACCGCTTCAAATCGCGCCTGGATTCCAACATAATAGTCATATTTCAACGCACAACGCGTTATGCACTGATTGGCTGTGACGGATACAGCGATCAAACTGTGACGCGCACTCAGAGCGCTATCGCGTCTAGCCCTGGCCGAGAAATACGAAAAAATTTAAAAAATTAAAAAAACGTCACTTCCTGCTCAGGAAAACGAGTGTTTTTTTATTTTAGATAATAACGTTATATTGTGCATTGGAAATACAAACATACTTAAAATGAGTAAATATTATTAATTTTAAACATGTTTATATTATTTATAGGGCTATAAAACAAAAAACTAAAAAGTTTTATTTTCTTCTTCTCTGATTAAACAGCAGGTGGGTCGGCGCCCTTGCGCCCCTAGTGGCAGAGCCGCCACTGCCTTTAGGCCACCGCTGCCCCATTCACTGATTCATTTCCACACATTCATTTAGTTTGACAGTTATTTGAGAGTTAATGAGTTAAAACAAACGCCACACGCACCCCTCCCCCCACACAGAAAACTTGTAATACGAAAAAGTCTTGTAATACGTTTCATTGTGAGCTCGTGCCGATGCTGAGTGTATAGCTCTCTGATTGGTGTAAAGCCTCACACGTGACGTGCTCTGGGACCAAATTCGAAGTGAGGAGTGAGTGAGGACTGAGGAGGTCGATCAGAACTGTCAAGTCAAGTGGGGAGACTGTAGTCGGTCCTCTATGCTATACCGTTCGAATCGCAAAATGTACGTTTTTAATTCATTTTTGAAGAGTTTATCGCCGGCCACTAGGGGGCAGCGTCTTACCAGCACCCAACCGGACATGCCTTGATCTGCGCTGTTATTACTGAGCGGCCATCTTAGTCCTCATTCCCTCACTCGCCTGCGGCAGAGACGTTCGTTCGCTCATTCATGTGAGATGCTTATTGCACTATTGCTGTTCATACATATTATATATATTATATTATATGCATTATACAGATATATATATTTATGTGTTACCATAGTGTTATTATGTATTCATGTTACACATTGTCAGCTGAGTGTGTTGTCTTGTCTGTTTCAGGGTGTCTTCATCTTTGTCTTTTATTAAATACTGAAACTGACATTGAGGAGTGTGTTTCTTCATGAAGACACCATGGTCGTCGGTGGATGCTCTGTCCCCGCCTGTGAGTTCACATCAGGCGACGTGTCTGAAGCACTCGCCATTGCTATTGTCGGGTCTGCAACCTTTGAAAACCCGATCGGTAATAAGATTTAAAAAAGAAGTAAAGAATTAAACACTTTTGAGGTAGTTTTATTATATAAAAATGAATGAACAAGGTATAAAAGTGGATAAGATATAAAAAGTGGAATAAACAATAATACTAGTAGTTTGAACACAGAGTGATATGACCGGCCGGCCACAGAGTGTGCTCCTAAAAAAAAAGAAGTGCTCTCGTTCCCTTCCTCCGTTCCCTTTTCACCCCTCTCCATGGCACGTCATATAATTGGTGTGTGTGCCTGCGTGTGTGTTGGTGTGTGGGTGTGTGTGTGTTGGTGTGAAAGGGAGGGAAAAAGATTTATTGGTATGTGTCTTATCGTTGGTACTTAAACTCTACCTGGCCCCGTCTTCTAATCGCGGGGTAATCCTAGTCAAGTCATAATTTAGTTACTTGTGGCATTTCGTGTCAAATTAATTGAGTTAAAGCTATTCGCTCCAACTCTCTGCGTCTTGGGGGAATGAATGTGCCTTTGTATTAGGTCATCGTGTGTGTGTGAGTTTTTATGGTCACTGATTAGGATCTTTGAGTGCTCTGCTGTGCCAGAGAGAGAGAGAGAGAGCCAAGGGAACTAGGACTTTGCATGTATTCTGCTACATGATTATACATGTACTATAGAATGTCTCTGCTATAATTTCCATGATTATACATGTCATATTCCGACACTATGTTGAACAATCATGGACTTGCCCACCAGCACGCAGCGCCTGTCATGGCCGCGCCGGCCCAGGCCCCAGCCCCTCGCGGCCCGAGACTCGATCGGCCCAGGGTTGACGTGGGCGTGTCAATAGAGGAATGGAATGTGTTCATCCGACGTTGGGACGTATTCTGCACCGGCTCAGGCATAGAGGATGCCCAGGCCCCCGTCCAATTGTTTCAGTGCGCCGGGCCTGTGCTTGGAGACAGCCTGCTGAAAGCCGCCCCCGGCGCCGCTACCGGACCTTTGCAGGACCTGATAGCCGTCATGCGCTCTCTGGCTGTCATCCCGGTCGCTACATGTGTCCTGCGCACCGAGCTACGACAGGAACGAGACGAGACATTCCGCACACTCGCTGCCAGAGTGCGGGGCAAAGCAGAGACATGCGCATATAGTGCGGCATGCGTGTGTGGTGCGAACGTCGACTTCACCGACCACATTATCCGCGATGTCCTGCTCAATGGCATTTATGACTCGGACATACGCCGCGAGACGCTGGGGACGACTGACATCCTGGTTAAGCCAGTTAACGAGGTGATCGCGCTCGTCGAGAACAAAGAGATGGCCCGTAACGCTCTCCCGTCGTCCTCCCTGTCAGCCATGTCGTCGTTCCGGCGCCTTAAGACGACTCCACAGACGAGCCCCGCCCCGAGCCCTGCGGACGGGGCTAAACGAGCGTCATGCCCGGAGTGCAAGAGCGTCTTTAACATTTTCACGGAGGGGCCTCGTGGGTGGAATCCTAAGCCTCACCAGGTGTGCATCGGCTGCTACAGGGCCCGCCGACAACAGAGGCGTCAACAACCACCATCCGACGGTCAACAGGCCGCCGTGGGGTCGGAGCTGATCTCCCAGGTCTCATCGCTGCAAGCTATCGCCGACGCCACGCCCCTACGTCGCATGGCTGTGTCAACAGGCCTGCACCTATCAGACTCGAGCACCACATCTTCTCCAAGGGCGAATGGAAACGAGCCAGGCTGAGAGACCACCCCCGAGCACTGATCACCATCTCGGTGGACATGCCAGTCGGACTGAGGGATGGCACCAGCAACCGGGGCCCAGCCAACGGGGCTCGGATATCGGCCGTCGCAGACACTGGCGCGCAGTCGGACCTTTGGTCTCTGGAGGAGTTCCTGTCCTGCGGTCTGATGGTGATTGTCTGATGTGTCTGAAGTGATGATGATGAGGATGCCGGCGTCGACCGGTGCGGTACCACACTTATAAGATTTCGCCCGCCATTATTATTAACGTACACATATAGCATTTCATATAAACATTTTAATGGCTATATAACTCACCAGAACTAAGCTTTTTCACCTCGTACTATAGAGCAGCTCTCAGCCCTGTGCAAAAATAACAACCTGCAGCTGAATAAACTAAAGAGGAGATTAATCTGATCGGGGACTATAATACTACAGGAGGAAGAAGGCCTGTTAGAAATTATTCGCCGGTCTGGGTGGGTGTCTGGAAGATTTCTATCCCGGACATATTCGAGAAATTCCGGTCAGAGCAGTCTGTTATAATCACATTTTTATGAGCTAACGAATTCCGTTATATTGGACATTTGTATTAATTACATCAAGCGAAGAATGAGAAATTGATTTGCAGAATCAAATTACTATCTCTCGCGGCCTCCCAAGTTTTGAATTTCAGAAAAGAAAATTCCAAATATGTGGAGGTAGAGCAAACAAAACTGATATGTGTTTAATTAATTCATTCATTCCAGTGTAAACATGTCAGATGAATATGAATATGATGAGGATTTCGATGGAGATAACAACGACCCCGACGGTGAGGCTTGATTGATTTTAAAAACTACCAGCCAGGCAGATTTTTTACCAGCCAAAAATTATAAATAGCTTTTTAGTATATCGCCATGTGTTATATTATATTAATACTGCCTTATGTGTGTGTGTGTGTTTTTGTGTGTGTGTGTTTTTGTGTGTGTGTGTGTGCGTTATGACAAAGGATTCGAAGGATTCGAAGAGTCTGCCGACGGAAACGTTACGAAAAGTGAGGCTTGATTGATTGATTGAAAACTTTATTAACAGATTGCAGACACTAACAGCAGGACAGTCTGTGCGTGTTGTCGCTGCTATGTGGGCTATAAGCCTTGCATCACGTGTCCCCTCCGGTACTCGAGGAGGCAGCCGTCGCATCTTTTCACCTGCACAGCACGATCTCTCAGCGTCGGGGGTCTGCGTTTGGAGGGCACGCCGCCCCCGTCGCTTCCTGATTCTGCTGCGCAGGCGCACCAACCGACCTGTAGGAGTCGCTGTCCACAACGTCCGATCCCCACCCACCAGCTTCCCACCCCCTAATACTGCCAATTGTATTGGTATGAACGACCAGCCAAGCTGATAGCAATGCGGAGAGCTGGGCTCGAACCCAGCGTCTCCTGCATTGGTGGTGAGCGCCTTGCCCACTGCACCACCTAGCCGCCCATAGGCTGCAGCTGGTTTGAAAGCCAGAGTAAACCGGCTTCTCTGCTGGCTGTGGCTCCAGGGGAGTTGAACAGTTCTGGCTCTGCTAGTTTCTTTTCTATCTTTTGGCGCTTTTTTGGTGGACAAACCACCGCACATGTGCACCGTGACTCGCGACTGGAGACTAGCTCTGCTAGCACACATAGCCTACTGTGTACAGACGGTTTCAAACTGTATTTTAAATTAGAAAGCAAACAAAATAAATGGACAAGAGAAAAATAAATCTCAATTTGGTCAGTATTGTCATTTGGACAAGCAAAGCCATTACTTTAAGTTGCAGGCAAGAAAGACAAGTCTGTCCACTGTCTCTGGTTTTAAAACTGCCCTGTTGCAAGTCACAAAAAAAAAAAACGATATATTTTTTTCCCCCGATATCGATTATTAAAATATATCGCGATAATTATCGTTATATCGCCCAGCCCTGCATCAGGGTCCCCCATTTTTTTTATTTTTCATTATTCTGTTCTTCTCAACAGGACGACGGAAGAAACGGATGGGAGAACAGCATACAATGGAACTAAAGCCAAAAAGAAATATGCTGGTGCCCCCCAGTCAGTACGCGGGAAGGACCGAGCCAGGTCCTCGACTGGAAACAGTCGATGCCAAGGAGTTTGCTAAGTGGTAACTACTAACTAATACTCATTACTTCCAACCAGCTGCTGATACCATAAGTATCCTGTTGCAAAAAAAAAATTCTTCCGCATTTATAATGTCGTACCTCAGCCAGGAGAATTAAACTTTCCACTCGGGCCTGAACGCTCGACATGTCTGTTTCTTTTCCGCGGGAGCCACCACGGCATCGGCGGTCTCTGTGACTTCAAGTTCAGAAGACTCGTCTTCGTTGTCAATGTCATTATTATTAGACCTGCTTGTGCTTGGTTTCATAAAATATTTGTTAAGTTTAGCTTGTTTGGCCATCTCTCTCTCTCGCTCGTATAGCTGTTTGTCGTTATGGTGGCTGGCCAGACAGGCTAAAAAAAAGAAAAAAAAATGATTCACATCTGAGCGGCGCCATCCGCGCTTTATCAGTGAAGCAACAATGAAACACATTGACAATTTCATACGATTTCTGGTAGACAACTAATGACAGGAAGAATAATAAAACGAAAATACAATAACAAAATACAAGCCATCAGACCAGTTTGTAAAGGAAGTCCATATGGGAAATATCGGTGATCTTTGATCTATAGGTCTAGGAGATGAGATTTCAGTGCTCTTTTGAATTTCAGAAAAGAAAATTCCAAATATGTGGAGGTAGAGCAAACAAAACTGATATGTGTTTAATTAATTAATTCATTCATTCCAGTGTAAAAATGTCAGACTATGAATATGAGGATTTCGATGGAGATAACAATTGATTTTAAAAACTACCAGCCAGGCAGATTTTTTACCAGCCAAAAATTATAAATAGCTTTTTAGTATATCGCCATGTGTTATATTATATTAATACTGCCTTATGTGTGTGTGTGTGTGTGTGTGTGTGTTTTTGTGTGTGTGTGTGTGCGTTATGACAAAGGATTCAAAGGATTCGAAGAGTCTGCCGACGGAAACGTTACAAGTGAGGCTTGATTGATTGATTGAAAACCACTGCACATGTGCACCGTGACTCGCAACTGGAGACTAGCTCTGCTAGCACACATAGCCTACTGTGTACAGACGGTTTCAAACTGTATTTTAAATTAGAAAGCAAACAAAATAAATGGACAAGAGAAAAATAAATCTCAATTTGGTCAGTATTGTCATTTGGACAAGCAAAGCCATTACTTTAAGTTGCAGGCAAGAAAGACAAGTATGTCCACTGTCTCTGGTTTTAAAACTGCCCTGTTGCAAGTCACAAAAAAAAAACGATATATTTTTTCCCCCGATATCGATTATTAAAATATATCGCGATAATTATTGTTACCGTTATATCGCCCAGCCCTGCATCAGGGTCCCCCATTTTTTAATTTTTCATTATTCTGTTCTTCTCAACAGGACAACGGAATAAACGGATGGGAGAACAACACAAAATGGTATTAAAGCCATACGTAAGCATGTTGGTGCCACCCAGGCAGTATGCGGGACACACGGAGCCAGGTCCTCGACTGGAAATAGTCGATGCAAATGAATTTGCTAAGCGGTAACTACTAACTAATACTCATTACTTCCAACCAGCTGCTGATACCATAAGTATCCTGTTGAAAAGACATGAATTAACACTTTGAGCGCCACTCACGGCTAATCTCGGGTTTACGATAGTGACGTTGAAAGCCACGTCACGGCTTTTCTCTGAATTTTTTTATTTTTTATTTTTTGCGATCTGAAATCATATTGCATCACCCGAGCCTACTGTTGGAAATCCAGGGGCCGCCGGCGATCAGATGTGAAAAAAGCGCCCCCTATCGTCTCCCAGATGGTAAATCACCCTTTTGGAATGGACTCAATGAAAATGGATGGGGGGAAAAAAATATTCCAGTCCACATTTTCCAGTCCACTGATGCAGCCGGAGTTACCAGAGTTCATTCTGGAGCCTCTGAGCCGCGGCGAGCATGGGTTATACTGTACACACGTTGGATCAACATACTTATCGATTTTTTTGAATGGTGATCAGGAATTGGAATATACCATTTGGATACCATCTGATGTCAGGTAAGGAATCTATGTTATCAGTGTTAGGATAATCAGACTCGTTTTCACAGAGATATAAGCTTTTTTGTGATATGTGCTCCAGCGGTTTCACTGTAAAATCCATGAGGAAATGAAAGCAGCTATTATCAGCGTGCGGCTCGAACGTGCGTGCGTGCGTGCACATATACTATTCCAACCAGCTGCTGATACCATAAGTATCCTGTTGCAAAAAAAAAATTATTCCGCATTTATAATGTCGTACCTCAGCCAGGAGAATTAAACTTTCCACTCGGGCCTGAACGCTCGACATGTCTGTTTCTTTTCCGCGGGAGCCACCACGGCATCGGCGGTCTCTGTGACTTCAAGTTCAGAAGACTCGTCTTTGTTGTCAATGTCATTATTATTAGACCTGCTTGTGCTTGGTTTCATAAAATATTTGTTAAGTTTAGCTTGTTTGGCCATCTCTCTCTCTCGCTCGTATAGCTGTTTGTCGTTATGGTGGCTGGCCAGACAGGCTAAAAAAAAGAAAAAAAAAAATGATTCACATCTGAGCGGCGCCATCCGCGCTTTATCAGTGAAGCAACAATGAAACACATTGACAATTTCATACGATTTCTGGTAGACAACTAATGACAGGAAGAATAATAAAACGAAAATACAATAACAAAATACAAGCCATCAGACCAGTTTGTAAAGGAAGTTGTGAAGGGTAATTTCACATCCCCTCCTCCTCCACCTTCCCTCCTCCTCCTCCTCCTCCACCTTCTCCTCCTTCCCTCCTCCTCATCCACCTCCTTCCCTCCTCCTCCTCCTTCCCTCCTCCTCCACCTTATCCTCCTCCTCCTTCCCTCCTCATCTCCCACCTCCTCCTCCTCCTCCTTCCCTCCTCCTCTCCCACCTCCTCCTCCTCCACCTTCTCCTCCTTCCCTCCTCCTCCTCATCCACCTCCTTCCCCCCTCCTCCTCCTCCTCCCCCCCCCTCCTCTATTTGTGAGGTCAGGATTTCTGTTTAAATGTGAAGGGTAATTTCACATTCTTACTCCTCTAGGGCCCCACAACAGGGTAAAATCCATGAAGTCATGTTATCCTTCTCTCAAAAACTGTTAAAACACTATATCCATTCTTTGTATTCAGAGCAGGCCAGATAACGCTTGCATCCAAGGCCGCAGCAAGCCTTCCGCAAGGGCCCATCCCATCCGACTCCCCAAATGACCATATAAAGCCAACCCAATCAGAGACAGAGGCGTCTCTATCTCACTGTGTTAAGCCATTACAATATTGCTTTGTCTTCACTTTCACTCTGACAGACCTGTGAATATGCACTCTGACAGACTGAAAGTCCGTCCGTATGGGCGTACTCAACTGTATATATTTTCTTTTCCAATAAACCTGTATTGTATTCATTTAACGTGAGTCTCTTTCTGCTCCTGTTTTATTATTTCAGAATATCTAATTCGCAGTGTGACACTGTTTTAGGCTGCTGGATGTCCGTGGAGAACCTGGTGGTTTGCACTCTGATTTAAGGCCAATCTCTTGTCTCTGTATTTCATTTAACCATCCCTGGAGACGTCAAAAATCCACCACATTCTTGGTGTCTGAAGTGGGATGCCAACCGATCCTGCCGGTGCAGACGGGCTCTTCATCGCTCTACAACACAGCCACGTCTGGGACAGTGAGGAATTGTCTGTCTGCATCGGCTGGTCGGGACGGCATTCCACGGGCATTACATGCAGCGTCGCGGCGAGTTAGGTAAGCAGGAGTGGGGGGGGGGCGTCTGAATGTAACTATCTGTGTTATTGCTATATACGTGCTTAAAGGGATTGGGTGACACTACGATAAGTTTCAACCCTGGTTGAATTATAACCTTCTCCTCCTCCTCCTCCTCCACCTCCTCCTCCTTCCCTCCTCCTCTCCAACCTCCTTCTCGCCCTCCGCTCTTTGTGAAGTCAGCAGTTAGGCTTTGGTCACTATCTGTGTTATTGATTATGTATGTGACACTGCGAGAAGTCAACCCTGGTTAGGCTTTGGTCACTATCTGTGTTATGTATGTGACACTGCGAGAAGTCAACCCTGGTTAGGCTTTGGTCACTATCTGTGTTATTGATGTATGTGACACTGCGAGAAGTCAACCCTGGTTAGGCTTTGGTCACTATCTGTGTTATGTACGTGACACTGCGAGAAGCTACATACGTGACACTGCGAGAAGCTCAACTTTGATGTGGGCTTTGGTCACTATCTGTGTTAAGATAAGCTACATACGTGACACTGCGAGAAGCTCAACTTTGATGTGGGCTTTGGTCACTATCTGTGTTAAGATAAGCTACATACGTGCTTAAAGGGCTACATACGTGACACTGCGAGAAGCTCAACTTTGATGTGGGCTTTGGTCACTATCTGCTACATACGTGACACTGCGAGAAGCTCAACTTTGATGTGGGCTTTGGTCACTATCTGTGTTAAGATAAGCTACATACGTGACACTGCGAGAAGCTCAACTTTGATGTGGGCTTTGGTCACTATCTGCTACATACGTGACACTGCGAGAAGCTCAACTTTGATGTGGGCTTTGGTCACTATCTGTGTTAAGATAAGATAAGCTACATACGTGACACTGCGAGAAGCTCGACTTTGATGTGGGCTTTGGTCACTATCTGTGTTAAGATAAGCTACATACGTGACACTGCGAGAAGCTCAACTTTGATGTGGGCTTTGGTCACTATCTGTGTTAAGATAAGATTGCATGTTACAACTTGTAACCCCTGGTGGTCACTATTTCCACATGTTTCAACTTGGGCGACAGCTAACTGTAAACAGTTTTTTTCTCTTTGTTTCCAGCCAGTACAACTATGAGGGATATCCAGACATGTAACACACTGACCATGTTTGAAATTGTTGTTGTTTTTTTTGTGTTTGATTTCTTTTCCTTTGGCCGGCGCAATCTCATTAACGCGACGTATGACATCCTAGATGCAGTATTAATCAATGCTGTCGAACTCAGATCTATGGAATGTGAGGGGGAGGATGGTGCGTTTCTCTCAGCGCAGGAGAAAGAAGATAACGAATATGCACCAGGGCCGTACTTCCCACTGCAGGGCCACGCTGTCCCTGGGCAACCACACCACCTAGGGGCCCCATCTCCACCGGCACACCAGCCACCATACCCATATGAACCCGCGGAGGACGACGACAACCTAATCAGGTTCAGTCCCAAGTCCAACAGGAACCGCCTGCTCAACATCTCGCATGATATGGCAACACCACAGCAGGGCCGGTGCTATGGAAGCGGGGCCCGGGGATCAGTGGAGGCCCTGGGAGGGCAACTGGGACAGGAACTCCAGCTAAGCTCCCTGTGCGATAGCCCCGCCCTGCCACGAAGATAAGAACGCACCGCTGCTGGGATCCACAGGAACCCCTACCACGCACCCCAGTCGGCAATACAAGCCCTTTTGCATAAGTAGGACCTACCCCACCACGCCAACGACGGCCCCGGCCTGTACAAACAACGGCCGCTACGAATATCCTGCCTCCCTACTCCCTGCACCTGGTATGCTGCTGTATTCAACTATGGGGAGATGACTGCTACTCTACTCAACGGCATCCAGCCTCCTTGCAACAGATATATCGTTCTGTGTGTGAAGGAGTGGGGAAGACACCTGACTGCTACTGTACTCAACGGCATCCAGCCTCCTTGCAACAGATATATCGTTCTGTGTGTGAAGGAGTGGGGAAGACACCTGACTGCTACTGTACTCAACGGCATCCAGCCTCCTTGCAACAGATATATCGTTCTGTGTGTGAAGGAGTGGGGAAGACACCTGACTGCTACTGTACTCAACGGCATCCAGCCTCCTTACAACAGATATATCGTTCTGTGTGTGAAGGAGTGGGAAGACACCTGACTGCTACTGTACTCAACGGCATCCAGCCTCCTTACAACAGATATATCGTTCTGTGTGTGAAGGAGTGGGAAGACACCTGACTGCTACTGTACTCAACGGCATCCAGCCTCCTTACAACAGATATATCGTTCTGTGTGTGAAGGAGTGGGAAGACACCTGACTGCTACTGTACTCAACGGCATCCAGCCTCCTTACAACAGATATATCGTTCTGTGTGTGAAGGAGTGGGAAGACACCTGACTGCTACTGTACTCAACGGCATCCAGCCTCCTTGCAACAGATATATATCGTTCTGTGTGTGAAGGAGTGGGAAGACACCTGACTGCTACTGAGGACGACAACAAGGGAAGCCAGTGTGCATATTAAAAAGTCAAATTTCTGATTTAGATATGGGTACATATTCAGAGTTTGAAAATACTACTTATATTAAGAAATGTGAAGGGTAATTTCACATCCCCTCCTCCTCCACCTTCCCTCCTCCTCCTCCTCCTCCACCTTCTCCTCCTTCCCTCCTCCTCATCCACCTCCTTCCCTCCTCCTCCTCCTTCCCTCCTCCTCCACCTTATCCTCCTCCTCCTTCCCTCCTCATCTCCCACCTCCTCCTCCTCCTCCTTCCCTCCTCCTCTCCCACCTCCTCCTCCTCCACCTTCTCCTCCTTCCCTCCTCCTCCTCATCCACCTCCTTCCCCCCTCCTCCTCCTCCTCCCCCCCCCTCCTCTATTTGTGAGGTCAGGATTTCTGTTTAAATGTGAAGGGTAATTTCACATTCTTACTCCTCTAGGGCCCCACAACAGGGTAAAATCCATGAAGTCATGTTATCCTTCTCTCAAAAACTGTTAAAACACTATATCCATTCTTTGTATTCAGAGCAGGCCAGATAACGCTTGCATCCAAGGCCGCAGCAAGCCTTCCGCAAGGGCCCATCCCATCCGACTCCCCAAATGACCATATAAAGCCAACCCAATCAGAGACAGAGGCGTCTCTATCTCACTGTGTTAAGCCATTACAATATTGCTTTGTCTTCACTTTCACTCTGACAGACCTGTGAATATGCACTCTGACAGACTGAAAGTCCGTCCGTATGGGCGTACTCAACTGTATATATTTTCTTTTCCAATAAACCTGTATTGTATTCATTTAACGTGAGTCTCTTTCTGCTCCTGTTTTATTATTTCAGAATATCTAATTCGCAGTGTGACACTGTTTTAGGCTGCTGGATGTCCGTGGAGAACCTGGTGGTTTGCACTCTGATTTAAGGCCAATCTCTTGTCTCTGTATTTCATTTAACCATCCCTGGAGACGTCAAAAATCCACCACAAAGTCCATATGGGAAATATCGGTGATCTTTGATCTATAGGTCTAGGAGATGAGATTTCAGTGCTCTTTTGAATTTCAGAAAAGAAAATTCCAAATATGTGGAGGTAGAGCAAACAAAACTGATATGTGTTTAATTAATTCATTCATTCATTCATTCCAGTGTAAAAATGTCAGACTATGAATATGAGGATTTCGATGGAGATAACAATTGATTTTAAAAACTACCAGCCAGGCAGATTTTTTACCAGCCAAAAATTATAAATAGCTTTTTAGTATATCGCCATGTGTTATATTATATTAATACTGCCTTATGTGTGTGCGTGTGTGTGTGTGTTTTTGTGTGTGTGTGTGTGTGCGTTATGACAAAGGATTCAAAGGATTCGAAGAGTCTGCCGACGGAAACGTTACAAGTGAGGCTTGATTGATTGATTGAAAACCACTGCACATGTGCACCGTGACTCGCAACTGGAGACTAGCTCTGCTAGCACACATAGCCTACTGTGTACAGACGGTTTCAAACTGTATTTTAAATTAGAAAGCAAACAAAATAAATGGACAAGAGAAAAATAAATCTCAATTTGGTCAGTATTGTCATTTGGACAAGCAAAGCCATTACTTTAAGTTGCAGGCAAGAAAGACAAGTCTGTCCACTGTCTCTGGTTTTAAAACTGCCCTGTTGCAAGTCACAAAAAAAAAAACGATATATTTTTTCCCCCGATATCGATTATTAAAATATATCGCGATAATTATTGTTACCGTTATATCGCCCAGCCCTGCATCAGGGTCCCCCATTTTTTAATTTTTCATTATTCTGTTCTTCTCAACAGGACAACGGAATAAACGGATGGGAGAACAACACAAAATGGTATTAAAGCCATACGTAAGCATGTTGGTGCCACCCAGGCAGTATGCGGGACACACGGAGCCAGGTCCTCGACTGGAAATAGTCGATGCAAATGAATTTGCTAAGCGGTAACTACTAACTAATACTCATTACTTCCAACCAGCTGCTGATACCATAAGTATCCTGTTGAAAAGACATGAATTAACACTTTGAGCGCCACTCACGGCTAATCTCGGGTTTACGATAGTGACGTTGAAAGCCACGTCACGGCTTTTCTCTGAATTTTTTTATTTTTTATTTTTTGCGATCTGAAATCATATTGCATCACCCGAGCCTACTGTTGGAAATCCAGGGGCCGCCGGCGATCAGATGTGAAAAAAGCGCCCCCTATCGTCTCCCAGATGGTAAATCACCCTTTTGGAATGGACTCAATGAAAATGGATGGGGGGAAAAAAATATTCCAGTCCACATTTTCCAGTCCACTGATGCAGCCGGAGTTACCAGAGTTCATTCTGGAGCCTCTGAGCCGCGGCGAGCATGGGTTATACTGTACACACGTTGGATCAACATACTTATCGATTTTTTTGAATGGTGATCAGGAATTGGAATATACCATTTGGATACCATCTGATGTCAGGTAAGGAATCTATGTTATCAGTGTTAGGATAATCAGACTCGTTTTCACAGAGATATAAGCTTTTTTGTGATATGTGCTCCAGCGGTTTCACTGTAAAATCCATGAGGAAATGAAAGCAGCTATTATCAGCGTGCGGCTCGAACGTGCGTGCGTGCGTGCACATATACTATTCCAACCAGCTGCTGATACCATAAGTATCCTGTTGCAAAAAAAATATTATTCCGCATTTATAATGTCGTACCTCAGCCAGGAGAATTAAACTTTCCACTCGGGCCTGAACGCTCGACATGTCTGTTTCTTTTCCGCGGGAGCCACCACGGCATCGGCGGTCTCTGTGACTTCAAGTTCAGAAGACTCGTCTTTGTTGTCAATGTCATTATTATTAGACCTGCTTGTGCTTGTGCTTGGTTTCATAAAATATTTGTTAAGTTTAGCTTGTTTGGCCATCTCTCTCTCTCGCTCGTATAGCTGTTTGTCGTTATGGTGGCTGGCCAGACAGGCTAAAAAAAAGAAAAAAAAAATGATTCACATCTGAGCGGCGCCATCCGCGCTTTATCAGTGAAGCAACAATGAAACACATTGACAATTTCATACGATTTCTGGTAGACAACTAATGACAGGAAGAATAATAAAACGAAAATACAATAACAAAATACAAGCCATCAGACCAGTTTGTAAAGGAAGTCCATATGGGAAATATCGGTGATCTTTGATCTATAGGTCTAGGAGATGAGATTTCAGTGCTCTTTTGAATTTCAGAAAAGAAAATTCCAAATATGTGGAGGTAGAGCAAACAAAACTGATATGTGTTTAATTAATTCATTCATTCATTCATTCCAGTGTAAAAATGTCAGACTATGAATATGAGGATTTCGATGGAGATAACAATTGATTTTAAAAACTACCAGCCAGGCAGATTTTTTTACCAGCCAAAAATTATAAATAGCTTTTTAGTATATCGCCATGTGTTATATTATATTAATACTGCCTTATGTGTGTGTGTGTGTGTGTGTGTTTTTGTGTGTGTGTGTGTGCGTTATGACAAAGGATTCAAAGGATTCGAAGAGTCTGCCGACGGAAACGTTACAAGTGAGGCTTGATTGATTGATTGAAAACCACTGCACATGTGCACCGTGACTCGCAACTGGAGACTAGCTCTGCTAGCACACATAGCCTACTGTGTACAGACGGTTTCAAACTGTATTTTAAATTAGAAAGCAAACAAAATAAATGGACAAGAGAAAAATAAATCTCAATTTGGTCAGTATTGTCATTTGGACAAGCAAAGCCATTACTTTAAGTTGCAGGCAAGAAAGACAAGTCTGTCCACTGTCTCTGGTTTTAAAACTGCCCTGTTGCAAGTCACAAAAAAAAAACGATATATTTTTCCCCCCGATATCGATTATTAAAATATATCGCGATAATTATTGTTACCGTTATATCGCCCAGCCCTGCATCAGGGTCCCCCATTTTTTAATTTTTCATTATTCTGTTCTTCTCAACAGGACAACGGAATAAACGGATGGGAGAACAACACAAAATGGTATTAAAGCCATACGTAAGCATGTTGGTGCCACCCAGGCAGTATGCGGGACACACGGAGCCAGGTCCTCGACTGGAAATAGTCGATGCAAATGAATTTGCTAAGCGGTAACTACTAACTAATACTCATTACTTCCAACCAGCTGCTGATACCATAAGTATCCTGTTGAAAAGACATGAATTAACACTTTGAGCGCCACTCACGGCTAATCTCGGGTTTACGATAGTGACGTTGAAAGCCACGTCACGGCTTTTCTCTGAATTTTTTTATTTTTTATTTTTTGCGATCTGAAATCATATTGCATCACCCGAGCCTACTGTTGGAAATCCAGGGGCCGCCGGCGATCAGATGTGAAAAAAGCGCCCCCTATCGTCTCCCAGATGGTAAATCACCCTTTTGGAATGGACTCAATGAAAATGGATGGGGGGGAAAAAATATTCCAGTCCACATTTTCCAGTCCACTGATGCAGCCGGAGTTACCAGAGTTCATTCTGGAGCCTCTGAGCCGCGGCGAGCATGGGTTATACTGTACACACGTTGGATCAACATACTTATCGATTTTTTTGAATGGTGATCAGGAATTGGAATATACCATTTGGATACCATCTGATGTCAGGTAAGGAATCTATGTTATCAGTGTTAGGATAATCAGACTCGTTTTCACAGAGATATAAGCTTTTTTGTGATATCTGCTCCAGCGGTTTCACTGTAAAATCCATGAGGAAATGAAAGCAGCTATTATCAGCGTGCGGCTCGAACGTGCGTGCGTGCGTGCACATATACTATTCCAACCAGCTGCTGATACCATAAGTATCCTGTTGCAAAAAAAAAATTATTCCGCATTTATAATGTCGTACCTCAGCCAGGAGAATTAAACTTTCCACTCGGGCCTGAACGCTCGACATGTCTGTTTCTTTTCCGCGGGAGCCACCACGGCATCGGCGGTCTCTGTGACTTCAAGTTCAGAAGACTCGTCTTTGTTGTCAATGTCATTATTATTAGACCTGCTTGTGCTTGGTTTCATAAAATATTTGTTAAGTTTAGCTTGTTTGGCCATCTCTCTCTCTCGCTCGTATAGCTGTTTGTCGTTATGGTGGCTGGCCAGACAGGCTAAAAAAAAGAAAAAAAAAATGATTCACATCTGAGCGGCGCCATCCGCGCTTTATCAGTGAAGCAACAATGAAACACATTGACAATTTCATACGATTTCTGGTAGACAACTAATGACAGGAAGAATAATAAAACGAAAATACAATAACAAAATACAAGCCATCAGACCAGTTTGTAAAGGAAGTCCATATGGGAAATATCGGTGATCTTTGATCTATAGGTCTAGGAGATGAGATTTCAGTGCTCTTTTGAATTTCAGAAAAGAAAATTCCAAATATGTGGAGGTAGAGCAAACAAAACTGATATGTGTTTAATTAATTCATTCATTCATTCATTCCAGTGTAAAAATGTCAGACTATGAATATGAGGATTTCGATGGAGATAACAATTGATTTTAAAAACTACCAGCCAGGCAGATTTTTTACCAGCCAAAAATTATAAATAGCTTTTTAGTATATCGCCATGTGTTATATTATATTAATACTGCCTTATGTGTGTGTGTGTGTGTGTGTGTGTTTTTGTGTGTGTGTGTGTGCGTTATGACAAAGGATTCAAAGGATTCGAAGAGTCTGCCGACGGAAACATTACAAGTGAGGCTTGATTGATTGATTGAAAACCACTGCACATGTGCACCGTGACTCGCAACTGGAGACTAGCTCTGCTAGCACACATAGCCTACTGTGTACAGACGGTTTCAAACTGTATTTTAAATTAGAAAGCAAACAAAATAAATGGACAAGAGAAAAATAAATCTCAATTTGGTCAGTATTGTCATTTGGACAAGCAAAGCCATTACTTTAAGTTGCAGGCAAGAAAGACAAGTCTGTCCACTGTCTCTGGTTTTAAAACTGCCCTGTTGCAAGTCACAAAAAAAAAACGATATATTTTTCCCCCCGATATCGATTATTAAAATATATCGCGATAATTATTGTTACCGTTATATCGCCCAGCCCTGCATCAGGGTCCCCCATTTTTTAATTTTTCATTATTCTGTTCTTCTCAACAGGACAACGGAATAAACGGATGGGAGAACAACACAAAATGGTATTAAAGCCATACGTAAGCATGTTGGTGCCACCCAGGCAGTATGCGGGACACACGGAGCCAGGTCCTCGACTGGAAATAGTCGATGCAAATGAATTTGCTAAGCGGTAACTACTAACTAATACTCATTACTTCCAACCAGCTGCTGATACCATAAGTATCCTGTTGAAAAGACATGAATTAACACTTTGAGCGCCACTCACGGCTAATCTCGGGTTTACGATAGTGACGTTGAAAGCCACGTCACGGCTTTTCTCTGAATTTTTTTATTTTTAATTTTTTGCGATCTGAAATCATATTGCATCACCCGAGCCTACTGTTGGAAATCCAGGGGCCGCCGGCGATCAGATGTGAAAAAAGCGCCCCCTATCGTCTCCCAGATGGTAAATCACCCTTTTGGAATGGACTCAATGAAAATGGATGGGGGGAAAAAAATATTCCAGTCCACATTTTCCAGTCCACTGATGCAGCCGGAGTTACCAGAGTTCATTCTGGAGCCTCTGAGCCGCGGCGAGCATGGGTTATACTGTACACACGTTGGATCAACATACTTATCGATTTTTTTGAATGGTGATCAGGAATTGGAATATACCATTTGGATACCATCTGATGTCAGGTAAGGAATCTATGTTATCAGTGTTAGGATAATCAGACTCGTTTTCACAGAGATATAAGCTTTTTTGTGATATGTGCTCCAGCGGTTTCACTGTAAAATCCATGAGGAAATGAAAGCAGCTATTATCAGCGTGCGGCTCGAACGTGCGTGCGTGCGTGCACATATACTATTCCAACCAGCTGCTGATACCATAAGTATCCTGTTGCAAAAAAAAAATTATTCCGCATTTATAATGTCGTACCTCAGCCAGGAGAATTAAACTTTCCACTCGGGCCTGAACGCTCGACATGTCTGTTTCTTTTCCGCGGGAGCCACCACGGCATCGGCGGTCTCTGTGACTTCAAGTTCAGAAGACTCGTCTTTGTTGTCAATGTCATTATTATTAGACCTGCTTGTGCTTGTGCTTGGTTTCATAAAATATTTGTTAAGTTTAGCTTGTTTGGCCATCTCTCTCTCTCGCTCGTATAGCTGTTTGTCGTTATGGTGGCTGGCCAGACAGGCTAAAAAAAAGAAAAAAAAAATGATTCACATCTGAGCGGCGCCATCCGCGCTTTATCAGTGAAGCAACAATGAAACACATTGACAATTTCATACGATTTCTGGTAGACAACTAATGACAGGAAGAATAATAAAACGAAAATACAATAACAAAATACAAGCCATCAGACCAGTTTGTAAAGGAAGTTGTGAAGGGTAATTTCACATCCCCTCCTCCTCCACCTTCCCTCCTCCTCCTCCTCCTCCACCTTCTCCTCCTTCCCTCCTCCTCATCCACCTCCTTCCCTCCTCCTCCTCCTTCCCTCCTCCTCCACCTTATCCTCCTCCTCCTTCCCTCCTCATCTCCCACCTCCTCCTCCTCCTCCTTCCCTCCTCCTCTCCCACCTCCTCCTCCTCCACCTTCTCCTCCTTCCCTCCTCCTCCTCATCCACCTCCTTCCCCCCTCCTCCTCCTCCTCCCCCCCCCTCCTCTATTTGTGAGGTCAGGATTTCTGTTTAAATGTGAAGGGTAATTTCACATTCTTACTCCTCTAGGGCCCCACAACAGGGTAAAATCCATGAAGTCATGTTATCCTTCTCTCAAAAACTGTTAAAACACTATATCCATTCTTTGTATTCAGAGCAGGCCAGATAACGCTTGCATCCAAGGCCGCAGCAAGCCTTCCGCAAGGGCCCATCCCATCCGACTCCCCAAATGACCATATAAAGCCAACCCAATCAGAGACAGAGGCGTCTCTATCTCACTGTGTTAAGCCATTACAATATTGCTTTGTCTTCACTTTCACTCTGACAGACCTGTGAATATGCACTCTGACAGACTGAAAGTCCGTCCGTATGGGCGTACTCAACTGTATATATTTTCTTTTCCAATAAACCTGTATTGTATTCATTTAACGTGAGTCTCTTTCTGCTCCTGTTTTATTATTTCAGAATATCTAATTCGCAGTGTGACACTGTTTTAGGCTGCTGGATGTCCGTGGAGAACCTGGTGGTTTGCACTCTGATTTAAGGCCAATCTCTTGTCTCTGT
This sequence comes from Notolepis coatsorum, assembly GCF_963971535.1. Taxonomy (NCBI): domain Eukaryota; kingdom Metazoa; phylum Chordata; class Actinopteri; order Aulopiformes; family Paralepididae; genus Notolepis; species Notolepis coatsorum. The sequence goes on along the minus strand of NC_140168.1, from coordinate 23,208,675 downwards.
ATTTCATTTAACCATCCCTGGAGACGTCAAAAATCCACCACAAAGTCCATATGGGAAATATCGGTGATCTTTGATCTATAGGTCTAGGAGATGAGATTTCAGTGCTCTTTTGAATTTCAGAAAAGAAAATTCCAAATATGTGGAGGTAGAGCAAACAAAACTGATATGTGTTTAATTAATTCATTCATTCATTCATTCCAGTGTAAAAATGTCAGACTATGAATATGAGGATTTCGATGGAGATAACAATTGATTTTAAAAACTACCAGCCAGGCAGATTTTTTACCAGCCAAAAATTATAAATAGCTTTTTAGTATATCGCCATGTGTTATATTATATTAATACTGCCTTATGTGTGTGCGTGTGTGTGTGTGTTTTTGTGTGTGTGTGTGTGTGCGTTATGACAAAGGATTCAAAGGATTCGAAGAGTCTGCCGACGGAAACGTTACAAGTGAGGCTTGATTGATTGATTGAAAACCACTGCACATGTGCACCGTGACTCGCAACTGGAGACTAGCTCTGCTAGCACACATAGCCTACTGTGTACAGACGGTTTCAAACTGTATTTTAAATTAGAAAGCAAACAAAATAAATGGACAAGAGAAAAATAAATCTCAATTTGGTCAGTATTGTCATTTGGACAAGCAAAGCCATTACTTTAAGTTGCAGGCAAGAAAGACAAGTCTGTCCACTGTCTCTGGTTTTAAAACTGCCCTGTTGCAAGTCACAAAAAAAAAAACGATATATTTTTTCCCCCGATATCGATTATTAAAATATATCGCGATAATTATTGTTACCGTTATATCGCCCAGCCCTGCATCAGGGTCCCCCATTTTTTAATTTTTCATTATTCTGTTCTTCTCAACAGGACAACGGAATAAACGGATGGGAGAACAACACAAAATGGTATTAAAGCCATACGTAAGCATGTTGGTGCCACCCAGGCAGTATGCGGGACACACGGAGCCAGGTCCTCGACTGGAAATAGTCGATGCAAATGAATTTGCTAAGCGGTAACTACTAACTAATACTCATTACTTCCAACCAGCTGCTGATACCATAAGTATCCTGTTGAAAAGACATGAATTAACACTTTGAGCGCCACTCACGGCTAATCTCGGGTTTACGATAGTGACGTTGAAAGCCACGTCACGGCTTTTCTCTGAATTTTTTTATTTTTAATTTTTTGCGATCTGAAATCATATTGCATCACCCGAGCCTACTGTTGGAAATCCAGGGGCCGCCGGCGATCAGATGTGAAAAAAGCGCCCCCTATCGTCTCCCAGATGGTAAATCACCCTTTTGGAATGGACTCAATGAAAATGGATGGGGGGAAAAAAATATTCCAGTCCACATTTTCCAGTCCACTGATGCAGCCGGAGTTACCAGAGTTCATTCTGGAGCCTCTGAGCCGCGGCGAGCATGGGTTATACTGTACACACGTTGGATCAACATACTTATCGATTTTTTTGAATGGTGATCAGGAATTGGAATATACCATTTGGATACCATCTGATGTCAGGTAAGGAATCTATGTTATCAGTGTTAGGATAATCAGACTCGTTTTCACAGAGATATAAGCTTTTTTGTGATATGTGCTCCAGCGGTTTCACTGTAAAATCCATGAGGAAATGAAAGCAGCTATTATCAGCGTGCGGCTCGAACGTGCGTGCGTGCGTGCACATATACTATTCCAACCAGCTGCTGATACCATAAGTATCCTGTTGCAAAAAAAAAATTATTCCGCATTTATAATGTCGTACCTCAGCCAGGAGAATTAAACTTTCCACTCGGGCCTGAACGCTCGACATGTCTGTTTCTTTTCCGCGGGAGCCACCACGGCATCGGCGGTCTCTGTGACTTCAAGTTCAGAAGACTCGTCTTTGTTGTCAATGTCATTATTATTAGACCTGCTTGTGCTTGTGCTTGGTTTCATAAAATATTTGTTAAGTTTAGCTTGTTTGGCCATCTCTCTCTCTCGCTCGTATAGCTGTTTGTCGTTATGGTGGCTGGCCAGACAGGCTAAAAAAAAGAAAAAAAAAATGATTCACATCTGAGCGGCGCCATCCGCGCTTTATCAGTGAAGCAACAATGAAACACATTGACAATTTCATACGATTTCTGGTAGACAACTAATGACAGGAAGAATAATAAAACGAAAATACAATAACAAAATACAAGCCATCAGACCAGTTTGTAAAGGAAGTTGTGAAGGGTAATTTCACATCCCCTCCTCCTCCACCTTCCCTCCTCCTCCTCCTCCTCCACCTTCTCCTCCTTCCCTCCTCCTCATCCACCTCCTTCCCTCCTCCTCCTCCTTCCCTCCTCCTCCACCTTATCCTCCTCCTCCTTCCCTCCTCATCTCCCACCTCCTCCTCCTCCTCCTTCCCTCCTCCTCTCCCACCTCCTCCTCCTCCACCTTCTCCTCCTTCCCTCCTCCTCCTCATCCACCTCCTTCCCCCCTCCTCCTCCTCCTCCCCCCCCCTCCTCTATTTGTGAGGTCAGGATTTCTGTTTAAATGTGAAGGGTAATTTCACATTCTTACTCCTCTAGGGCCCCACAACAGGGTAAAATCCATGAAGTCATGTTATCCTTCTCTCAAAAACTGTTAAAACACTATATCCATTCTTTGTATTCAGAGCAGGCCAGATAACGCTTGCATCCAAGGCCGCAGCAAGCCTTCCGCAAGGGCCCATCCCATCCGACTCCCCAAATGACCATATAAAGCCAACCCAATCAGAGACAGAGGCGTCTCTATCTCACTGTGTTAAGCCATTACAATATTGCTTTGTCTTCACTTTCACTCTGACAGACCTGTGAATATGCACTCTGACAGACTGAAAGTCCGTCCGTATGGGCGTACTCAACTGTATATATTTTCTTTTCCAATAAACCTGTATTGTATTCATTTAACGTGAGTCTCTTTCTGCTCCTGTTTTATTATTTCAGAATATCTAATTCGCAGTGTGACACTGTTTTAGGCTGCTGGATGTCCGTGGAGAACCTGGTGGTTTGCACTCTGATTTAAGGCCAATCTCTTGTCTCTGTATTTCATTTAACCATCCCTGGAGACGTCAAAAATCCACCACAAAGTCCATATGGGAAATATCGGTGATCTTTGATCTATAGGTCTAGGAGATGAGATTTCAGTGCTCTTTTGAATTTCAGAAAAGAAAATTCCAAATATGTGGAGGTAGAGCAAACAAAACTGATATGTGTTTAATTAATTCATTCATTCATTCATTCCAGTGTAAAAATGTCAGACTATGAATATGAGGATTTCGATGGAGATAACAATTGATTTTAAAAACTACCAGCCAGGCAGATTTTTTACCAGCCAAAAATTATAAATAGCTTTTTAGTATATCGCCATGTGTTATATTATATTAATACTGCCTTATGTGTGTGCGTGTGTGTGTGTGTTTTTGTGTGTGTGTGTGTGTGCGTTATGACAAAGGATTCAAAGGATTCGAAGAGTCTGCCGACGGAAACGTTACAAGTGAGGCTTGATTGATTGATTGAAAACCACTGCACATGTGCACCGTGACTCGCAACTGGAGACTAGCTCTGCTAGCACACATAGCCTACTGTGTACAGACGGTTTCAAACTGTATTTTAAATTAGAAAGCAAACAAAATAAATGGACAAGAGAAAAATAAATCTCAATTTGGTCAGTATTGTCATTTGGACAAGCAAAGCCATTACTTTAAGTTGCAGGCAAGAAAGACAAGTCTGTCCACTGTCTCTGGTTTTAAAACTGCCCTGTTGCAAGTCACAAAAAAAAAAACGATATATTTTTTCCCCCGATATCGATTATTAAAATATATCGCGATAATTATTGTTACCGTTATATCGCCCAGCCCTGCATCAGGGTCCCCCATTTTTTAATTTTTCATTATTCTGTTCTTCTCAACAGGACAACGGAATAAACGGATGGGAGAACAACACAAAATGGTATTAAAGCCATACGTAAGCATGTTGGTGCCACCCAGGCAGTATGCGGGACACACGGAGCCAGGTCCTCGACTGGAAATAGTCGATGCAAATGAATTTGCTAAGCGGTAACTACTAACTAATACTCATTACTTCCAACCAGCTGCTGATACCATAAGTATCCTGTTGAAAAGACATGAATTAACACTTTGAGCGCCACTCACGGCTAATCTCGGGTTTACGATAGTGACGTTGAAAGCCACGTCACGGCTTTTCTCTGAATTTTTTTATTTTTTATTTTTTGCGATCTGAAATCATATTGCATCACCCGAGCCTACTGTTGGAAATCCAGGGGCCGCCGGCGATCAGATGTGAAAAAAGCGCCCCCTATCGTCTCCCAGATGGTAAATCACCCTTTTGGAATGGACTCAATGAAAATGGATGGGGGGAAAAAAATATTCCAGTCCACATTTTCCAGTCCACTGATGCAGCCGGAGTTACCAGAGTTCATTCTGGAGCCTCTGAGCCGCGGCGAGCATGGGTTATACTGTACACACGTTGGATCAACATACTTATCGATTTTTTTGAATGGTGATCAGGAATTGGAATATACCATTTGGATACCATCTGATGTCAGGTAAGGAATCTATGTTATCAGTGTTAGGATAATCAGACTCGTTTTCACAGAGATATAAGCTTTTTTGTGATATGTGCTCCAGCGGTTTCACTGTAAAATCCATGAGGAAATGAAAGCAGCTATTATCAGCGTGCGGCTCGAACGTGCGTGCGTGCGTGCACATATACTATTCCAACCAGCTGCTGATACCATAAGTATCCTGTTGCAAAAAAAAAATTATTCCGCATTTATAATGTCGTACCTCAGCCAGGAGAATTAAACTTTCCACTCGGGCCTGAACGCTCGACATGTCTGTTTCTTTTCCGCGGGAGCCACCACGGCATCGGCGGTCTCTGTGACTTCAAGTTCAGAAGACTCGTCTTTGTTGTCAATGTCATTATTATTAGACCTGCTTGTGCTTGTGCTTGGTTTCATAAAATATTTGTTAAGTTTAGCTTGTTTGGCCATCTCTCTCTCTCGCTCGTATAGCTGTTTGTCGTTATGGTGGCTGGCCAGACAGGCTAAAAAAAAGAAAAAAAAAATGATTCACATCTGAGCGGCGCCATCCGCGCTTTATCAGTGAAGCAACAATGAAACACATTGACAATTTCATACGATTTCTGGTAGACAACTAATGACAGGAAGAATAATAAAACGAAAATACAATAACAAAATACAAGCCATCAGACCAGTTTGTAAAGGAAGTCCATATGGGAAATATCGGTGATCTTTGATCTATAGGTCTAGGAGATGAGATTTCAGTGCTCTTTTGAATTTCAGAAAAGAAAATTCCAAATATGTGGAGGTAGAGCAAACAAAACTGATATGTGTTTAATTAATTCATTCATTCATTCATTCCAGTGTAAAAATGTCAGACTATGAATATGAGGATTTCGATGGAGATAACAATTGATTTTAAAAACTACCAGCCAGGCAGATTTTTTACCAGCCAAAAATTATAAATAGCTTTTTAGTATATCGCCATGTGTTATATTATATTAATACTGCCTTATGTGTGTGTGTGTGTGTGTGTGTGTGTTTTTGTGTGTGTGTGTGTGCGTTATGACAAAGGATTCAAAGGATTCGAAGAGTCTGCCGACGGAAACGTTACAAGTGAGGCTTGATTGATTGATTGAAAACCACTGCACATGTGCACCGTGACTCGCAACTGGAGACTAGCTCTGCTAGCACACATAGCCTACTGTGTACAGACGGTTTCAAACTGTATTTTAAATTAGAAAGCAAACAAAATAAATGGACAAGAGAAAAATAAATCTCAATTTGGTCAGTATTGTCATTTGGACAAGCAAAGCCATTACTTTAAGTTGCAGGCAAGAAAGACAAGTCTGTCCACTGTCTCTGGTTTTAAAACTGCCCTGTTGCAAGTCACAAAAAAAAAACGATATATTTTTCCCCCCGATATCGATTATTAAAATATATCGCGATAATTATTGTTACCGTTATATCGCCCAGCCCTGCATCAGGGTCCCCCATTTTTTAATTTTTCATTATTCTGTTCTTCTCAACAGGACAACGGAATAAACGGATGGGAGAACAACACAAAATGGTATTAAAGCCATACGTAAGCATGTTGGTGCCACCCAGGCAGTATGCGGGACACACGGAGCCAGGTCCTCGACTGGAAATAGTCGATGCAAATGAATTTGCTAAGCGGTAACTACTAACTAATACTCATTACTTCCAACCAGCTGCTGATACCATAAGTATCCTGTTGAAAAGACATGAATTAACACTTTGAGCGCCACTCACGGCTAATCTCGGGTTTACGATAGTGACGTTGAAAGCCACGTCACGGCTTTTCTCTGAATTTTTTTATTTTTAATTTTTTGCGATCTGAAATCATATTGCATCACCCGAGCCTACTGTTGGAAATCCAGGGGCCGCCGGCGATCAGATGTGAAAAAAGCGCCCCCTATCGTCTCCCAGATGGTAAATCACCCTTTTGGAATGGACTCAATGAAAATGGATGGGGGGAAAAAAATATTCCAGTCCACATTTTCCAGTCCACTGATGCAGCCGGAGTTACCAGAGTTCATTCTGGAGCCTCTGAGCCGCGGCGAGCATGGGTTATACTGTACACACGTTGGATCAACATACTTATCGATTTTTTTGAATGGTGATCAGGAATTGGAATATACCATTTGGATACCATCTGATGTCAGGTAAGGAATCTATGTTATCAGTGTTAGGATAATCAGACTCGTTTTCACAGAGATATAAGCTTTTTTGTGATATGTGCTCCAGCGGTTTCACTGTAAAATCCATGAGGAAATGAAAGCAGCTATTATCAGCGTGCGGCTCGAACGTGCGTGCGTGCGTGCACATATACTATTCCAACCAGCTGCTGATACCATAAGTATCCTGTTGCAAAAAAAAAATTATTCCGCATTTATAATGTCGTACCTCAGCCAGGAGAATTAAACTTTCCACTCGGGCCTGAACGCTCGACATGTCTGTTTCTTTTCCGCGGGAGCCACCACGGCATCGGCGGTCTCTGTGACTTCAAGTTCAGAAGACTCGTCTTTGTTGTCAATGTCATTATTATTAGACCTGCTTGTGCTTGTGCTTGGTTTCATAAAATATTTGTTAAGTTTAGCTTGTTTGGCCATCTCTCTCTCTCGCTCGTATAGCTGTTTGTCGTTATGGTGGCTGGCCAGACAGGCTAAAAAAAAGAAAAAAAAAATGATTCACATCTGAGCGGCGCCATCCGCGCTTTATCAGTGAAGCAACAATGAAACACATTGACAATTTCATACGATTTCTGGTAGACAACTAATGACAGGAAGAATAATAAAACGAAAATACAATAACAAAATACAAGCCATCAGACCAGTTTGTAAAGGAAGTTGTGAAGGGTAATTTCACATCCCCTCCTCCTCCACCTTCCCTCCTCCTCCTCCTCCTCCACCTTCTCCTCCTTCCCTCCTCCTCATCCACCTCCTTCCCTCCTCCTCCTCCTTCCCTCCTCCTCCACCTTATCCTCCTCCTCCTTCCCTCCTCATCTCCCACCTCCTCCTCCTCCTCCTTCCCTCCTCCTCTCCCACCTCCTCCTCCTCCACCTTCTCCTCCTTCCCTCCTCCTCCTCATCCACCTCCTTCCCCCCTCCTCCTCCTCCTCCCCCCCCCTCCTCTATTTGTGAGGTCAGGATTTCTGTTTAAATGTGAAGGGTAATTTCACATTCTTACTCCTCTAGGGCCCCACAACAGGGTAAAATCCATGAAGTCATGTTATCCTTCTCTCAAAAACTGTTAAAACACTATATCCATTCTTTGTATTCAGAGCAGGCCAGATAACGCTTGCATCCAAGGCCGCAGCAAGCCTTCCGCAAGGGCCCATCCCATCCGACTCCCCAAATGACCATATAAAGCCAACCCAATCAGAGACAGAGGCGTCTCTATCTCACTGTGTTAAGCCATTACAATATTGCTTTGTCTTCACTTTCACTCTGACAGACCTGTGAATATGCACTCTGACAGACTGAAAGTCCGTCCGTATGGGCGTACTCAACTGTATATATTTTCTTTTCCAATAAACCTGTATTGTATTCATTTAACGTGAGTCTCTTTCTGCTCCTGTTTTATTATTTCAGAATATCTAATTCGCAGTGTGACACTGTTTTAGGCTGCTGGATGTCCGTGGAGAACCTGGTGGTTTGCACTCTGATTTAAGGCCAATCTCTTGTCTCTGTATTTCATTTAACCATCCCTGGAGACGTCAAAAATCCACCACAAAGTCCATATGGGAAATATCGGTGATCTTTGATCTATAGGTCTAGGAGATGAGATTTCAGTGCTCTTTTGAATTTCAGAAAAGAAAATTCCAAATATGTGGAGGTAGAGCAAACAAAACTGATATGTGTTTAATTAATTCATTCATTCATTCATTCCAGTGTAAAAATGTCAGACTATGAATATGAGGATTTCGATGGAGATAACAATTGATTTTAAAAACTACCAGCCAGGCAGATTTTTTACCAGCCAAAAATTATAAATAGCTTTTTAGTATATCGCCATGTGTTATATTATATTAATACTGCCTTATGTGTGTGCGTGTGTGTGTGTGTTTTTGTGTGTGTGTGTGTGTGCGTTATGACAAAGGATTCAAAGGATTCGAAGAGTCTGCCGACGGAAACGTTACAAGTGAGGCTTGATTGATTGATTGAAAACCACTGCACATGTGCACCGTGACTCGCAACTGGAGACTAGCTCTGCTAGCACACATAGCCTACTGTGTACAGACGGTTTCAAACTGTATTTTAAATTAGAAAGCAAACAAAATAAATGGACAAGAGAAAAATAAATCTCAATTTGGTCAGTATTGTCATTTGGACAAGCAAAGCCATTACTTTAAGTTGCAGGCAAGAAAGACAAGTCTGTCCACTGTCTCTGGTTTTAAAACTGCCCTGTTGCAAGTCACAAAAAAAAAAACGATATATTTTTTCCCCCGATATCGATTATTAAAATATATCGCGATAATTATTGTTACCGTTATATCGCCCAGCCCTGCATCAGGGTCCCCCATTTTTTAATTTTTCATTATTCTGTTCTTCTCAACAGGACAACGGAATAAACGGATGGGAGAACAACACAAAATGGTATTAAAGCCATACGTAAGCATGTTGGTGCCACCCAGGCAGTATGCGGGACACACGGAGCCAGGTCCTCGACTGGAAATAGTCGATGCAAATGAATTTGCTAAGCGGTAACTACTAACTAATACTCATTACTTCCAACCAGCTGCTGATACCATAAGTATCCTGTTGAAAAGACATGAATTAACACTTTGAGCGCCACTCACGGCTAATCTCGGGTTTACGATAGTGACGTTGAAAGCCACGTCACGGCTTTTCTCTGAATTTTTTTATTTTTTATTTTTTGCGATCTGAAATCATATTGCATCACCCGAGCCTACTGTTGGAAATCCAGGGGCCGCCGGCGATCAGATGTGAAAAAAGCGCCCCCTATCGTCTCCCAGATGGTAAATCACCCTTTTGGAATGGACTCAATGAAAATGGATGGGGGGAAAAAAATATTCCAGTCCACATTTTCCAGTCCACTGATGCAGCCGGAGTTACCAGAGTTCATTCTGGAGCCTCTGAGCCGCGGCGAGCATGGGTTATACTGTACACACGTTGGATCAACATACTTATCGATTTTTTTGAATGGTGATCAGGAATTGGAATATACCATTTGGATACCATCTGATGTCAGGTAAGGAATCTATGTTATCAGTGTTAGGATAATCAGACTCGTTTTCACAGAGATATAAGCTTTTTTGTGATATGTGCTCCAGCGGTTTCACTGTAAAATCCATGAGGAAATGAAAGCAGCTATTATCAGCGTGCGGCTCGAACGTGCGTGCGTGCGTGCACATATACTATTCCAACCAGCTGCTGATACCATAAGTATCCTGTTGCAAAAAAAATATTATTCCGCATTTATAATGTCGTACCTCAGCCAGGAGAATTAAACTTTCCACTCGGGCCTGAACGCTCGACATGTCTGTTTCTTTTCCGCGGGAGCCACCACGGCATCGGCGGTCTCTGTGACTTCAAGTTCAGAAGACTCGTCTTTGTTGTCAATGTCATTATTATTAGACCTGCTTGTGCTTGTGCTTGGTTTCATAAAATATTTGTTAAGTTTAGCTTGTTTGGCCATCTCTCTCTCTCGCTCGTATAGCTGTTTGTCGTTATGGTGGCTGGCCAGACAGGCTAAAAAAAAGAAAAAAAAAATGATTCACATCTGAGCGGCGCCATCCGCGCTTTATCAGTGAAGCAACAATGAAACACATTGACAATTTCATACGATTTCTGGTAGACAACTAATGACAGGAAGAATAATAAAACGAAAATACAATAACAAAATACAAGCCATCAGACCAGTTTGTAAAGGAAGTCCATATGGGAAATATCGGTGATCTTTGATCTATAGGTCTAGGAGATGAGATTTCAGTGCTCTTTTGAATTTCAGAAAAGAAAATTCCAAATATGTGGAGGTAGAGCAAACAAAACTGATATGTGTTTAATTAATTCATTCATTCATTCATTCCAGTGTAAAAATGTCAGACTATGAATATGAGGATTTCGATGGAGATAACAATTGATTTTAAAAACTACCAGCCAGGCAGATTTTTTACCAGCCAAAAATTATAAATAGCTTTTTAGTATATCGCCATGTGTTATATTATATTAATACTGCCTTATGTGTGTGTGTGTGTGTGTGTGTGTTTTTGTGTGTGTGTGTGTGCGTTATGACAAAGGATTCAAAGGATTCGAAGAGTCTGCCGACGGAAACGTTACAAGTGAGGCTTGATTGATTGATTGAAAACCACTGCACATGTGCACCGTGACTCGCAACTGGAGACTAGCTCTGCTAGCACACATAGCCTACTGTGTACAGACGGTTTCAAACTGTATTTTAAATTAGAAAGCAAACAAAATAAATGGACAAGAGAAAAATAAATCTCAATTTGGTCAGTATTGTCATTTGGACAAGCAAAGCCATTACTTTAAGTTGCAGGCAAGAAAGACAAGTCTGTCCACTGTCTCTGGTTTTAAAACTGCCCTGTTGCAAGTCACAAAAAAAAAACGATATATTTTTCCCCCCGATATCGATTATTAAAATATATCGCGATAATTATTGTTACCGTTATATCGCCCAGCCCTGCATCAGGGTCCCCCATTTTTTAATTTTTCATTATTCTGTTCTTCTCAACAGGACAACGGAATAAACGGATGGGAGAACAACACAAAATGGTATTAAAGCCATACGTAAGCATGTTGGTGCCACCCAGGCAGTATGCGGGACACACGGAGCCAGGTCCTCGACTGGAAATAGTCGATGCAAATGAATTTGCTAAGCGGTAACTACTAACTAATACTCATTACTTCCAACCAGCTGCTGATACCATAAGTATCCTGTTGAAAAGACATGAATTAACACTTTGAGCGCCACTCACGGCTAATCTCGGGTTTACGATAGTGACGTTGAAAGCCACGTCACGGCTTTTCTCTGAATTTTTTTATTTTTTATTTTTTGCGATCTGAAATCATATTGCATCACCCGAGCCTACTGTTGGAAATCCAGGGGCCGCCGGCGATCAGATGTGAAAAAAGCGCCCCCTATCGTCTCCCAGATGGTAAATCACCCTTTTGGAATGGACTCAATGAAAATGGATGGGGGGGAAAAAATATTCCAGTCCACATTTTCCAGTCCACTGATGCAGCCGGAGTTACCAGAGTTCATTCTGGAGCCTCTGAGCCGCGGCGAGCATGGGTTATACTGTACACACGTTGGATCAACATACTTATCGATTTTTTTGAATGGTGATCAGGAATTGGAATATACCATTTGGATACCATCTGATGTCAGGTAAGGAATCTATGTTATCAGTGTTAGGATAATCAGACTCGTTTTCACAGAGATATAAGCTTTTTTGTGATATCTGCTCCAGCGGTTTCACTGTAAAATCCATGAGGAAATGAAAGCAGCTATTATCAGCGTGCGGCTCGAACGTGCGTGCGTGCGTGCACATATACTATTCCAACCAGCTGCTGATACCATAAGTATCCTGTTGCAAAAAAAAAATTATTCCGCATTTATAATGTCGTACCTCAGCCAGGAGAATTAAACTTTCCACTCGGGCCTGAACGCTCGACATGTCTGTTTCTTTTCCGCGGGAGCCACCACGGCATCGGCGGTCTCTGTGACTTCAAGTTCAGAAGACTCGTCTTTGTTGTCAATGTCATTATTATTAGACCTGCTTGTGCTTGGTTTCATAAAATATTTGTTAAGTTTAGCTTGTTTGGCCATCTCTCTCTCTCGCTCGTATAGCTGTTTGTCGTTATGGTGGCTGGCCAGACAGGCTAAAAAAAAGAAAAAAAAAATGATTCACATCTGAGCGGCGCCATCCGCGCTTTATCAGTGAAGCAACAATGAAACACATTGACAATTTCATACGATTTCTGGTAGACAACTAATGACAGGAAGAATAATAAAACGAAAATACAATAACAAAATACAAGCCATCAGACCAGTTTGTAAAGGAAGTCCATATGGGAAATATCGGTGATCTTTGATCTATAGGTCTAGGAGATGAGATTTCAGTGCTCTTTTGAATTTCAGAAAAGAAAATTCCAAATATGTGGAGGTAGAGCAAACAAAACTGATATGTGTTTAATTAATTCATTCATTCATTCATTCCAGTGTAAAAATGTCAGACTATGAATATGAGGATTTCGATGGAGATAACAATTGATTTTAAAAACTACCAGCCAGGCAGATTTTTTACCAGCCAAAAATTATAAATAGCTTTTTAGTATATCGCCATGTGTTATATTATATTAATACTGCCTTATGTGTGTGTGTGTGTGTGTGTGTGTTTTTGTGTGTGTGTGTGTGCGTTATGACAAAGGATTCAAAGGATTCGAAGAGTCTGCCGACGGAAACATTACAAGTGAGGCTTGATTGATTGATTGAAAACCACTGCACATGTGCACCGTGACTCGCAACTGGAGACTAGCTCTGCTAGCACACATAGCCTACTGTGTACAGACGGTTTCAAACTGTATTTTAAATTAGAAAGCAAACAAAATAAATGGACAAGAGAAAAATAAATCTCAATTTGGTCAGTATTGTCATTTGGACAAGCAAAGCCATTACTTTAAGTTGCAGGCAAGAAAGACAAGTCTGTCCACTGTCTCTGGTTTTAAAACTGCCCTGTTGCAAGTCACAAAAAAAAAACGATATATTTTTCCCCCCGATATCGATTATTAAAATATATCGCGATAATTATTGTTACCGTTATATCGCCCAGCCCTGCATCAGGGTCCCCCATTTTTTAATTTTTCATTATTCTGTTCTTCTCAACAGGACAACGGAATAAACGGATGGGAGAACAACACAAAATGGTATTAAAGCCATACGTAAGCATGTTGGTGCCACCCAGGCAGTATGCGGGACACACGGAGCCAGGTCCTCGACTGGAAATAGTCGATGCAAATGAATTTGCTAAGCGGTAACTACTAACTAATACTCATTACTTCCAACCAGCTGCTGATACCATAAGTATCCTGTTGAAAAGACATGAATTAACACTTTGAGCGCCACTCACGGCTAATCTCGGGTTTACGATAGTGACGTTGAAAGCCACGTCACGGCTTTTCTCTGAATTTTTTTATTTTTTATTTTTTGCGATCTGAAATCATATTGCATCACCCGAGCCTACTGTTGGAAATCCAGGGGCCGCCGGCGATCAGATGTGAAAAAAGCGCCCCCTATCGTCTCCCAGATGGTAAATCACCCTTTTGGAATGGACTCAATGAAAATGGATGGGGGGGAAAAAATATTCCAGTCCACATTTTCCAGTCCACTGATGCAGCCGGAGTTACCAGAGTTCATTCTGGAGCCTCTGAGCCGCGGCGAGCATGGGTTATACTGTACACACGTTGGATCAACATACTTATCGATTTTTTTGAATGGTGATCAGGAATTGGAATATACCATTTGGATACCATCTGATGTCAGGTAAGGAATCTATGTTATCAGTGTTAGGATAATCAGACTCGTTTTCACAGAGATATAAGCTTTTTTGTGATATCTGCTCCAGCGGTTTCACTGTAAAATCCATGAGGAAATGAAAGCAGCTATTATCAGCGTGCGGCTCGAACGTGCGTGCGTGCGTGCACATATACTATTCCAACCAGCTGCTGATACCATAAGTATCCTGTTGCAAAAAAAAAATTATTCCGCATTTATAATGTCGTACCTCAGCCAGGAGAATTAAACTTTCCACTCGGGCCTGAACGCTCGACATGTCTGTTTCTTTTCCGCGGGAGCCACCACGGCATCGGCGGTCTCTGTGACTTCAAGTTCAGAAGACTCGTCTTTGTTGTCAATGTCATTATTATTAGACCTGCTTGTGCTTGGTTTCATAAAATATTTGTTAAGTTTAGCTTGTTTGGCCATCTCTCTCTCTCGCTCGTATAGCTGTTTGTCGTTATGGTGGCTGGCCAGACAGGCTAAAAAAAAGAAAAAAAAAATGATTCACATCTGAGCGGCGCCATCCGCGCTTTATCAGTGAAGCAACAATGAAACACATTGACAATTTCATACGATTTCTGGTAGACAACTAATGACAGGAAGAATAATAAAACGAAAATACAATAACAAAATACAAGCCATCAGACCAGTTTGTAAAGGAAGTCCATATGGGAAATATCGGTGATCTTTGATCTATAGGTCTAGGAGATGAGATTTCAGTGCTCTTTTGAATTTCAGAAAAGAAAATTCCAAATATGTGGAGGTAGAGCAAACAAAACTGATATGTGTTTAATTAATTCATTCATTCATTCATTCCAGTGTAAAAATGTCAGACTATGAATATGAGGATTTCGATGGAGATAACAATTGATTTTAAAAACTACCAGCCAGGCAGATTTTTTACCAGCCAAAAATTATAAATAGCTTTTTAGTATATCGCCATGTGTTATATTATATTAATACTGCCTTATGTGTGTGTGTGTGTGTGTGTGTGTTTTTGTGTGTGTGTGTGTGCGTTATGACAAAGGATTCAAAGGATTCGAAGAGTCTGCCGACGGAAACATTACAAGTGAGGCTTGATTGATTGATTGAAAACCACTGCACATGTGCACCGTGACTCGCAACTGGAGACTAGCTCTGCTAGCACACATAGCCTACTGTGTACAGACGGTTTCAAACTGTATTTTAAATTAGAAAGCAAACAAAATAAATGGACAAGAGAAAAATAAATCTCAATTTGGTCAGTATTGTCATTTGGACAAGCAAAGCCATTACTTTAAGTTGCAGGCAAGAAAGACAAGTCTGTCCACTGTCTCTGGTTTTAAAACTGCCCTGTTGCAAGTCACAAAAAAAAAACGATATATTTTTCCCCCCGATATCGATTATTAAAATATATCGCGATAATTATTGTTACCGTTATATCGCCCAGCCCTGCATCAGGGTCCCCCATTTTTTAATTTTTCATTATTCTGTTCTTCTCAACAGGACAACGGAATAAACGGATGGGAGAACAACACAAAATGGTATTAAAGCCATACGTAAGCATGTTGGTGCCACCCAGGCAGTATGCGGGACACACGGAGCCAGGTCCTCGACTGGAAATAGTCGATGCAAATGAATTTGCTAAGCGGTAACTACTAACTAATACTCATTACTTCCAACCAGCTGCTGATACCATAAGTATCCTGTTGAAAAGACATGAATTAACACTTTGAGCGCCACTCACGGCTAATCTCGGGTTTACGATAGTGACGTTGAAAGCCACGTCACGGCTTTTCTCTGAATTTTTTTATTTTTAATTTTTTGCGATCTGAAATCATATTGCATCACCCGAGCCTACTGTTGGAAATCCAGGGGCCGCCGGCGATCAGATGTGAAAAAAGCGCCCCCTATCGTCTCCCAGATGGTAAATCACCCTTTTGGAATGGACTCAATGAAAATGGATGGGGGGAAAAAAATATTCCAGTCCACATTTTCCAGTCCACTGATGCAGCCGGAGTTACCAGAGTTCATTCTGGAGCCTCTGAGCCGCGGCGAGCATGGGTTATACTGTACACACGTTGGATCAACATACTTATCGATTTTTTTGAATGGTGATCAGGAATTGGAATATACCATTTGGATACCATCTGATGTCAGGTAAGGAATCTATGTTATCAGTGTTAGGATAATCAGACTCGTTTTCACAGAGATATAAGCTTTTTTGTGATATGTGCTCCAGCGGTTTCACTGTAAAATCCATGAGGAAATGAAAGCAGCTATTATCAGCGTGCGGCTCGAACGTGCGTGCGTGCGTGCACATATACTATTCCAACCAGCTGCTGATACCATAAGTATCCTGTTGCAAAAAAAAAATTATTCCGCATTTATAATGTCGTACCTCAGCCAGGAGAATTAAACTTTCCACTCGGGCCTGAACGCTCGACATGTCTGTTTCTTTTCCGCGGGAGCCACCACGGCATCGGCGGTCTCTGTGACTTCAAGTTCAGAAGACTCGTCTTTGTTGTCAATGTCATTATTATTAGACCTGCTTGTGCTTGTGCTTGGTTTCATAAAATATTTGTTAAGTTTAGCTTGTTTGGCCATCTCTCTCTCTCGCTCGTATAGCTGTTTGTCGTTATGGTGGCTGGCCAGACAGGCTAAAAAAAAGAAAAAAAAAATGATTCACATCTGAGCGGCGCCATCCGCGCTTTATCAGTGAAGCAACAATGAAACACATTGACAATTTCATACGATTTCTGGTAGACAACTAATGACAGGAAGAATAATAAAACGAAAATACAATAACAAAATACAAGCCATCAGACCAGTTTGTAAAGGAAGTCCATATGGGAAATATCGGTGATCTTTGATCTATAGGTCTAGGAGATGAGATTTCAGTGCTCTTTTGAATTTCAGAAAAGAAAATTCCAAATATGTGGAGGTAGAGCAAACAAAACTGATATGTGTTTAATTAATTCATTCATTCATTCATTCCAGTGTAAAAATGTCAGACTATGAATATGAGGATTTCGATGGAGATAACAATTGATTTTAAAAACTACCAGCCAGGCAGATTTTTTACCAGCCAAAAATTATAAATAGCTTTTTAGTATATCGCCATGTGTTATATTATATTAATACTGCCTTATGTGTGTGTGTGTGTGTGTGTGTGTTTTTGTGTGTGTGTGTGTGCGTTATGACAAAGGATTCAAAGGATTCGAAGAGTCTGCCGACGGAAACGTTACAAGTGAGGCTTGATTGATTGATTGAAAACCACTGCACATGTGCACCGTGACTCGCAACTGGAGACTAGCTCTGCTAGCACACATAGCCTACTGTGTACAGACGGTTTCAAACTGTATTTTAAATTAGAAAGCAAACAAAATAAATGGACAAGAGAAAAATAAATCTCAATTTGGTCAGTATTGTCATTTGGACAAGCAAAGCCATTACTTTAAGTTGCAGGCAAGAAAGACAAGTCTGTCCACTGTCTCTGGTTTTAAAACTGCCCTGTTGCAAGTCACAAAAAAAAAACGATATATTTTTCCCCCCGATATCGATTATTAAAATATATCGCGATAATTATTGTTACCGTTATATCGCCCAGCCCTGCATCAGGGTCCCCCATTTTTTAATTTTTCATTATTCTGTTCTTCTCAACAGGACAACGGAATAAACGGATGGGAGAACAACACAAAATGGTATTAAAGCCATACGTAAGCATGTTGGTGCCACCCAGGCAGTATGCGGGACACACGGAGCCAGGTCCTCGACTGGAAATAGTCGATGCAAATGAATTTGCTAAGCGGTAACTACTAACTAATACTCATTACTTCCAACCAGCTGCTGATACCATAAGTATCCTGTTGAAAAGACATGAATTAACACTTTGAGCGCCACTCACGGCTAATCTCGGGTTTACGATAGTGACGTTGAAAGCCACGTCACGGCTTTTCTCTGAATTTTTTTATTTTTTATTTTTTGCGATCTGAAATCATATTGCATCACCCGAGCCTACTGTTGGAAATCCAGGGGCCGCCGGCGATCAGATGTGAAAAAAGCGCCCCCTATCGTCTCCCAGATGGTAAATCACCCTTTTGGAATGGACTCAATGAAAATGGATGGGGGGAAAAAAATATTCCAGTCCACATTTTCCAGTCCACTGATGCAGCCGGAGTTACCAGAGTTCATTCTGGAGCCTCTGAGCCGCGGCGAGCATGGGTTATACTGTACACACGTTGGATCAACATACTTATCGATTTTTTTGAATGGTGATCAGGAATTGGAATATACCATTTGGATACCATCTGATGTCAGGTAAGGAATCTATGTTATCAGTGTTAGGATAATCAGACTCGTTTTCACAGAGATATAAGCTTTTTTGTGATATGTGCTCCAGCGGTTTCACTGTAAAATCCATGAGGAAATGAAAGCAGCTATTATCAGCGTGCGGCTCGAACGTGCGTGCGTGCGTGCACATATACTATTCCAACCAGCTGCTGATACCATAAGTATCCTGTTGCAAAAAAAAAATTATTCCGCATTTATAATGTCGTACCTCAGCCAGGAGAATTAAACTTTCCACTCGGGCCTGAACGCTCGACATGTCTGTTTCTTTTCCGCGGGAGCCACCACGGCATCGGCGGTCTCTGTGACTTCAAGTTCAGAAGACTCGTCTTTGTTGTCAATGTCATTATTATTAGACCTGCTTGTGCTTGGTTTCATAAAATATTTGTTAAGTTTAGCTTGTTTGGCCATCTCTCTCTCTCGCTCGTATAGCTGTTTGTCGTTATGGTGGCTGGCCAGACAGGCTAAAAAAAAGAAAAAAAAATGATTCACATCTGAGCGGCGCCATCCGCGCTTTATCAGTGAAGCAACAATGAAACACATTGACAATTTCATACGATTTCTGGTAGACAACTAATGACAGGAAGAATAATAAAACGAAAATACAATAACAAAATACAAGCCATCAGACCAGTTTGTAAAGGAAGTCCATATGGGAAATATCGGTGATCTTTGATCTATAGGTCTAGGAGATGAGATTTCAGTGCTCTTTTGAATTTCAGAAAAGAAAATTCCAAATATGTGGAGGTAGAGCAAACAAAACTGATATGTGTTTAATTAATTCATTCATTCATTCATTCCAGTGTAAAAATGTCAGACTATGAATATGAGGATTTCGATGGAGATAACAATTGATTTTAAAAACTACCAGCCAGGCAGATTTTTTACCAGCCAAAAATTATAAATAGCTTTTTAGTATATCGCCATGTGTTATATTATATTAATACTGCCTTATGTGTGTGTGTGTGTGTGTGTGTTTTTGTGTGTGTGTGTGTGCGTTATGACAAAGGATTCAAAGGATTCGAAGAGTCTGCCGACGGAAACATTACAAGTGAGGCTTGATTGATTGATTGAAAACCACTGCACATGTGCACCGTGACTCGCAACTGGAGACTAGCTCTGCTAGCACACATAGCCTACTGTGTACAGACGGTTTCAAACTGTATTTTAAATTAGAAAGCAAACAAAATAAATGGACAAGAGAAAAATAAATCTCAATTTGGTCAGTATTGTCATTTGGACAAGCAAAGCCATTACTTTAAGTTGCAGGCAAGAAAGACAAGTCTGTCCACTGTCTCTGGTTTTAAAACTGCCCTGTTGCAAGTCACAAAAAAAAACGATATATTTTTCCCCCCGATATCGATTATTAAAATATATCGCGATAATTATTGTTACCGTTATATCGCCCAGCCCTGCATCAGGGTCCCCCATTTTTTAATTTTTCATTATTCTGTTCTTCTCAACAGGACAACGGAATAAACGGATGGGAGAACAACACAAAATGGTATTAAAGCCATACGTAAGCATGTTGGTGCCACCCAGGCAGTATGCGGGACACACGGAGCCAGGTCCTCGACTGGAAATAGTCGATGCAAATGAATTTGCTAAGCGGTAACTACTAACTAATACTCATTACTTCCAACCAGCTGCTGATACCATAAGTATCCTGTTGAAAAGACATGAATTAACACTTTGAGCGCCACTCACGGCTAATCTCGGGTTTACGATAGTGACGTTGAAAGCCACGTCACGGCTTTTCTCTGAATTTTTTTATTTTTTATTTTTTGCGATCTGAAATCATATTGCATCACCCGAGCCTACTGTTGGAAATCCAGGGGCCGCCGGCGATCAGATGTGAAAAAAGCGCCCCCTATCGTCTCCCAGATGGTAAATCACCCTTTTGGAATGGACTCAATGAAAATGGATGGGGGGAAAAAAATATTCCAGTCCACATTTTCCAGTCCACTGATGCAGCCGGAGTTACCAGAGTTCATTCTGGAGCCTCTGAGCCGCGGCGAGCATGGGTTATACTGTACACACGTTGGATCAACATACTTATCGATTTTTTTGAATGGTGATCAGGAATTGGAATATACCATTTGGATACCATCTGATGTCAGGTAAGGAATCTATGTTATCAGTGTTAGGATAATCAGACTCGTTTTCACAGAGATATAAGCTTTTTTGTGATATGTGCTCCAGCGGTTTCACTGTAAAATCCATGAGGAAATGAAAGCAGCTATTATCAGCGTGCGGCTCGAACGTGCGTGCGTGCGTGCACATATACTATTCCAACCAGCTGCTGATACCATAAGTATCCTGTTGCAAAAAAAAAATTATTCCGCATTTATAATGTCGTACCTCAGCCAGGAGAATTAAACTTTCCACTCGGGCCTGAACGCTCGACATGTCTGTTTCTTTTCCGCGGGAGCCACCACGGCATCGGCGGTCTCTGTGACTTCAAGTTCAGAAGACTCGTCTTTGTTGTCAATGTCATTATTATTAGACCTGCTTGTGCTTGGTTTCATAAAATATTTGTTAAGTTTAGCTTGTTTGGCCATCTCTCTCTCTCGCTCGTATAGCTGTTTGTCGTTATGGTGGCTGGCCAGACAGGCTAAAAAAAAGAAAAAAAAAATGATTCACATCTGAGCGGCGCCATCCGCGCTTTATCAGTGAAGCAACAATGAAACACATTGACAATTTCATACGATTTCTGGTAGACAACTAATGACAGGAAGAATAATAAAACGAAAATACAATAACAAAATACAAGCCATCAGACCAGTTTGTAAAGGAAGTCCATATGGGAAATATCGGTGATCTTTGATCTATAGGTCTAGGAGATGAGATTTCAGTGCTCTTTTGAATTTCAGAAAAGAAAATTCCAAATATGTGGAGGTAGAGCAAACAAAACTGATATGTGTTTAATTAATTCATTCATTCATTCATTCCAGTGTAAAAATGTCAGACTATGAATATGAGGATTTCGATGGAGATAACAATTGATTTTAAAAACTACCAGCCAGGCAGATTTTTTACCAGCCAAAAATTATAAATAGCTTTTTAGTATATCGCCATGTGTTATATTATATTAATACTGCCTTATGTGTGTGTGTGTGTGTGTGTGTTTTTGTGTGTGTGTGTGTGCGTTATGACAAAGGATTCAAAGGATTCGAAGAGTCTGCCGACGGAAACGTTACAAGTGAGGCTTGATTGATTGATTGAAAACCACTGCACATGTGCACCGTGACTCGCAACTGGAGACTAGCTCTGCTAGCACACATAGCCTACTGTGTACAGACGGTTTCAAACTGTATTTTAAATTAGAAAGCAAACAAAATAAATGGACAAGAGAAAAATAAATCTCAATTTGGTCAGTATTGTCATTTGGACAAGCAAAGCCATTACTTTAAGTTGCAGGCAAGAAAGACAAGTCTGTCCACTGTCTCTGGTTTTAAAACTGCCCTGTTGCAAGTCACAAAAAAAAAACGATATATTTTTCCCCCCGATATCGATTATTAAAATATATCGCGATAATTATTGTTACCGTTATATCGCCCAGCCCTGCATCAGGGTCCCCCATTTTTTAATTTTTCATTATTCTGTTCTTCTCAACAGGACAACGGAATAAACGGATGGGAGAACAACACAAAATGGTATTAAAGCCATACGTAAGCATGTTGGTGCCACCCAGGCAGTATGCGGGACACACGAAGCCAGGTCCTCGACTGGAAATAGTCGATGCAAATGAATTTGCTAAGCGGTAACTACTAACTAATACTCATTACTTCCAACCAGCTGCTGATACCATAAGTATCCTGTTGAAAAGACATGAATTAACACTTTGAGCGCCACTCACGGCTAATCTCGGGTTTACGATAGTGACGTTGAAAGCCACGTCACGGCTTTTCTCTGAATTTTTTTATTTTTTATTTTTTGCGATCTGAAATCATATTGCATCACCCGAGCCTACTGTTGGAAATCCAGGGGCCGCCGGCGATCAGATGTGAAAAAAGCGCCCCCTATCGTCTCCCAGATGGTAAATCACCCTTTTGGAATGGACTCAATGAAAATGGATGGGGGGAAAAAAATATTCCAGTCCACATTTTCCAGTCCACTGATGCAGCCGGAGTTACCAGAGTTCATTCTGGAGCCTCTGAGCCGCGGCGAGCATGGGTTATACTGTACACACGTTGGATCAACATACTTATCGATTTTTTTGAATGGTGATCAGGAATTGGAATATACCATTTGGATACCATCTGATGTCAGGTAAGGAATCTATGTTATCAGTGTTAGGATAATCAGACTCGTTTTCACAGAGATATAAGCTTTTTTGTGATATGTGCTCCAGCGGTTTCACTGTAAAATCCATGAGGAAATGAAAGCAGCTATTATCAGCGTGCGGCTCGAACGTGCGTGCGTGCGTGCACATATACTATTCCAACCAGCTGCTGATACCATAAGTATCCTGTTGCAAAAAAAAAATTATTCCGCATTTATAATGTCGTACCTCAGCCAGGAGAATTAAACTTTCCACTCGGGCCTGAACGCTCGACATGTCTGTTTCTTTTCCGCGGGAGCCACCACGGCATCGGCGGTCTCTGTGACTTCAAGTTCAGAAGACTCGTCTTTGTTGTCAATGTCATTATTATTAGACCTGCTTGTGCTTGTGCTTGGTTTCATAAAATATTTGTTAAGTTTAGCTTGTTTGGCCATCTCTCTCTCTCGCTCGTATAGCTGTTTGTCGTTATGGTGGCTGGCCAGACAGGCTAAAAAAAAGAAAAAAAAAATGATTCACATCTGAGCGGCGCCATCCGCGCTTTATCAGTGAAGCAACAATGAAACACATTGACAATTTCATACGATTTCTGGTAGACAACTAATGACAGGAAGAATAATAAAACGAAAATACAATAACAAAATACAAGCCATCAGACCAGTTTGTAAAGGAAGTCCATATGGGAAATATCGGTGATCTTTGATCTATAGGTCTAGGAGATGAGATTTCAGTGCTCTTTTGAATTTCAGAAAAGAAAATTCCAAATATGTGGAGGTAGAGCAAACAAAACTGATATGTGTTTAATTAATTCATTCATTCATTCATTCCAGTGTAAAAATGTCAGACTATGAATATGAGGATTTCGATGGAGATAACAATTGATTTTAAAAACTACCAGCCAGGCAGATTTTTTACCAGCCAAAAATTATAAATAGCTTTTTAGTATATCGCCATGTGTTATATTATATTAATACTGCCTTATGTGTGTGTGTGTGTGTGTGTGTTTTTGTGTGTGTGTGTGTGCGTTATGACAAAGGATTCAAAGGATTCGAAGAGTCTGCCGACGGAAACGTTACAAGTGAGGCTTGATTGATTGATTGAAAACCACTGCACATGTGCACCGTGACTCGCAACTGGAGACTAGCTCTGCTAGCACACATAGCCTACTGTGTACAGACGGTTTCAAACTGTATTTTAAATTAGAAAGCAAACAAAATAAATGGACAAGAGAAAAATAAATCTCAATTTGGTCAGTATTGTCATTTGGACAAGCAAAGCCATTACTTTAAGTTGCAGGCAAGAAAGACAAGTCTGTCCACTGTCTCTGGTTTTAAAACTGCCCTGTTGCAAGTCACAAAAAAAAAACGATATATTTTTCCCCCCGATATCGATTATTAAAATATATCGCGATAATTATTGTTACCGTTATATCGCCCAGCCCTGCATCAGGGTCCCCCATTTTTTAATTTTTCATTATTCTGTTCTTCTCAACAGGACAACGGAATAAACGGATGGGAGAACAACACAAAATGGTATTAAAGCCATACGTAAGCATGTTGGTGCCACCCAGGCAGTATGCGGGACACACGAAGCCAGGTCCTCGACTGGAAATAGTCGATGCAAATGAATTTGCTAAGCGGTAACTACTAACTAATACTCATTACTTCCAACCAGCTGCTGATACCATAAGTATCCTGTTGAAAAGACATGAATTAACACTTTGAGCGCCACTCACGGCTAATCTCGGGTTTACGATAGTGACGTTGAAAGCCACGTCACGGCTTTTCTCTGAATTTTTTTATTTTTTATTTTTTGCGATCTGAAATCATATTGCATCACCCGAGCCTACTGTTGGAAATCCAGGGGCCGCCGGCGATCAGATGTGAAAAAAGCGCCCCCTATCGTCTCCCAGATGGTAAATCACCCTTTTGGAATGGACTCAATGAAAATGGATGGGGGGAAAAAAATATTCCAGTCCACATTTTCCAGTCCACTGATGCAGCCGGAGTTACCAGAGTTCATTCTGGAGCCTCTGAGCCGCGGCGAGCATGGGTTATACTGTACACACGTTGGATCAACATACTTATCGATTTTTTTGAATGGTGATCAGGAATTGGAATATACCATTTGGATACCATCTGATGTCAGGTAAGGAATCTATGTTATCAGTGTTAGGATAATCAGACTCGTTTTCACAGAGATATAAGCTTTTTTGTGATATGTGCTCCAGCGGTTTCACTGTAAAATCCATGAGGAAATGAAAGCAGCTATTATCAGCGTGCGGCTCGAACGTGCGTGCGTGCGTGCACATATACTATTCCAACCAGCTGCTGATACCATAAGTATCCTGTTGCAAAAAAAAAATTATTCCGCATTTATAATGTCGTACCTCAGCCAGGAGAATTAAACTTTCCACTCGGGCCTGAACGCTCGACATGTCTGTTTCTTTTCCGCGGGAGCCACCACGGCATCGGCGGTCTCTGTGACTTCAAGTTCAGAAGACTCGTCTTTGTTGTCAATGTCATTATTATTAGACCTGCTTGTGCTTGGTTTCATAAAATATTTGTTAAGTTTAGCTTGTTTGGCCATCTCTCTCTCTCGCTCGTATAGCTGTTTGTCGTTATGGTGGCTGGCCAGACAGGCTAAAAAAAAGAAAAAAAAATGATTCACATCTGAGCGGCGCCATCCGCGCTTTATCAGTGAAGCAACAATGAAACACATTGACAATTTCATACGATTTCTGGTAGACAACTAATGACAGGAAGAATAATAAAACGAAAATACAATAACAAAATACAAGCCATCAGACCAGTTTGTAAAGGAAGTCCATATGGGAAATATCGGTGATCTTTGATCTATAGGTCTAGGAGATGAGATTTCAGTGCTCTTTTGAATTTCAGAAAAGAAAATTCCAAATATGTGGAGGTAGAGCAAACAAAACTGATATGTGTTTAATTAATTCATTCATTCATTCATTCCAGTGTAAAAATGTCAGACTATGAATATGAGGATTTCGATGGAGATAACAATTGATTTTAAAAACTACCAGCCAGGCAGATTTTTTACCAGCCAAAAATTATAAATAGCTTTTTAGTATATCGCCATGTGTTATATTATATTAATACTGCCTTATGTGTGTGTGTGTGTGTGTGTGTTTTTGTGTGTGTGTGTGTGCGTTATGACAAAGGATTCAAAGGATTCGAAGAGTCTGCCGACGGAAACATTACAAGTGAGGCTTGATTGATTGATTGAAAACCACTGCACATGTGCACCGTGACTCGCAACTGGAGACTAGCTCTGCTAGCACACATAGCCTACTGTGTACAGACGGTTTCAAACTGTATTTTAAATTAGAAAGCAAACAAAATAAATGGACAAGAGAAAAATAAATCTCAATTTGGTCAGTATTGTCATTTGGACAAGCAAAGCCATTACTTTAAGTTGCAGGCAAGAAAGACAAGTCTGTCCACTGTCTCTGGTTTTAAAACTGCCCTGTTGCAAGTCACAAAAAAAAACGATATATTTTTCCCCCCGATATCGATTATTAAAATATATCGCGATAATTATTGTTACCGTTATATCGCCCAGCCCTGCATCAGGGTCCCCCATTTTTTAATTTTTCATTATTCTGTTCTTCTCAACAGGACAACGGAATAAACGGATGGGAGAACAACACAAAATGGTATTAAAGCCATACGTAAGCATGTTGGTGCCACCCAGGCAGTATGCGGGACACACGGAGCCAGGTCCTCGACTGGAAATAGTCGATGCAAATGAATTTGCTAAGCGGTAACTACTAACTAATACTCATTACTTCCAACCAGCTGCTGATACCATAAGTATCCTGTTGAAAAGACATGAATTAACACTTTGAGCGCCACTCACGGCTAATCTCGGGTTTACGATAGTGACGTTGAAAGCCACGTCACGGCTTTTCTCTGAATTTTTTTATTTTTTATTTTTTGCGATCTGAAATCATATTGCATCACCCGAGCCTACTGTTGGAAATCCAGGGGCCGCCGGCGATCAGATGTGAAAAAAGCGCCCCCTATCGTCTCCCAGATGGTAAATCACCCTTTTGGAATGGACTCAATGAAAATGGATGGGGGGAAAAAAATATTCCAGTCCACATTTTCCAGTCCACTGATGCAGCCGGAGTTACCAGAGTTCATTCTGGAGCCTCTGAGCCGCGGCGAGCATGGGTTATACTGTACACACGTTGGATCAACATACTTATCGATTTTTTTGAATGGTGATCAGGAATTGGAATATACCATTTGGATACCATCTGATGTCAGGTAAGGAATCTATGTTATCAGTGTTAGGATAATCAGACTCGTTTTCACAGAGATATAAGCTTTTTTGTGATATGTGCTCCAGCGGTTTCACTGTAAAATCCATGAGGAAATGAAAGCAGCTATTATCAGCGTGCGGCTCGAACGTGCGTGCGTGCGTGCACATATACTATTCCAACCAGCTGCTGATACCATAAGTATCCTGTTGCAAAAAAAAAATTATTCCGCATTTATAATGTCGTACCTCAGCCAGGAGAATTAAACTTTCCACTCGGGCCTGAACGCTCGACATGTCTGTTTCTTTTCCGCGGGAGCCACCACGGCATCGGCGGTCTCTGTGACTTCAAGTTCAGAAGACTCGTCTTTGTTGTCAATGTCATTATTATTAGACCTGCTTGTGCTTGGTTTCATAAAATATTTGTTAAGTTTAGCTTGTTTGGCCATCTCTCTCTCTCGCTCGTATAGCTGTTTGTCGTTATGGTGGCTGGCCAGACAGGCTAAAAAAAAGAAAAAAAAAATGATTCACATCTGAGCGGCGCCATCCGCGCTTTATCAGTGAAGCAACAATGAAACACATTGACAATTTCATACGATTTCTGGTAGACAACTAATGACAGGAAGAATAATAAAACGAAAATACAATAACAAAATACAAGCCATCAGACCAGTTTGTAAAGGAAGTCCATATGGGAAATATCGGTGATCTTTGATCTATAGGTCTAGGAGATGAGATTTCAGTGCTCTTTTGAATTTCAGAAAAGAAAATTCCAAATATGTGGAGGTAGAGCAAACAAAACTGATATGTGTTTAATTAATTCATTCATTCATTCATTCCAGTGTAAAAATGTCAGACTATGAATATGAGGATTTCGATGGAGATAACAATTGATTTTAAAAACTACCAGCCAGGCAGATTTTTTACCAGCCAAAAATTATAAATAGCTTTTTAGTATATCGCCATGTGTTATATTATATTAATACTGCCTTATGTGTGTGTGTGTGTGTGTGTGTTTTTGTGTGTGTGTGTGTGCGTTATGACAAAGGATTCAAAGGATTCGAAGAGTCTGCCGACGGAAACGTTACAAGTGAGGCTTGATTGATTGATTGAAAACCACTGCACATGTGCACCGTGACTCGCAACTGGAGACTAGCTCTGCTAGCACACATAGCCTACTGTGTACAGACGGTTTCAAACTGTATTTTAAATTAGAAAGCAAACAAAATAAATGGACAAGAGAAAAATAAATCTCAATTTGGTCAGTATTGTCATTTGGACAAGCAAAGCCATTACTTTAAGTTGCAGGCAAGAAAGACAAGTCTGTCCACTGTCTCTGGTTTTAAAACTGCCCTGTTGCAAGTCACAAAAAAAAAACGATATATTTTTCCCCCCGATATCGATTATTAAAATATATCGCGATAATTATTGTTACCGTTATATCGCCCAGCCCTGCATCAGGGTCCCCCATTTTTTAATTTTTCATTATTCTGTTCTTCTCAACAGGACAACGGAATAAACGGATGGGAGAACAACACAAAATGGTATTAAAGCCATACGTAAGCATGTTGGTGCCACCCAGGCAGTATGCGGGACACACGAAGCCAGGTCCTCGACTGGAAATAGTCGATGCAAATGAATTTGCTAAGCGGTAACTACTAACTAATACTCATTACTTCCAACCAGCTGCTGATACCATAAGTATCCTGTTGAAAAGACATGAATTAACACTTTGAGCGCCACTCACGGCTAATCTCGGGTTTACGATAGTGACGTTGAAAGCCACGTCACGGCTTTTCTCTGAATTTTTTTATTTTTTATTTTTTGCGATCTGAAATCATATTGCATCACCCGAGCCTACTGTTGGAAATCCAGGGGCCGCCGGCGATCAGATGTGAAAAAAGCGCCCCCTATCGTCTCCCAGATGGTAAATCACCCTTTTGGAATGGACTCAATGAAAATGGATGGGGGGAAAAAAATATTCCAGTCCACATTTTCCAGTCCACTGATGCAGCCGGAGTTACCAGAGTTCATTCTGGAGCCTCTGAGCCGCGGCGAGCATGGGTTATACTGTACACACGTTGGATCAACATACTTATCGATTTTTTTGAATGGTGATCAGGAATTGGAATATACCATTTGGATACCATCTGATGTCAGGTAAGGAATCTATGTTATCAGTGTTAGGATAATCAGACTCGTTTTCACAGAGATATAAGCTTTTTTGTGATATGTGCTCCAGCGGTTTCACTGTAAAATCCATGAGGAAATGAAAGCAGCTATTATCAGCGTGCGGCTCGAACGTGCGTGCGTGCGTGCACATATACTATTCCAACCAGCTGCTGATACCATAAGTATCCTGTTGCAAAAAAAAAATTATTCCGCATTTATAATGTCGTACCTCAGCCAGGAGAATTAAACTTTCCACTCGGGCCTGAACGCTCGACATGTCTGTTTCTTTTCCGCGGGAGCCACCACGGCATCGGCGGTCTCTGTGACTTCAAGTTCAGAAGACTCGTCTTTGTTGTCAATGTCATTATTATTAGACCTGCTTGTGCTTGTGCTTGGTTTCATAAAATATTTGTTAAGTTTAGCTTGTTTGGCCATCTCTCTCTCTCGCTCGTATAGCTGTTTGTCGTTATGGTGGCTGGCCAGACAGGCTAAAAAAAAGAAAAAAAAAATGATTCACATCTGAGCGGCGCCATCCGCGCTTTATCAGTGAAGCAACAATGAAACACATTGACAATTTCATACGATTTCTGGTAGACAACTAATGACAGGAAGAATAATAAAACGAAAATACAATAACAAAATACAAGCCATCAGACCAGTTTGTAAAGGAAGTCCATATGGGAAATATCGGTGATCTTTGATCTATAGGTCTAGGAGATGAGATTTCAGTGCTCTTTTGAATTTCAGAAAAGAAAATTCCAAATATGTGGAGGTAGAGCAAACAAAACTGATATGTGTTTAATTAATTCATTCATTCATTCATTCCAGTGTAAAAATGTCAGACTATGAATATGAGGATTTCGATGGAGATAACAATTGATTTTAAAAACTACCAGCCAGGCAGATTTTTTACCAGCCAAAAATTATAAATAGCTTTTTAGTATATCGCCATGTGTTATATTATATTAATACTGCCTTATGTGTGTGTGTGTGTGTGTGTGTTTTTGTGTGTGTGTGTGTGCGTTATGACAAAGGATTCAAAGGATTCGAAGAGTCTGCCGACGGAAACGTTACAAGTGAGGCTTGATTGATTGATTGAAAACCACTGCACATGTGCACCGTGACTCGCAACTGGAGACTAGCTCTGCTAGCACACATAGCCTACTGTGTACAGACGGTTTCAAACTGTATTTTAAATTAGAAAGCAAACAAAATAAATGGACAAGAGAAAAATAAATCTCAATTTGGTCAGTATTGTCATTTGGACAAGCAAAGCCATTACTTTAAGTTGCAGGCAAGAAAGACAAGTCTGTCCACTGTCTCTGGTTTTAAAACTGCCCTGTTGCAAGTCACAAAAAAAAAACGATATATTTTTCCCCCCGATATCGATTATTAAAATATATCGCGATAATTATTGTTACCGTTATATCGCCCAGCCCTGCATCAGGGTCCCCCATTTTTTAATTTTTCATTATTCTGTTCTTCTCAACAGGACAACGGAATAAACGGATGGGAGAACAACACAAAATGGTATTAAAGCCATACGTAAGCATGTTGGTGCCACCCAGGCAGTATGCGGGACACACGAAGCCAGGTCCTCGACTGGAAATAGTCGATGCAAATGAATTTGCTAAGCGGTAACTACTAACTAATACTCATTACTTCCAACCAGCTGCTGATACCATAAGTATCCTGTTGAAAAGACATGAATTAACACTTTGAGCGCCACTCACGGCTAATCTCGGGTTTACGATAGTGACGTTGAAAGCCACGTCACGGCTTTTCTCTGAATTTTTTTATTTTTTATTTTTTGCGATCTGAAATCATATTGCATCACCCGAGCCTACTGTTGGAAATCCAGGGGCCGCCGGCGATCAGATGTGAAAAAAGCGCCCCCTATCGTCTCCCAGATGGTAAATCACCCTTTTGGAATGGACTCAATGAAAATGGATGGGGGGAAAAAAATATTCCAGTCCACATTTTCCAGTCCACTGATGCAGCCGGAGTTACCAGAGTTCATTCTGGAGCCTCTGAGCCGCGGCGAGCATGGGTTATACTGTACACACGTTGGATCAACATACTTATCGATTTTTTTGAATGGTGATCAGGAATTGGAATATACCATTTGGATACCATCTGATGTCAGGTAAGGAATCTATGTTATCAGTGTTAGGATAATCAGACTCGTTTTCACAGAGATATAAGCTTTTTTGTGATATGTGCTCCAGCGGTTTCACTGTAAAATCCATGAGGAAATGAAAGCAGCTATTATCAGCGTGCGGCTCGAACGTGCGTGCGTGCGTGCACATATACTATTCCAACCAGCTGCTGATACCATAAGTATCCTGTTGCAAAAAAAAAATTATTCCGCATTTATAATGTCGTACCTCAGCCAGGAGAATTAAACTTTCCACTCGGGCCTGAACGCTCGACATGTCTGTTTCTTTTCCGCGGGAGCCACCACGGCATCGGCGGTCTCTGTGACTTCAAGTTCAGAAGACTCGTCTTTGTTGTCAATGTCATTATTATTAGACCTGCTTGTGCTTGTGCTTGGTTTCATAAAATATTTGTTAAGTTTAGCTTGTTTGGCCATCTCTCTCTCTCGCTCGTATAGCTGTTTGTCGTTATGGTGGCTGGCCAGACAGGCTAAAAAAAAGAAAAAAAAAATGATTCACATCTGAGCGGCGCCATCCGCGCTTTATCAGTGAAGCAACAATGAAACACATTGACAATTTCATACGATTTCTGGTAGACAACTAATGACAGGAAGAATAATAAAACGAAAATACAATAACAAAATACAAGCCATCAGACCAGTTTGTAAAGGAAGTCCATATGGGAAATATCGGTGATCTTTGATCTATAGGTCTAGGAGATGAGATTTCAGTGCTCTTTTGAATTTCAGAAAAGAAAATTCCAAATATGTGGAGGTAGAGCAAACAAAACTGATATGTGTTTAATTAATTCATTCATTCATTCATTCCAGTGTAAAAATGTCAGACTATGAATATGAGGATTTCGATGGAGATAACAATTGATTTTAAAAACTACCAGCCAGGCAGATTTTTTACCAGCCAAAAATTATAAATAGCTTTTTAGTATATCGCCATGTGTTATATTATATTAATACTGCCTTATGTGTGTGTGTGTGTGTGTGTGTTTTTGTGTGTGTGTGTGTGCGTTATGACAAAGGATTCAAAGGATTCGAAGAGTCTGCCGACGGAAACGTTACAAGTGAGGCTTGATTGATTGATTGAAAACCACTGCACATGTGCACCGTGACTCGCAACTGGAGACTAGCTCTGCTAGCACACATAGCCTACTGTGTACAGACGGTTTCAAACTGTATTTTAAATTAGAAAGCAAACAAAATAAATGGACAAGAGAAAAATAAATCTCAATTTGGTCAGTATTGTCATTTGGACAAGCAAAGCCATTACTTTAAGTTGCAGGCAAGAAAGACAAGTCTGTCCACTGTCTCTGGTTTTAAAACTGCCCTGTTGCAAGTCACAAAAAAAAAACGATATATTTTTCCCCCCGATATCGATTATTAAAATATATCGCGATAATTATTGTTACCGTTATATCGCCCAGCCCTGCATCAGGGTCCCCCATTTTTTAATTTTTCATTATTCTGTTCTTCTCAACAGGACAACGGAATAAACGGATGGGAGAACAACACAAAATGGTATTAAAGCCATACGTAAGCATGTTGGTGCCACCCAGGCAGTATGCGGGACACACGAAGCCAGGTCCTCGACTGGAAATAGTCGATGCAAATGAATTTGCTAAGCGGTAACTACTAACTAATACTCATTACTTCCAACCAGCTGCTGATACCATAAGTATCCTGTTGAAAAGACATGAATTAACACTTTGAGCGCCACTCACGGCTAATCTCGGGTTTACGATAGTGACGTTGAAAGCCACGTCACGGCTTTTCTCTGAATTTTTTTATTTTTTATTTTTTGCGATCTGAAATCATATTGCATCACCCGAGCCTACTGTTGGAAATCCAGGGGCCGCCGGCGATCAGATGTGAAAAAAGCGCCCCCTATCGTCTCCCAGATGGTAAATCACCCTTTTGGAATGGACTCAATGAAAATGGATGGGGGGAAAAAAATATTCCAGTCCACATTTTCCAGTCCACTGATGCAGCCGGAGTTACCAGAGTTCATTCTGGAGCCTCTGAGCCGCGGCGAGCATGGGTTATACTGTACACACGTTGGATCAACATACTTATCGATTTTTTTGAATGGTGATCAGGAATTGGAATATACCATTTGGATACCATCTGATGTCAGGTAAGGAATCTATGTTATCAGTGTTAGGATAATCAGACTCGTTTTCACAGAGATATAAGCTTTTTTGTGATATCTGCTCCAGCGGTTTCACTGTAAAATCCATGAGGAAATGAAAGCAGCTATTATCAGCGTGCGGCTCGAACGTGCGTGCGTGCGTGCACATATACTATTCCAACCAGCTGCTGATACCATAAGTATCCTGTTGCAAAAAAAAAATTATTCCGCATTTATAATGTCGTACCTCAGCCAGGAGAATTAAACTTTCCACTCGGGCCTGAACGCTCGACATGTCTGTTTCTTTTCCGCGGGAGCCACCACGGCATCGGCGGTCTCTGTGACTTCAAGTTCAGAAGACTCGTCTTTGTTGTCAATGTCATTATTATTAGACCTGCTTGTGCTTGGTTTCATAAAATATTTGTTAAGTTTAGCTTGTTTGGCCATCTCTCTCTCTCGCTCGTATAGCTGTTTGTCGTTATGGTGGCTGGCCAGACAGGCTAAAAAAAAGAAAAAAAAAATGATTCACATCTGAGCGGCGCCATCCGCGCTTTATCAGTGAAGCAACAATGAAACACATTGACAATTTCATACGATTTCTGGTAGACAACTAATGACAGGAAGAATAATAAAACGAAAATACAATAACAAAATACAAGCCATCAGACCAGTTTGTAAAGGAAGTCCATATGGGAAATATCGGTGATCTTTGATCTATAGGTCTAGGAGATGAGATTTCAGTGCTCTTTTGAATTTCAGAAAAGAAAATTCCAAATATGTGGAGGTAGAGCAAACAAAACTGATATGTGTTTAATTAATTCATTCATTCATTCATTCCAGTGTAAAAATGTCAGACTATGAATATGAGGATTTCGATGGAGATAACAATTGATTTTAAAAACTACCAGCCAGGCAGATTTTTTACCAGCCAAAAATTATAAATAGCTTTTTAGTATATCGCCATGTGTTATATTATATTAATACTGCCTTATGTGTGTGTGTGTGTGTGTGTGTTTTTGTGTGTGTGTGTGTGCGTTATGACAAAGGATTCAAAGGATTCGAAGAGTCTGCCGACGGAAACGTTACAAGTGAGGCTTGATTGATTGATTGAAAACCACTGCACATGTGCACCGTGACTCGCAACTGGAGACTAGCTCTGCTAGCACACATAGCCTACTGTGTACAGACGGTTTCAAACTGTATTTTAAATTAGAAAGCAAACAAAATAAATGGACAAGAGAAAAATAAATCTCAATTTGGTCAGTATTGTCATTTGGACAAGCAAAGCCATTACTTTAAGTTGCAGGCAAGAAAGACAAGTCTGTCCACTGTCTCTGGTTTTAAAACTGCCCTGTTGCAAGTCACAAAAAAAAAACGATATATTTTTCCCCCCGATATCGATTATTAAAATATATCGCGATAATTATTGTTACCGTTATATCGCCCAGCCCTGCATCAGGGTCCCCCATTTTTTAATTTTTCATTATTCTGTTCTTCTCAACAGGACAACGGAATAAACGGATGGGAGAACAACACAAAATGGTATTAAAGCCATACGTAAGCATGTTGGTGCCACCCAGGCAGTATGCGGGACACACGAAGCCAGGTCCTCGACTGGAAATAGTCGATGCAAATGAATTTGCTAAGCGGTAACTACTAACTAATACTCATTACTTCCAACCAGCTGCTGATACCATAAGTATCCTGTTGAAAAGACATGAATTAACACTTTGAGCGCCACTCACGGCTAATCTCGGGTTTACGATAGTGACGTTGAAAGCCACGTCACGGCTTTTCTCTGAATTTTTTTATTTTTTATTTTTTGCGATCTGAAATCATATTGCATCACCCGAGCCTACTGTTGGAAATCCAGGGGCCGCCGGCGATCAGATGTGAAAAAAGCGCCCCCTATCGTCTCCCAGATGGTAAATCACCCTTTTGGAATGGACTCAATGAAAATGGATGGGGGGGAAAAAATATTCCAGTCCACATTTTCCAGTCCACTGATGCAGCCGGAGTTACCAGAGTTCATTCTGGAGCCTCTGAGCCGCGGCGAGCATGGGTTATACTGTACACACGTTGGATCAACATACTTATCGATTTTTTTGAATGGTGATCAGGAATTGGAATATACCATTTGGATACCATCTGATGTCAGGTAAGGAATCTATGTTATCAGTGTTAGGATAATCAGACTCGTTTTCACAGAGATATAAGCTTTTTTGTGATATCTGCTCCAGCGGTTTCACTGTAAAATCCATGAGGAAATGAAAGCAGCTATTATCAGCGTGCGGCTCGAACGTGCGTGCGTGCGTGCACATATACTATTCCAACCAGCTGCTGATACCATAAGTATCCTGTTGCAAAAAAAAAATTATTCCGCATTTATAATGTCGTACCTCAGCCAGGAGAATTAAACTTTCCACTCGGGCCTGAACGCTCGACATGTCTGTTTCTTTTCCGCGGGAGCCACCACGGCATCGGCGGTCTCTGTGACTTCAAGTTCAGAAGACTCGTCTTTGTTGTCAATGTCATTATTATTAGACCTGCTTGTGCTTGGTTTCATAAAATATTTGTTAAGTTTAGCTTGTTTGGCCATCTCTCTCTCTCGCTCGTATAGCTGTTTGTCGTTATGGTGGCTGGCCAGACAGGCTAAAAAAAAGAAAAAAAAAATGATTCACATCTGAGCGGCGCCATCCGCGCTTTATCAGTGAAGCAACAATGAAACACATTGACAATTTCATACGATTTCTGGTAGACAACTAATGACAGGAAGAATAATAAAACGAAAATACAATAACAAAATACAAGCCATCAGACCAGTTTGTAAAGGAAGTCCATATGGGAAATATCGGTGATCTTTGATCTATAGGTCTAGGAGATGAGATTTCAGTGCTCTTTTGAATTTCAGAAAAGAAAATTCCAAATATGTGGAGGTAGAGCAAACAAAACTGATATGTGTTTAATTAATTCATTCATTCATTCATTCCAGTGTAAAAATGTCAGACTATGAATATGAGGATTTCGATGGAGATAACAATTGATTTTAAAAACTACCAGCCAGGCAGATTTTTTACCAGCCAAAAATTATAAATAGCTTTTTAGTATATCGCCATGTGTTATATTATATTAATACTGCCTTATGTGTGTGTGTGTGTGTGTGTGTTTTTTTGTGTGTGTGTGTGTGCGTTATGACAAAGGATTCAAAGGATTCGAAGAGTCTGCCGACGGAAACATTACAAGTGAGGCTTGATTGATTGATTGAAAACCACTGCACATGTGCACCGTGACTCGCAACTGGAGACTAGCTCTGCTAGCACACATAGCCTACTGTGTACAGACGGTTTCAAACTGTATTTTAAATTAGAAAGCAAACAAAATAAATGGACAAGAGAAAAATAAATCTCAATTTGGTCAGTATTGTCATTTGGACAAGCAAAGCCATTACTTTAAGTTGCAGGCAAGAAAGACAAGTCTGTCCACTGTCTCTGGTTTTAAAACTGCCCTGTTGCAAGTCACAAAAAAAAAACGATATATTTTTCCCCCCGATATCGATTATTAAAATATATCGCGATAATTATTGTTACCGTTATATCGCCCAGCCCTGCATCAGGGTCCCCCATTTTTTAATTTTTCATTATTCTGTTCTTCTCAACAGGACAACGGAATAAACGGATGGGAGAACAACACAAAATGGTATTAAAGCCATACGTAAGCATGTTGGTGCCACCCAGGCAGTATGCGGGACACACGGAGCCAGGTCCTCGACTGGAAATAGTCGATGCAAATGAATTTGCTAAGCGGTAACTACTAACTAATACTCATTACTTCCAACCAGCTGCTGATACCATAAGTATCCTGTTGAAAAGACATGAATTAACACTTTGAGCGCCACTCACGGCTAATCTCGGGTTTACGATAGTGACGTTGAAAGCCACGTCACGGCTTTTCTCTGAATTTTTTTATTTTTAATTTTTTGCGATCTGAAATCATATTGCATCACCCGAGCCTACTGTTGGAAATCCAGGGGCCGCCGGCGATCAGATGTGAAAAAAGCGCCCCCTATCGTCTCCCAGATGGTAAATCACCCTTTTGGAATGGACTCAATGAAAATGGATGGGGGGAAAAAAATATTCCAGTCCACATTTTCCAGTCCACTGATGCAGCCGGAGTTACCAGAGTTCATTCTGGAGCCTCTGAGCCGCGGCGAGCATGGGTTATACTGTACACACGTTGGATCAACATACTTATCGATTTTTTTGAATGGTGATCAGGAATTGGAATATACCATTTGGATACCATCTGATGTCAGGTAAGGAATCTATGTTATCAGTGTTAGGATAATCAGACTCGTTTTCACAGAGATATAAGCTTTTTTGTGATATGTGCTCCAGCGGTTTCACTGTAAAATCCATGAGGAAATGAAAGCAGCTATTATCAGCGTGCGGCTCGAACGTGCGTGCGTGCGTG
This sequence comes from Notolepis coatsorum, assembly GCF_963971535.1. Classification (NCBI taxonomy): domain Eukaryota; kingdom Metazoa; phylum Chordata; class Actinopteri; order Aulopiformes; family Paralepididae; genus Notolepis; species Notolepis coatsorum. Next base: position 23,170,725 of record NC_140168.1, on the reverse strand, counting down.
CACATATACTATTCCAACCAGCTGCTGATACCATAAGTATCCTGTTGCAAAAAAAAAATTATTCCGCATTTATAATGTCGTACCTCAGCCAGGAGAATTAAACTTTCCACTCGGGCCTGAACGCTCGACATGTCTGTTTCTTTTCCGCGGGAGCCACCACGGCATCGGCGGTCTCTGTGACTTCAAGTTCAGAAGACTCGTCTTTGTTGTCAATGTCATTATTATTAGACCTGCTTGTGCTTGTGCTTGGTTTCATAAAATATTTGTTAAGTTTAGCTTGTTTGGCCATCTCTCTCTCTCGCTCGTATAGCTGTTTGTCGTTATGGTGGCTGGCCAGACAGGCTAAAAAAAAGAAAAAAAAAATGATTCACATCTGAGCGGCGCCATCCGCGCTTTATCAGTGAAGCAACAATGAAACACATTGACAATTTCATACGATTTCTGGTAGACAACTAATGACAGGAAGAATAATAAAACGAAAATACAATAACAAAATACAAGCCATCAGACCAGTTTGTAAAGGAAGTCCATATGGGAAATATCGGTGATCTTTGATCTATAGGTCTAGGAGATGAGATTTCAGTGCTCTTTTGAATTTCAGAAAAGAAAATTCCAAATATGTGGAGGTAGAGCAAACAAAACTGATATGTGTTTAATTAATTCATTCATTCATTCATTCCAGTGTAAAAATGTCAGACTATGAATATGAGGATTTCGATGGAGATAACAATTGATTTTAAAAACTACCAGCCAGGCAGATTTTTTACCAGCCAAAAATTATAAATAGCTTTTTAGTATATCGCCATGTGTTATATTATATTAATACTGCCTTATGTGTGTGTGTGTGTGTGTGTGTGTTTTTGTGTGTGTGTGTGTGCGTTATGACAAAGGATTCAAAGGATTCGAAGAGTCTGCCGACGGAAACGTTACAAGTGAGGCTTGATTGATTGATTGAAAACCACTGCACATGTGCACCGTGACTCGCAACTGGAGACTAGCTCTGCTAGCACACATAGCCTACTGTGTACAGACGGTTTCAAACTGTATTTTAAATTAGAAAGCAAACAAAATAAATGGACAAGAGAAAAATAAATCTCAATTTGGTCAGTATTGTCATTTGGACAAGCAAAGCCATTACTTTAAGTTGCAGGCAAGAAAGACAAGTCTGTCCACTGTCTCTGGTTTTAAAACTGCCCTGTTGCAAGTCACAAAAAAAAAACGATATATTTTTCCCCCCGATATCGATTATTAAAATATATCGCGATAATTATTGTTACCGTTATATCGCCCAGCCCTGCATCAGGGTCCCCCATTTTTTAATTTTTCATTATTCTGTTCTTCTCAACAGGACAACGGAATAAACGGATGGGAGAACAACACAAAATGGTATTAAAGCCATACGTAAGCATGTTGGTGCCACCCAGGCAGTATGCGGGACACACGAAGCCAGGTCCTCGACTGGAAATAGTCGATGCAAATGAATTTGCTAAGCGGTAACTACTAACTAATACTCATTACTTCCAACCAGCTGCTGATACCATAAGTATCCTGTTGAAAAGACATGAATTAACACTTTGAGCGCCACTCACGGCTAATCTCGGGTTTACGATAGTGACGTTGAAAGCCACGTCACGGCTTTTCTCTGAATTTTTTTATTTTTTATTTTTTGCGATCTGAAATCATATTGCATCACCCGAGCCTACTGTTGGAAATCCAGGGGCCGCCGGCGATCAGATGTGAAAAAAGCGCCCCCTATCGTCTCCCAGATGGTAAATCACCCTTTTGGAATGGACTCAATGAAAATGGATGGGGGGAAAAAAATATTCCAGTCCACATTTTCCAGTCCACTGATGCAGCCGGAGTTACCAGAGTTCATTCTGGAGCCTCTGAGCCGCGGCGAGCATGGGTTATACTGTACACACGTTGGATCAACATACTTATCGATTTTTTTGAATGGTGATCAGGAATTGGAATATACCATTTGGATACCATCTGATGTCAGGTAAGGAATCTATGTTATCAGTGTTAGGATAATCAGACTCGTTTTCACAGAGATATAAGCTTTTTTGTGATATGTGCTCCAGCGGTTTCACTGTAAAATCCATGAGGAAATGAAAGCAGCTATTATCAGCGTGCGGCTCGAACGTGCGTGCGTGCGTGCACATATACTATTCCAACCAGCTGCTGATACCATAAGTATCCTGTTGCAAAAAAAAAATTATTCCGCATTTATAATGTCGTACCTCAGCCAGGAGAATTAAACTTTCCACTCGGGCCTGAACGCTCGACATGTCTGTTTCTTTTCCGCGGGAGCCACCACGGCATCGGCGGTCTCTGTGACTTCAAGTTCAGAAGACTCGTCTTTGTTGTCAATGTCATTATTATTAGACCTGCTTGTGCTTGGTTTCATAAAATATTTGTTAAGTTTAGCTTGTTTGGCCATCTCTCTCTCTCGCTCGTATAGCTGTTTGTCGTTATGGTGGCTGGCCAGACAGGCTAAAAAAAAGAAAAAAAAATGATTCACATCTGAGCGGCGCCATCCGCGCTTTATCAGTGAAGCAACAATGAAACACATTGACAATTTCATACGATTTCTGGTAGACAACTAATGACAGGAAGAATAATAAAACGAAAATACAATAACAAAATACAAGCCATCAGACCAGTTTGTAAAGGAAGTCCATATGGGAAATATCGGTGATCTTTGATCTATAGGTCTAGGAGATGAGATTTCAGTGCTCTTTTGAATTTCAGAAAAGAAAATTCCAAATATGTGGAGGTAGAGCAAACAAAACTGATATGTGTTTAATTAATTCATTCATTCATTCATTCCAGTGTAAAAATGTCAGACTATGAATATGAGGATTTCGATGGAGATAACAATTGATTTTAAAAACTACCAGCCAGGCAGATTTTTTACCAGCCAAAAATTATAAATAGCTTTTTAGTATATCGCCATGTGTTATATTATATTAATACTGCCTTATGTGTGTGTGTGTGTGTGTGTGTTTTTGTGTGTGTGTGTGTGCGTTATGACAAAGGATTCAAAGGATTCGAAGAGTCTGCCGACGGAAACATTACAAGTGAGGCTTGATTGATTGATTGAAAACCACTGCACATGTGCACCGTGACTCGCAACTGGAGACTAGCTCTGCTAGCACACATAGCCTACTGTGTACAGACGGTTTCAAACTGTATTTTAAATTAGAAAGCAAACAAAATAAATGGACAAGAGAAAAATAAATCTCAATTTGGTCAGTATTGTCATTTGGACAAGCAAAGCCATTACTTTAAGTTGCAGGCAAGAAAGACAAGTCTGTCCACTGTCTCTGGTTTTAAAACTGCCCTGTTGCAAGTCACAAAAAAAAAACGATATATTTTTCCCCCCGATATCGATTATTAAAATATATCGCGATAATTATTGTTACCGTTATATCGCCCAGCCCTGCATCAGGGTCCCCCATTTTTTAATTTTTCATTATTCTGTTCTTCTCAACAGGACAACGGAATAAACGGATGGGAGAACAACACAAAATGGTATTAAAGCCATACGTAAGCATGTTGGTGCCACCCAGGCAGTATGCGGGACACACGGAGCCAGGTCCTCGACTGGAAATAGTCGATGCAAATGAATTTGCTAAGCGGTAACTACTAACTAATACTCATTACTTCCAACCAGCTGCTGATACCATAAGTATCCTGTTGAAAAGACATGAATTAACACTTTGAGCGCCACTCACGGCTAATCTCGGGTTTACGATAGTGACGTTGAAAGCCACGTCACGGCTTTTCTCTGAATTTTTTTATTTTTTATTTTTTGCGATCTGAAATCATATTGCATCACCCGAGCCTACTGTTGGAAATCCAGGGGCCGCCGGCGATCAGATGTGAAAAAAGCGCCCCCTATCGTCTCCCAGATGGTAAATCACCCTTTTGGAATGGACTCAATGAAAATGGATGGGGGGAAAAAAATATTCCAGTCCACATTTTCCAGTCCACTGATGCAGCCGGAGTTACCAGAGTTCATTCTGGAGCCTCTGAGCCGCGGCGAGCATGGGTTATACTGTACACACGTTGGATCAACATACTTATCGATTTTTTTGAATGGTGATCAGGAATTGGAATATACCATTTGGATACCATCTGATGTCAGGTAAGGAATCTATGTTATCAGTGTTAGGATAATCAGACTCGTTTTCACAGAGATATAAGCTTTTTTGTGATATGTGCTCCAGCGGTTTCACTGTAAAATCCATGAGGAAATGAAAGCAGCTATTATCAGCGTGCGGCTCGAACGTGCGTGCGTGCGTGCACATATACTATTCCAACCAGCTGCTGATACCATAAGTATCCTGTTGCAAAAAAAAAATTATTCCGCATTTATAATGTCGTACCTCAGCCAGGAGAATTAAACTTTCCACTCGGGCCTGAACGCTCGACATGTCTGTTTCTTTTCCGCGGGAGCCACCACGGCATCGGCGGTCTCTGTGACTTCAAGTTCAGAAGACTCGTCTTTGTTGTCAATGTCATTATTATTAGACCTGCTTGTGCTTGTGCTTGGTTTCATAAAATATTTGTTAAGTTTAGCTTGTTTGGCCATCTCTCTCTCTCGCTCGTATAGCTGTTTGTCGTTATGGTGGCTGGCCAGACAGGCTAAAAAAAAGAAAAAAAAAATGATTCACATCTGAGCGGCGCCATCCGCGCTTTATCAGTGAAGCAACAATGAAACACATTGACAATTTCATACGATTTCTGGTAGACAACTAATGACAGGAAGAATAATAAAACGAAAATACAATAACAAAATACAAGCCATCAGACCAGTTTGTAAAGGAAGTCCATATGGGAAATATCGGTGATCTTTGATCTATAGGTCTAGGAGATGAGATTTCAGTGCTCTTTTGAATTTCAGAAAAGAAAATTCCAAATATGTGGAGGTAGAGCAAACAAAACTGATATGTGTTTAATTAATTCATTCATTCATTCATTCCAGTGTAAAAATGTCAGACTATGAATATGAGGATTTCGATGGAGATAACAATTGATTTTAAAAACTACCAGCCAGGCAGATTTTTTACCAGCCAAAAATTATAAATAGCTTTTTAGTATATCGCCATGTGTTATATTATATTAATACTGCCTTATGTGTGTGTGTGTGTGTGTGTGTTTTTGTGTGTGTGTGTGTGCGTTATGACAAAGGATTCAAAGGATTCGAAGAGTCTGCCGACGGAAACGTTACAAGTGAGGCTTGATTGATTGATTGAAAACCACTGCACATGTGCACCGTGACTCGCAACTGGAGACTAGCTCTGCTAGCACACATAGCCTACTGTGTACAGACGGTTTCAAACTGTATTTTAAATTAGAAAGCAAACAAAATAAATGGACAAGAGAAAAATAAATCTCAATTTGGTCAGTATTGTCATTTGGACAAGCAAAGCCATTACTTTAAGTTGCAGGCAAGAAAGACAAGTCTGTCCACTGTCTCTGGTTTTAAAACTGCCCTGTTGCAAGTCACAAAAAAAAAACGATATATTTTTCCCCCCGATATCGATTATTAAAATATATCGCGATAATTATTGTTACCGTTATATCGCCCAGCCCTGCATCAGGGTCCCCCATTTTTTAATTTTTCATTATTCTGTTCTTCTCAACAGGACAACGGAATAAACGGATGGGAGAACAACACAAAATGGTATTAAAGCCATACGTAAGCATGTTGGTGCCACCCAGGCAGTATGCGGGACACACGAAGCCAGGTCCTCGACTGGAAATAGTCGATGCAAATGAATTTGCTAAGCGGTAACTACTAACTAATACTCATTACTTCCAACCAGCTGCTGATACCATAAGTATCCTGTTGAAAAGACATGAATTAACACTTTGAGCGCCACTCACGGCTAATCTCGGGTTTACGATAGTGACGTTGAAAGCCACGTCACGGCTTTTCTCTGAATTTTTTTATTTTTTATTTTTTGCGATCTGAAATCATATTGCATCACCCGAGCCTACTGTTGAAATCCAGGGGCCGCCGGCGATCAGGTGTGAAAAAAGCGCCCCCTATCGTCTCCCAGATGGTAAATCACCCTTTTGGAATGGACTCAATGAAAATGGATGGGGGGAAAAAAATATTCCAGTCCACATTTTCCAGTCCACTGATGCAGCCGGAGTTACCAGAGTTCATTCTGGAGCCTCTGAGCCGCGGCGAGCATGGGTTATACTGTACACACGTTGGATCAACATACTTATCGATTTTTTTGAATGGTGATCAGGAATTGGAATATACCATTTGGATACCATCTGATGTCAGGTAAGGAATCTATGTTATCAGTGTTAGGATAATCAGACTCGTTTTCACAGAGATATAAGCTTTTTTGTGATATGTGCTCCAGCGGTTTCACTGTAAAATCCATGAGGAAATGAAAGCAGCTATTATCAGCGTGCGGCTCGAACGTGCGTGCGTGCGTGCACATATACTATTCCAACCAGCTGCTGATACCATAAGTATCCTGTTGCAAAAAAAAAATTATTCCGCATTTATAATGTCGTACCTCAGCCAGGAGAATTAAACTTTCCACTCGGGCCTGAACGCTCGACATGTCTGTTTCTTTTCCGCGGGAGCCACCACGGCATCGGCGGTCTCTGTGACTTCAAGTTCAGAAGACTCGTCTTTGTTGTCAATGTCATTATTATTAGACCTGCTTGTGCTTGGTTTCATAAAATATTTGTTAAGTTTAGCTTGTTTGGCCATCTCTCTCTCTCGCTCGTATAGCTGTTTGTCGTTATGGTGGCTGGCCAGACAGGCTAAAAAAAAGAAAAAAAAAATGATTCACATCTGAGCGGCGCCATCCGCGCTTTATCAGTGAAGCAACAATGAAACACATTGACAATTTCATACGATTTCTGGTAGACAACTAATGACAGGAAGAATAATAAAACGAAAATACAATAACAAAATACAAGCCATCAGACCAGTTTGTAAAGGAAGTCCATATGGGAAATATCGGTGATCTTTGATCTATAGGTCTAGGAGATGAGATTTCAGTGCTCTTTTGAATTTCAGAAAAGAAAATTCCAAATATGTGGAGGTAGAGCAAACAAAACTGATATGTGTTTAATTAATTCATTCATTCATTCATTCCAGTGTAAAAATGTCAGACTATGAATATGAGGATTTCGATGGAGATAACAATTGATTTTAAAAACTACCAGCCAGGCAGATTTTTTACCAGCCAAAAATTATAAATAGCTTTTTAGTATATCGCCATGTGTTATATTATATTAATACTGCCTTATGTGTGTGTGTGTGTGTGTGTGTTTTTGTGTGTGTGTGTGTGCGTTATGACAAAGGATTCAAAGGATTCGAAGAGTCTGCCGACGGAAACGTTACAAGTGAGGCTTGATTGATTGATTGAAAACCACTGCACATGTGCACCGTGACTCGCAACTGGAGACTAGCTCTGCTAGCACACATAGCCTACTGTGTACAGACGGTTTCAAACTGTATTTTAAATTAGAAAGCAAACAAAATAAATGGACAAGAGAAAAATAAATCTCAATTTGGTCAGTATTGTCATTTGGACAAGCAAAGCCATTACTTTAAGTTGCAGGCAAGAAAGACAAGTCTGTCCACTGTCTCTGGTTTTAAAACTGCCCTGTTGCAAGTCACAAAAAAAAAACGATATATTTTTCCCCCCGATATCGATTATTAAAATATATCGCGATAATTATTGTTACCGTTATATCGCCCAGCCCTGCATCAGGGTCCCCCATTTTTTAATTTTTCATTATTCTGTTCTTCTCAACAGGACAACGGAATAAACGGATGGGAGAACAACACAAAATGGTATTAAAGCCATACGTAAGCATGTTGGTGCCACCCAGGCAGTATGCGGGACACACGAAGCCAGGTCCTCGACTGGAAATAGTCGATGCAAATGAATTTGCTAAGCGGTAACTACTAACTAATACTCATTACTTCCAACCAGCTGCTGATACCATAAGTATCCTGTTGAAAAGACATGAATTAACACTTTGAGCGCCACTCACGGCTAATCTCGGGTTTACGATAGTGACGTTGAAAGCCACGTCACGGCTTTTCTCTGAATTTTTTTATTTTTTATTTTTTGCGATCTGAAATCATATTGCATCACCCGAGCCTACTGTTGGAAATCCAGGGGCCGCCGGCGATCAGATGTGAAAAAAGCGCCCCCTATCGTCTCCCAGATGGTAAATCACCCTTTTGGAATGGACTCAATGAAAATGGATGGGGGGAAAAAAATATTCCAGTCCACATTTTCCAGTCCACTGATGCAGCCGGAGTTACCAGAGTTCATTCTGGAGCCTCTGAGCCGCGGCGAGCATGGGTTATACTGTACACACGTTGGATCAACATACTTATCGATTTTTTTGAATGGTGATCAGGAATTGGAATATACCATTTGGATACCATCTGATGTCAGGTAAGGAATCTATGTTATCAGTGTTAGGATAATCAGACTCGTTTTCACAGAGATATAAGCTTTTTTGTGATATGTGCTCCAGCGGTTTCACTGTAAAATCCATGAGGAAATGAAAGCAGCTATTATCAGCGTGCGGCTCGAACGTGCGTGCGTGCGTGCACATATACTATTCCAACCAGCTGCTGATACCATAAGTATCCTGTTGCAAAAAAAAAATTATTCCGCATTTATAATGTCGTACCTCAGCCAGGAGAATTAAACTTTCCACTCGGGCCTGAACGCTCGACATGTCTGTTTCTTTTCCGCGGGAGCCACCACGGCATCGGCGGTCTCTGTGACTTCAAGTTCAGAAGACTCGTCTTTGTTGTCAATGTCATTATTATTAGACCTGCTTGTGCTTGTGCTTGGTTTCATAAAATATTTGTTAAGTTTAGCTTGTTTGGCCATCTCTCTCTCTCGCTCGTATAGCTGTTTGTCGTTATGGTGGCTGGCCAGACAGGCTAAAAAAAAGAAAAAAAAAATGATTCACATCTGAGCGGCGCCATCCGCGCTTTATCAGTGAAGCAACAATGAAACACATTGACAATTTCATACGATTTCTGGTAGACAACTAATGACAGGAAGAATAATAAAACGAAAATACAATAACAAAATACAAGCCATCAGACCAGTTTGTAAAGGAAGTCCATATGGGAAATATCGGTGATCTTTGATCTATAGGTCTAGGAGATGAGATTTCAGTGCTCTTTTGAATTTCAGAAAAGAAAATTCCAAATATGTGGAGGTAGAGCAAACAAAACTGATATGTGTTTAATTAATTCATTCATTCATTCATTCCAGTGTAAAAATGTCAGACTATGAATATGAGGATTTCGATGGAGATAACAATTGATTTTAAAAACTACCAGCCAGGCAGATTTTTTACCAGCCAAAAATTATAAATAGCTTTTTAGTATATCGCCATGTGTTATATTATATTAATACTGCCTTATGTGTGTGTGTGTGTGTGTGTGTTTTTGTGTGTGTGTGTGTGCGTTATGACAAAGGATTCAAAGGATTCGAAGAGTCTGCCGACGGAAACGTTACAAGTGAGGCTTGATTGATTGATTGAAAACCACTGCACATGTGCACCGTGACTCGCAACTGGAGACTAGCTCTGCTAGCACACATAGCCTACTGTGTACAGACGGTTTCAAACTGTATTTTAAATTAGAAAGCAAACAAAATAAATGGACAAGAGAAAAATAAATCTCAATTTGGTCAGTATTGTCATTTGGACAAGCAAAGCCATTACTTTAAGTTGCAGGCAAGAAAGACAAGTCTGTCCACTGTCTCTGGTTTTAAAACTGCCCTGTTGCAAGTCACAAAAAAAAAACGATATATTTTTCCCCCCGATATCGATTATTAAAATATATCGCGATAATTATTGTTACCGTTATATCGCCCAGCCCTGCATCAGGGTCCCCCATTTTTTAATTTTTCATTATTCTGTTCTTCTCAACAGGACAACGGAATAAACGGATGGGAGAACAACACAAAATGGTATTAAAGCCATACGTAAGCATGTTGGTGCCACCCAGGCAGTATGCGGGACACACGAAGCCAGGTCCTCGACTGGAAATAGTCGATGCAAATGAATTTGCTAAGCGGTAACTACTAACTAATACTCATTACTTCCAACCAGCTGCTGATACCATAAGTATCCTGTTGAAAAGACATGAATTAACACTTTGAGCGCCACTCACGGCTAATCTCGGGTTTACGATAGTGACGTTGAAAGCCACGTCACGGCTTTTCTCTGAATTTTTTTATTTTTTATTTTTTGCGATCTGAAATCATATTGCATCACCCGAGCCTACTGTTGGAAATCCAGGGGCCGCCGGCGATCAGATGTGAAAAAAGCGCCCCCTATCGTCTCCCAGATGGTAAATCACCCTTTTGGAATGGACTCAATGAAAATGGATGGGGGGAAAAAAATATTCCAGTCCACATTTTCCAGTCCACTGATGCAGCCGGAGTTACCAGAGTTCATTCTGGAGCCTCTGAGCCGCGGCGAGCATGGGTTATACTGTACACACGTTGGATCAACATACTTATCGATTTTTTTGAATGGTGATCAGGAATTGGAATATACCATTTGGATACCATCTGATGTCAGGTAAGGAATCTATGTTATCAGTGTTAGGATAATCAGACTCGTTTTCACAGAGATATAAGCTTTTTTGTGATATGTGCTCCAGCGGTTTCACTGTAAAATCCATGAGGAAATGAAAGCAGCTATTATCAGCGTGCGGCTCGAACGTGCGTGCGTGCGTGCACATATACTATTCCAACCAGCTGCTGATACCATAAGTATCCTGTTGCAAAAAAAAAATTATTCCGCATTTATAATGTCGTACCTCAGCCAGGAGAATTAAACTTTCCACTCGGGCCTGAACGCTCGACATGTCTGTTTCTTTTCCGCGGGAGCCACCACGGCATCGGCGGTCTCTGTGACTTCAAGTTCAGAAGACTCGTCTTTGTTGTCAATGTCATTATTATTAGACCTGCTTGTGCTTGGTTTCATAAAATATTTGTTAAGTTTAGCTTGTTTGGCCATCTCTCTCTCTCGCTCGTATAGCTGTTTGTCGTTATGGTGGCTGGCCAGACAGGCTAAAAAAAAGAAAAAAAAAATGATTCACATCTGAGCGGCGCCATCCGCGCTTTATCAGTGAAGCAACAATGAAACACATTGACAATTTCATACGATTTCTGGTAGACAACTAATGACAGGAAGAATAATAAAACGAAAATACAATAACAAAATACAAGCCATCAGACCAGTTTGTAAAGGAAGTCCATATGGGAAATATCGGTGATCTTTGATCTATAGGTCTAGGAGATGAGATTTCAGTGCTCTTTTGAATTTCAGAAAAGAAAATTCCAAATATGTGGAGGTAGAGCAAACAAAACTGATATGTGTTTAATTAATTCATTCATTCATTCATTCCAGTGTAAAAATGTCAGACTATGAATATGAGGATTTCGATGGAGATAACAATTGATTTTAAAAACTACCAGCCAGGCAGATTTTTTACCAGCCAAAAATTATAAATAGCTTTTTAGTATATCGCCATGTGTTATATTATATTAATACTGCCTTATGTGTGTGTGTGTGTGTGTGTGTTTTTGTGTGTGTGTGTGTGCGTTATGACAAAGGATTCAAAGGATTCGAAGAGTCTGCCGACGGAAACGTTACAAGTGAGGCTTGATTGATTGATTGAAAACCACTGCACATGTGCACCGTGACTCGCAACTGGAGACTAGCTCTGCTAGCACACATAGCCTACTGTGTACAGACGGTTTCAAACTGTATTTTAAATTAGAAAGCAAACAAAATAAATGGACAAGAGAAAAATAAATCTCAATTTGGTCAGTATTGTCATTTGGACAAGCAAAGCCATTACTTTAAGTTGCAGGCAAGAAAGACAAGTCTGTCCACTGTCTCTGGTTTTAAAACTGCCCTGTTGCAAGTCACAAAAAAAAAACGATATATTTTTCCCCCCGATATCGATTATTAAAATATATCGCGATAATTATTGTTACCGTTATATCGCCCAGCCCTGCATCAGGGTCCCCCATTTTTTAATTTTTCATTATTCTGTTCTTCTCAACAGGACAACGGAATAAACGGATGGGAGAACAACACAAAATGGTATTAAAGCCATACGTAAGCATGTTGGTGCCACCCAGGCAGTATGCGGGACACACGAAGCCAGGTCCTCGACTGGAAATAGTCGATGCAAATGAATTTGCTAAGCGGTAACTACTAACTAATACTCATTACTTCCAACCAGCTGCTGATACCATAAGTATCCTGTTGAAAAGACATGAATTAACACTTTGAGCGCCACTCACGGCTAATCTCGGGTTTACGATAGTGACGTTGAAAGCCACGTCACGGCTTTTCTCTGAATTTTTTTATTTTTTATTTTTTGCGATCTGAAATCATATTGCATCACCCGAGCCTACTGTTGGAAATCCAGGGGCCGCCGGCGATCAGATGTGAAAAAAGCGCCCCCTATCGTCTCCCAGATGGTAAATCACCCTTTTGGAATGGACTCAATGAAAATGGATGGGGGGAAAAAAATATTCCAGTCCACATTTTCCAGTCCACTGATGCAGCCGGAGTTACCAGAGTTCATTCTGGAGCCTCTGAGCCGCGGCGAGCATGGGTTATACTGTACACACGTTGGATCAACATACTTATCGATTTTTTTGAATGGTGATCAGGAATTGGAATATACCATTTGGATACCATCTGATGTCAGGTAAGGAATCTATGTTATCAGTGTTAGGATAATCAGACTCGTTTTCACAGAGATATAAGCTTTTTTGTGATATGTGCTCCAGCGGTTTCACTGTAAAATCCATGAGGAAATGAAAGCAGCTATTATCAGCGTGCGGCTCGAACGTGCGTGCGTGCGTGCACATATACTATTCCAACCAGCTGCTGATACCATAAGTATCCTGTTGCAAAAAAAAAATTATTCCGCATTTATAATGTCGTACCTCAGCCAGGAGAATTAAACTTTCCACTCGGGCCTGAACGCTCGACATGTCTGTTTCTTTTCCGCGGGAGCCACCACGGCATCGGCGGTCTCTGTGACTTCAAGTTCAGAAGACTCGTCTTTGTTGTCAATGTCATTATTATTAGACCTGCTTGTGCTTGGTTTCATAAAATATTTGTTAAGTTTAGCTTGTTTGGCCATCTCTCTCTCTCGCTCGTATAGCTGTTTGTCGTTATGGTGGCTGGCCAGACAGGCTAAAAAAAAGAAAAAAAAAATGATTCACATCTGAGCGGCGCCATCCGCGCTTTATCAGTGAAGCAACAATGAAACACATTGACAATTTCATACGATTTCTGGTAGACAACTAATGACAGGAAGAATAATAAAACGAAAATACAATAACAAAATACAAGCCATCAGACCAGTTTGTAAAGGAAGTCCATATGGGAAATATCGGTGATCTTTGATCTATAGGTCTAGGAGATGAGATTTCAGTGCTCTTTTGAATTTCAGAAAAGAAAATTCCAAATATGTGGAGGTAGAGCAAACAAAACTGATATGTGTTTAATTAATTCATTCATTCATTCATTCCAGTGTAAAAATGTCAGACTATGAATATGAGGATTTCGATGGAGATAACAATTGATTTTAAAAACTACCAGCCAGGCAGATTTTTTACCAGCCAAAAATTATAAATAGCTTTTTAGTATATCGCCATGTGTTATATTATATTAATACTGCCTTATGTGTGTGTGTGTGTGTGTGTGTTTTTGTGTGTGTGTGTGTGCGTTATGACAAAGGATTCAAAGGATTCGAAGAGTCTGCCGACGGAAACGTTACAAGTGAGGCTTGATTGATTGATTGAAAACCACTGCACATGTGCACCGTGACTCGCAACTGGAGACTAGCTCTGCTAGCACACATAGCCTACTGTGTACAGACGGTTTCAAACTGTATTTTAAATTAGAAAGCAAACAAAATAAATGGACAAGAGAAAAATAAATCTCAATTTGGTCAGTATTGTCATTTGGACAAGCAAAGCCATTACTTTAAGTTGCAGGCAAGAAAGACAAGTCTGTCCACTGTCTCTGGTTTTAAAACTGCCCTGTTGCAAGTCACAAAAAAAAAACGATATATTTTTCCCCCCGATATCGATTATTAAAATATATCGCGATAATTATTGTTACCGTTATATCGCCCAGCCCTGCATCAGGGTCCCCCATTTTTTAATTTTTCATTATTCTGTTCTTCTCAACAGGACAACGGAATAAACGGATGGGAGAACAACACAAAATGGTATTAAAGCCATACGTAAGCATGTTGGTGCCACCCAGGCAGTATGCGGGACACACGAAGCCAGGTCCTCGACTGGAAATAGTCGATGCAAATGAATTTGCTAAGCGGTAACTACTAACTAATACTCATTACTTCCAACCAGCTGCTGATACCATAAGTATCCTGTTGAAAAGACATGAATTAACACTTTGAGCGCCACTCACGGCTAATCTCGGGTTTACGATAGTGACGTTGAAAGCCACGTCACGGCTTTTCTCTGAATTTTTTTATTTTTTATTTTTTGCGATCTGAAATCATATTGCATCACCCGAGCCTACTGTTGGAAATCCAGGGGCCGCCGGCGATCAGATGTGAAAAAAGCGCCCCCTATCGTCTCCCAGATGGTAAATCACCCTTTTGGAATGGACTCAATGAAAATGGATGGGGGGAAAAAAATATTCCAGTCCACATTTTCCAGTCCACTGATGCAGCCGGAGTTACCAGAGTTCATTCTGGAGCCTCTGAGCCGCGGCGAGCATGGGTTATACTGTACACACGTTGGATCAACATACTTATCGATTTTTTTGAATGGTGATCAGGAATTGGAATATACCATTTGGATACCATCTGATGTCAGGTAAGGAATCTATGTTATCAGTGTTAGGATAATCAGACTCGTTTTCACAGAGATATAAGCTTTTTTGTGATATGTGCTCCAGCGGTTTCACTGTAAAATCCATGAGGAAATGAAAGCAGCTATTATCAGCGTGCGGCTCGAACGTGCGTGCGTGCGTGCACATATACTATTCCAACCAGCTGCTGATACCATAAGTATCCTGTTGCAAAAAAAAAATTATTCCGCATTTATAATGTCGTACCTCAGCCAGGAGAATTAAACTTTCCACTCGGGCCTGAACGCTCGACATGTCTGTTTCTTTTCCGCGGGAGCCACCACGGCATCGGCGGTCTCTGTGACTTCAAGTTCAGAAGACTCGTCTTTGTTGTCAATGTCATTATTATTAGACCTGCTTGTGCTTGGTTTCATAAAATATTTGTTAAGTTTAGCTTGTTTGGCCATCTCTCTCTCTCGCTCGTATAGCTGTTTGTCGTTATGGTGGCTGGCCAGACAGGCTAAAAAAAAGAAAAAAAAAATGATTCACATCTGAGCGGCGCCATCCGCGCTTTATCAGTGAAGCAACAATGAAACACATTGACAATTTCATACGATTTCTGGTAGACAACTAATGACAGGAAGAATAATAAAACGAAAATACAATAACAAAATACAAGCCATCAGACCAGTTTGTAAAGGAAGTCCATATGGGAAATATCGGTGATCTTTGATCTATAGGTCTAGGAGATGAGATTTCAGTGCTCTTTTGAATTTCAGAAAAGAAAATTCCAAATATGTGGAGGTAGAGCAAACAAAACTGATATGTGTTTAATTAATTCATTCATTCATTCATTCCAGTGTAAAAATGTCAGACTATGAATATGAGGATTTCGATGGAGATAACAATTGATTTTAAAAACTACCAGCCAGGCAGATTTTTTACCAGCCAAAAATTATAAATAGCTTTTTAGTATATCGCCATGTGTTATATTATATTAATACTGCCTTATGTGTGTGTGTGTGTGTGTGTGTTTTTGTGTGTGTGTGTGTGCGTTATGACAAAGGATTCAAAGGATTCGAAGAGTCTGCCGACGGAAACGTTACAAGTGAGGCTTGATTGATTGATTGAAAACCACTGCACATGTGCACCGTGACTCGCAACTGGAGACTAGCTCTGCTAGCACACATAGCCTACTGTGTACAGACGGTTTCAAACTGTATTTTAAATTAGAAAGCAAACAAAATAAATGGACAAGAGAAAAATAAATCTCAATTTGGTCAGTATTGTCATTTGGACAAGCAAAGCCATTACTTTAAGTTGCAGGCAAGAAAGACAAGTCTGTCCACTGTCTCTGGTTTTAAAACTGCCCTGTTGCAAGTCACAAAAAAAAAACGATATATTTTTCCCCCCGATATCGATTATTAAAATATATCGCGATAATTATTGTTACCGTTATATCGCCCAGCCCTGCATCAGGGTCCCCCATTTTTTAATTTTTCATTATTCTGTTCTTCTCAACAGGACAACGGAATAAACGGATGGGAGAACAACACAAAATGGTATTAAAGCCATACGTAAGCATGTTGGTGCCACCCAGGCAGTATGCGGGACACACGAAGCCAGGTCCTCGACTGGAAATAGTCGATGCAAATGAATTTGCTAAGCGGTAACTACTAACTAATACTCATTACTTCCAACCAGCTGCTGATACCATAAGTATCCTGTTGAAAAGACATGAATTAACACTTTGAGCGCCACTCACGGCTAATCTCGGGTTTACGATAGTGACGTTGAAAGCCACGTCACGGCTTTTCTCTGAATTTTTTTATTTTTTATTTTTTGCGATCTGAAATCATATTGCATCACCCGAGCCTACTGTTGGAAATCCAGGGGCCGCCGGCGATCAGATGTGAAAAAAGCGCCCCCTATCGTCTCCCAGATGGTAAATCACCCTTTTGGAATGGACTCAATGAAAATGGATGGGGGGAAAAAAA
This sequence comes from Notolepis coatsorum, assembly GCF_963971535.1. Taxonomy (NCBI): domain Eukaryota; kingdom Metazoa; phylum Chordata; class Actinopteri; order Aulopiformes; family Paralepididae; genus Notolepis; species Notolepis coatsorum. Next base: position 23,153,830 of record NC_140168.1, on the reverse strand, counting down.
TATTCCAGTCCACATTTTCCAGTCCACTGATGCAGCCGGAGTTACCAGAGTTCATTCTGGAGCCTCTGAGCCGCGGCGAGCATGGGTTATACTGTACACACGTTGGATCAACATACTTATCGATTTTTTTGAATGGTGATCAGGAATTGGAATATACCATTTGGATACCATCTGATGTCAGGTAAGGAATCTATGTTATCAGTGTTAGGATAATCAGACTCGTTTTCACAGAGATATAAGCTTTTTTGTGATATGTGCTCCAGCGGTTTCACTGTAAAATCCATGAGGAAATGAAAGCAGCTATTATCAGCGTGCGGCTCGAACGTGCGTGCGTGCGTGCACATATACTATTCCAACCAGCTGCTGATACCATAAGTATCCTGTTGCAAAAAAAAAATTATTCCGCATTTATAATGTCGTACCTCAGCCAGGAGAATTAAACTTTCCACTCGGGCCTGAACGCTCGACATGTCTGTTTCTTTTCCGCGGGAGCCACCACGGCATCGGCGGTCTCTGTGACTTCAAGTTCAGAAGACTCGTCTTTGTTGTCAATGTCATTATTATTAGACCTGCTTGTGCTTGGTTTCATAAAATATTTGTTAAGTTTAGCTTGTTTGGCCATCTCTCTCTCTCGCTCGTATAGCTGTTTGTCGTTATGGTGGCTGGCCAGACAGGCTAAAAAAAAGAAAAAAAAAATGATTCACATCTGAGCGGCGCCATCCGCGCTTTATCAGTGAAGCAACAATGAAACACATTGACAATTTCATACGATTTCTGGTAGACAACTAATGACAGGAAGAATAATAAAACGAAAATACAATAACAAAATACAAGCCATCAGACCAGTTTGTAAAGGAAGTCCATATGGGAAATATCGGTGATCTTTGATCTATAGGTCTAGGAGATGAGATTTCAGTGCTCTTTTGAATTTCAGAAAAGAAAATTCCAAATATGTGGAGGTAGAGCAAACAAAACTGATATGTGTTTAATTAATTCATTCATTCATTCATTCCAGTGTAAAAATGTCAGACTATGAATATGAGGATTTCGATGGAGATAACAATTGATTTTAAAAACTACCAGCCAGGCAGATTTTTTACCAGCCAAAAATTATAAATAGCTTTTTAGTATATCGCCATGTGTTATATTATATTAATACTGCCTTATGTGTGTGTGTGTGTGTGTGTGTTTTTGTGTGTGTGTGTGTGCGTTATGACAAAGGATTCAAAGGATTCGAAGAGTCTGCCGACGGAAACGTTACAAGTGAGGCTTGATTGATTGATTGAAAACCACTGCACATGTGCACCGTGACTCGCAACTGGAGACTAGCTCTGCTAGCACACATAGCCTACTGTGTACAGACGGTTTCAAACTGTATTTTAAATTAGAAAGCAAACAAAATAAATGGACAAGAGAAAAATAAATCTCAATTTGGTCAGTATTGTCATTTGGACAAGCAAAGCCATTACTTTAAGTTGCAGGCAAGAAAGACAAGTCTGTCCACTGTCTCTGGTTTTAAAACTGCCCTGTTGCAAGTCACAAAAAAAAAACGATATATTTTTCCCCCCGATATCGATTATTAAAATATATCGCGATAATTATTGTTACCGTTATATCGCCCAGCCCTGCATCAGGGTCCCCCATTTTTTAATTTTTCATTATTCTGTTCTTCTCAACAGGACAACGGAATAAACGGATGGGAGAACAACACAAAATGGTATTAAAGCCATACGTAAGCATGTTGGTGCCACCCAGGCAGTATGCGGGACACACGAAGCCAGGTCCTCGACTGGAAATAGTCGATGCAAATGAATTTGCTAAGCGGTAACTACTAACTAATACTCATTACTTCCAACCAGCTGCTGATACCATAAGTATCCTGTTGAAAAGACATGAATTAACACTTTGAGCGCCACTCACGGCTAATCTCGGGTTTACGATAGTGACGTTGAAAGCCACGTCACGGCTTTTCTCTGAATTTTTTTATTTTTTATTTTTTGCGATCTGAAATCATATTGCATCACCCGAGCCTACTGTTGGAAATCCAGGGGCCGCCGGCGATCAGATGTGAAAAAAGCGCCCCCTATCGTCTCCCAGATGGTAAATCACCCTTTTGGAATGGACTCAATGAAAATGGATGGGGGGAAAAAAATATTCCAGTCCACATTTTCCAGTCCACTGATGCAGCCGGAGTTACCAGAGTTCATTCTGGAGCCTCTGAGCCGCGGCGAGCATGGGTTATACTGTACACACGTTGGATCAACATACTTATCGATTTTTTTGAATGGTGATCAGGAATTGGAATATACCATTTGGATACCATCTGATGTCAGGTAAGGAATCTATGTTATCAGTGTTAGGATAATCAGACTCGTTTTCACAGAGATATAAGCTTTTTTGTGATATGTGCTCCAGCGGTTTCACTGTAAAATCCATGAGGAAATGAAAGCAGCTATTATCAGCGTGCGGCTCGAACGTGCGTGCGTGCGTGCACATATACTATTCCAACCAGCTGCTGATACCATAAGTATCCTGTTGCAAAAAAAAAATTATTCCGCATTTATAATGTCGTACCTCAGCCAGGAGAATTAAACTTTCCACTCGGGCCTGAACGCTCGACATGTCTGTTTCTTTTCCGCGGGAGCCACCACGGCATCGGCGGTCTCTGTGACTTCAAGTTCAGAAGACTCGTCTTTGTTGTCAATGTCATTATTATTAGACCTGCTTGTGCTTGGTTTCATAAAATATTTGTTAAGTTTAGCTTGTTTGGCCATCTCTCTCTCTCGCTCGTATAGCTGTTTGTCGTTATGGTGGCTGGCCAGACAGGCTAAAAAAAAGAAAAAAAAAATGATTCACATCTGAGCGGCGCCATCCGCGCTTTATCAGTGAAGCAACAATGAAACACATTGACAATTTCATACGATTTCTGGTAGACAACTAATGACAGGAAGAATAATAAAACGAAAATACAATAACAAAATACAAGCCATCAGACCAGTTTGTAAAGGAAGTCCATATGGGAAATATCGGTGATCTTTGATCTATAGGTCTAGGAGATGAGATTTCAGTGCTCTTTTGAATTTCAGAAAAGAAAATTCCAAATATGTGGAGGTAGAGCAAACAAAACTGATATGTGTTTAATTAATTCATTCATTCATTCATTCCAGTGTAAAAATGTCAGACTATGAATATGAGGATTTCGATGGAGATAACAATTGATTTTAAAAACTACCAGCCAGGCAGATTTTTTACCAGCCAAAAATTATAAATAGCTTTTTAGTATATCGCCATGTGTTATATTATATTAATACTGCCTTATGTGTGTGTGTGTGTGTGTGTGTTTTTGTGTGTGTGTGTGTGCGTTATGACAAAGGATTCAAAGGATTCGAAGAGTCTGCCGACGGAAACGTTACAAGTGAGGCTTGATTGATTGATTGAAAACCACTGCACATGTGCACCGTGACTCGCAACTGGAGACTAGCTCTGCTAGCACACATAGCCTACTGTGTACAGACGGTTTCAAACTGTATTTTAAATTAGAAAGCAAACAAAATAAATGGACAAGAGAAAAATAAATCTCAATTTGGTCAGTATTGTCATTTGGACAAGCAAAGCCATTACTTTAAGTTGCAGGCAAGAAAGACAAGTCTGTCCACTGTCTCTGGTTTTAAAACTGCCCTGTTGCAAGTCACAAAAAAAAAACGATATATTTTTCCCCCCGATATCGATTATTAAAATATATCGCGATAATTATTGTTACCGTTATATCGCCCAGCCCTGCATCAGGGTCCCCCATTTTTTAATTTTTCATTATTCTGTTCTTCTCAACAGGACAACGGAATAAACGGATGGGAGAACAACACAAAATGGTATTAAAGCCATACGTAAGCATGTTGGTGCCACCCAGGCAGTATGCGGGACACACGAAGCCAGGTCCTCGACTGGAAATAGTCGATGCAAATGAATTTGCTAAGCGGTAACTACTAACTAATACTCATTACTTCCAACCAGCTGCTGATACCATAAGTATCCTGTTGAAAAGACATGAATTAACACTTTGAGCGCCACTCACGGCTAATCTCGGGTTTACGATAGTGACGTTGAAAGCCACGTCACGGCTTTTCTCTGAATTTTTTTATTTTTTATTTTTTGCGATCTGAAATCATATTGCATCACCCGAGCCTACTGTTGGAAATCCAGGGGCCGCCGGCGATCAGATGTGAAAAAAGCGCCCCCTATCGTCTCCCAGATGGTAAATCACCCTTTTGGAATGGACTCAATGAAAATGGATGGGGGGAAAAAAATATTCCAGTCCACATTTTCCAGTCCACTGATGCAGCCGGAGTTACCAGAGTTCATTCTGGAGCCTCTGAGCCGCGGCGAGCATGGGTTATACTGTACACACGTTGGATCAACATACTTATCGATTTTTTTGAATGGTGATCAGGAATTGGAATATACCATTTGGATACCATCTGATGTCAGGTAAGGAATCTATGTTATCAGTGTTAGGATAATCAGACTCGTTTTCACAGAGATATAAGCTTTTTTGTGATATGTGCTCCAGCGGTTTCACTGTAAAATCCATGAGGAAATGAAAGCAGCTATTATCAGCGTGCGGCTCGAACGTGCGTGCGTGCGTGCACATATACTATTCCAACCAGCTGCTGATACCATAAGTATCCTGTTGCAAAAAAAAAATTATTCCGCATTTATAATGTCGTACCTCAGCCAGGAGAATTAAACTTTCCACTCGGGCCTGAACGCTCGACATGTCTGTTTCTTTTCCGCGGGAGCCACCACGGCATCGGCGGTCTCTGTGACTTCAAGTTCAGAAGACTCGTCTTTGTTGTCAATGTCATTATTATTAGACCTGCTTGTGCTTGGTTTCATAAAATATTTGTTAAGTTTAGCTTGTTTGGCCATCTCTCTCTCTCGCTCGTATAGCTGTTTGTCGTTATGGTGGCTGGCCAGACAGGCTAAAAAAAAGAAAAAAAAAATGATTCACATCTGAGCGGCGCCATCCGCGCTTTATCAGTGAAGCAACAATGAAACACATTGACAATTTCATACGATTTCTGGTAGACAACTAATGACAGGAAGAATAATAAAACGAAAATACAATAACAAAATACAAGCCATCAGACCAGTTTGTAAAGGAAGTCCATATGGGAAATATCGGTGATCTTTGATCTATAGGTCTAGGAGATGAGATTTCAGTGCTCTTTTGAATTTCAGAAAAGAAAATTCCAAATATGTGGAGGTAGAGCAAACAAAACTGATATGTGTTTAATTAATTCATTCATTCATTCATTCCAGTGTAAAAATGTCAGACTATGAATATGAGGATTTCGATGGAGATAACAATTGATTTTAAAAACTACCAGCCAGGCAGATTTTTTACCAGCCAAAAATTATAAATAGCTTTTTAGTATATCGCCATGTGTTATATTATATTAATACTGCCTTATGTGTGTGTGTGTGTGTGTGTGTTTTTGTGTGTGTGTGTGTGCGTTATGACAAAGGATTCAAAGGATTCGAAGAGTCTGCCGACGGAAACGTTACAAGTGAGGCTTGATTGATTGATTGAAAACCACTGCACATGTGCACCGTGACTCGCAACTGGAGACTAGCTCTGCTAGCACACATAGCCTACTGTGTACAGACGGTTTCAAACTGTATTTTAAATTAGAAAGCAAACAAAATAAATGGACAAGAGAAAAATAAATCTCAATTTGGTCAGTATTGTCATTTGGACAAGCAAAGCCATTACTTTAAGTTGCAGGCAAGAAAGACAAGTCTGTCCACTGTCTCTGGTTTTAAAACTGCCCTGTTGCAAGTCACAAAAAAAAAACGATATATTTTTCCCCCCGATATCGATTATTAAAATATATCGCGATAATTATTGTTACCGTTATATCGCCCAGCCCTGCATCAGGGTCCCCCATTTTTTAATTTTTCATTATTCTGTTCTTCTCAACAGGACAACGGAATAAACGGATGGGAGAACAACACAAAATGGTATTAAAGCCATACGTAAGCATGTTGGTGCCACCCAGGCAGTATGCGGGACACACGAAGCCAGGTCCTCGACTGGAAATAGTCGATGCAAATGAATTTGCTAAGCGGTAACTACTAACTAATACTCATTACTTCCAACCAGCTGCTGATACCATAAGTATCCTGTTGAAAAGACATGAATTAACACTTTGAGCGCCACTCACGGCTAATCTCGGGTTTACGATAGTGACGTTGAAAGCCACGTCACGGCTTTTCTCTGAATTTTTTTATTTTTTATTTTTTGCGATCTGAAATCATATTGCATCACCCGAGCCTACTGTTGGAAATCCAGGGGCCGCCGGCGATCAGATGTGAAAAAAGCGCCCCCTATCGTCTCCCAGATGGTAAATCACCCTTTTGGAATGGACTCAATGAAAATGGATGGGGGGAAAAAAATATTCCAGTCCACATTTTCCAGTCCACTGATGCAGCCGGAGTTACCAGAGTTCATTCTGGAGCCTCTGAGCCGCGGCGAGCATGGGTTATACTGTACACACGTTGGATCAACATACTTATCGATTTTTTTGAATGGTGATCAGGAATTGGAATATACCATTTGGATACCATCTGATGTCAGGTAAGGAATCTATGTTATCAGTGTTAGGATAATCAGACTCGTTTTCACAGAGATATAAGCTTTTTTGTGATATGTGCTCCAGCGGTTTCACTGTAAAATCCATGAGGAAATGAAAGCAGCTATTATCAGCGTGCGGCTCGAACGTGCGTGCGTGCGTGCACATATACTATTCCAACCAGCTGCTGATACCATAAGTATCCTGTTGCAAAAAAAAAATTATTCCGCATTTATAATGTCGTACCTCAGCCAGGAGAATTAAACTTTCCACTCGGGCCTGAACGCTCGACATGTCTGTTTCTTTTCCGCGGGAGCCACCACGGCATCGGCGGTCTCTGTGACTTCAAGTTCAGAAGACTCGTCTTTGTTGTCAATGTCATTATTATTAGACCTGCTTGTGCTTGGTTTCATAAAATATTTGTTAAGTTTAGCTTGTTTGGCCATCTCTCTCTCTCGCTCGTATAGCTGTTTGTCGTTATGGTGGCTGGCCAGACAGGCTAAAAAAAAGAAAAAAAAAATGATTCACATCTGAGCGGCGCCATCCGCGCTTTATCAGTGAAGCAACAATGAAACACATTGACAATTTCATACGATTTCTGGTAGACAACTAATGACAGGAAGAATAATAAAACGAAAATACAATAACAAAATACAAGCCATCAGACCAGTTTGTAAAGGAAGTCCATATGGGAAATATCGGTGATCTTTGATCTATAGGTCTAGGAGATGAGATTTCAGTGCTCTTTTGAATTTCAGAAAAGAAAATTCCAAATATGTGGAGGTAGAGCAAACAAAACTGATATGTGTTTAATTAATTCATTCATTCATTCATTCCAGTGTAAAAATGTCAGACTATGAATATGAGGATTTCGATGGAGATAACAATTGATTTTAAAAACTACCAGCCAGGCAGATTTTTTACCAGCCAAAAATTATAAATAGCTTTTTAGTATATCGCCATGTGTTATATTATATTAATACTGCCTTATGTGTGTGTGTGTGTGTGTGTGTTTTTGTGTGTGTGTGTGTGCGTTATGACAAAGGATTCAAAGGATTCGAAGAGTCTGCCGACGGAAACGTTACAAGTGAGGCTTGATTGATTGATTGAAAACCACTGCACATGTGCACCGTGACTCGCAACTGGAGACTAGCTCTGCTAGCACACATAGCCTACTGTGTACAGACGGTTTCAAACTGTATTTTAAATTAGAAAGCAAACAAAATAAATGGACAAGAGAAAAATAAATCTCAATTTGGTCAGTATTGTCATTTGGACAAGCAAAGCCATTACTTTAAGTTGCAGGCAAGAAAGACAAGTCTGTCCACTGTCTCTGGTTTTAAAACTGCCCTGTTGCAAGTCACAAAAAAAAAACGATATATTTTTCCCCCCGATATCGATTATTAAAATATATCGCGATAATTATTGTTACCGTTATATCGCCCAGCCCTGCATCAGGGTCCCCCATTTTTTAATTTTTCATTATTCTGTTCTTCTCAACAGGACAACGGAATAAACGGATGGGAGAACAACACAAAATGGTATTAAAGCCATACGTAAGCATGTTGGTGCCACCCAGGCAGTATGCGGGACACACGAAGCCAGGTCCTCGACTGGAAATAGTCGATGCAAATGAATTTGCTAAGCGGTAACTACTAACTAATACTCATTACTTCCAACCAGCTGCTGATACCATAAGTATCCTGTTGAAAAGACATGAATTAACACTTTGAGCGCCACTCACGGCTAATCTCGGGTTTACGATAGTGACGTTGAAAGCCACGTCACGGCTTTTCTCTGAATTTTTTTATTTTTTGCGATCTGAAATCATATTGCATCACCCGAGCCTACTGTTGGAAATCCAGGGGCCGCCGGCGATCAGATGTGAAAAAAGCGCCCCCTATCGTCTCCCAGATGGTAAATCACCCTTTTGGAATGGACTCAATGAAAATGGATGGGGGGAAAAAAATATTCCAGTCCACATTTTCCAGTCCACTGATGCAGCCGGAGTTACCAGAGTTCATTCTGGAGCCTCTGAGCCGCGGCGAGCATGGGTTATACTGTACACACGTTGGATCAACATACTTATCGATTTTTTTGAATGGTGATCAGGAATTGGAATATACCATTTGGATACCATCTGATGTCAGGTAAGGAATCTATGTTATCAGTGTTAGGATAATCAGACTCGTTTTCACAGAGATATAAGCTTTTTTGTGATATGTGCTCCAGCGGTTTCACTGTAAAATCCATGAGGAAATGAAAGCAGCTATTATCAGCGTGCGGCTCGAACGTGCGTGCGTGCGTGCACATATACTATTCCAACCAGCTGCTGATACCATAAGTATCCTGTTGCAAAAAAAAAATTATTCCGCATTTATAATGTCGTACCTCAGCCAGGAGAATTAAACTTTCCACTCGGGCCTGAACGCTCGACATGTCTGTTTCTTTTCCGCGGGAGCCACCACGGCATCGGCGGTCTCTGTGACTTCAAGTTCAGAAGACTCGTCTTTGTTGTCAATGTCATTATTATTAGACCTGCTTGTGCTTGGTTTCATAAAATATTTGTTAAGTTTAGCTTGTTTGGCCATCTCTCTCTCTCGCTCGTATAGCTGTTTGTCGTTATGGTGGCTGGCCAGACAGGCTAAAAAAAAGAAAAAAAAAATGATTCACATCTGAGCGGCGCCATCCGCGCTTTATCAGTGAAGCAACAATGAAACACATTGACAATTTCATACGATTTCTGGTAGACAACTAATGACAGGAAGAATAATAAAACGAAAATACAATAACAAAATACAAGCCATCAGACCAGTTTGTAAAGGAAGTCCATATGGGAAATATCGGTGATCTTTGATCTATAGGTCTAGGAGATGAGATTTCAGTGCTCTTTTGAATTTCAGAAAAGAAAATTCCAAATATGTGGAGGTAGAGCAAACAAAACTGATATGTGTTTAATTAATTCATTCATTCATTCATTCCAGTGTAAAAATGTCAGACTATGAATATGAGGATTTCGATGGAGATAACAATTGATTTTAAAAACTACCAGCCAGGCAGATTTTTTACCAGCCAAAAATTATAAATAGCTTTTTAGTATATCGCCATGTGTTATATTATATTAATACTGCCTTATGTGTGTGTGTGTGTGTGTGTGTGTTTTTGTGTGTGTGTGTGTGCGTTATGACAAAGGATTCAAAGGATTCGAAGAGTCTGCCGACGGAAACATTACAAGTGAGGCTTGATTGATTGATTGAAAACCACTGCACATGTGCACCGTGACTCGCAACTGGAGACTAGCTCTGCTAGCACACATAGCCTACTGTGTACAGACGGTTTCAAACTGTATTTTAAATTAGAAAGCAAACAAAATAAATGGACAAGAGAAAAATAAATCTCAATTTGGTCAGTATTGTCATTTGGACAAGCAAAGCCATTACTTTAAGTTGCAGGCAAGAAAGACAAGTCTGTCCACTGTCTCTGGTTTTAAAACTGCCCTGTTGCAAGTCACAAAAAAAAAACGATATATTTTTCCCCCCGATATCGATTATTAAAATATATCGCGATAATTATTGTTACCGTTATATCGCCCAGCCCTGCATCAGGGTCCCCCATTTTTTAATTTTTCATTATTCTGTTCTTCTCAACAGGACAACGGAATAAACGGATGGGAGAACAACACAAAATGGTATTAAAGCCATACGTAAGCATGTTGGTGCCACCCAGGCAGTATGCGGGACACACGGAGCCAGGTCCTCGACTGGAAATAGTCGATGCAAATGAATTTGCTAAGCGGTAACTACTAACTAATACTCATTACTTCCAACCAGCTGCTGATACCATAAGTATCCTGTTGAAAAGACATGAATTAACACTTTGAGCGCCACTCACGGCTAATCTCGGGTTTACGATAGTGACGTTGAAAGCCACGTCACGGCTTTTCTCTGAATTTTTTTATTTTTTATTTTTTGCGATCTGAAATCATATTGCATCACCCGAGCCTACTGTTGGAAATCCAGGGGCCGCCGGCGATCAGATGTGAAAAAAGCGCCCCCTATCGTCTCCCAGATGGTAAATCACCCTTTTGGAATGGACTCAATGAAAATGGATGGGGGGAAAAAAATATTCCAGTCCACATTTTCCAGTCCACTGATGCAGCCGGAGTTACCAGAGTTCATTCTGGAGCCTCTGAGCCGCGGCGAGCATGGGTTATACTGTACACACGTTGGATCAACATACTTATCGATTTTTTTGAATGGTGATCAGGAATTGGAATATACCATTTGGATACCATCTGATGTCAGGTAAGGAATCTATGTTATCAGTGTTAGGATAATCAGACTCGTTTTCACAGAGATATAAGCTTTTTTGTGATATGTGCTCCAGCGGTTTCACTGTAAAATCCATGAGGAAATGAAAGCAGCTATTATCAGCGTGCGGCTCGAACGTGCGTGCGTGCGTGCACATATACTATTCCAACCAGCTGCTGATACCATAAGTATCCTGTTGCAAAAAAAAAATTATTCCGCATTTATAATGTCGTACCTCAGCCAGGAGAATTAAACTTTCCACTCGGGCCTGAACGCTCGACATGTCTGTTTCTTTTCCGCGGGAGCCACCACGGCATCGGCGGTCTCTGTGACTTCAAGTTCAGAAGACTCGTCTTTGTTGTCAATGTCATTATTATTAGACCTGCTTGTGCTTGGTTTCATAAAATATTTGTTAAGTTTAGCTTGTTTGGCCATCTCTCTCTCTCGCTCGTATAGCTGTTTGTCGTTATGGTGGCTGGCCAGACAGGCTAAAAAAAAGAAAAAAAAAATGATTCACATCTGAGCGGCGCCATCCGCGCTTTATCAGTGAAGCAACAATGAAACACATTGACAATTTCATACGATTTCTGGTAGACAACTAATGACAGGAAGAATAATAAAACGAAAATACAATAACAAAATACAAGCCATCAGACCAGTTTGTAAAGGAAGTCCATATGGGAAATATCGGTGATCTTTGATCTATAGGTCTAGGAGATGAGATTTCAGTGCTCTTTTGAATTTCAGAAAAGAAAATTCCAAATATGTGGAGGTAGAGCAAACAAAACTGATATGTGTTTAATTAATTCATTCATTCATTCATTCCAGTGTAAAAATGTCAGACTATGAATATGAGGATTTCGATGGAGATAACAATTGATTTTAAAAACTACCAGCCAGGCAGATTTTTTACCAGCCAAAAATTATAAATAGCTTTTTAGTATATCGCCATGTGTTATATTATATTAATACTGCCTTATGTGTGTGTGTGTGTGTGTGTGTTTTTGTGTGTGTGTGTGTGCGTTATGACAAAGGATTCAAAGGATTCGAAGAGTCTGCCGACGGAAACGTTACAAGTGAGGCTTGATTGATTGATTGAAAACCACTGCACATGTGCACCGTGACTCGCAACTGGAGACTAGCTCTGCTAGCACACATAGCCTACTGTGTACAGACGGTTTCAAACTGTATTTTAAATTAGAAAGCAAACAAAATAAATGGACAAGAGAAAAATAAATCTCAATTTGGTCAGTATTGTCATTTGGACAAGCAAAGCCATTACTTTAAGTTGCAGGCAAGAAAGACAAGTCTGTCCACTGTCTCTGGTTTTAAAACTGCCCTGTTGCAAGTCACAAAAAAAAAACGATATATTTTTCCCCCCGATATCGATTATTAAAATATATCGCGATAATTATTGTTACCGTTATATCGCCCAGCCCTGCATCAGGGTCCCCCATTTTTTAATTTTTCATTATTCTGTTCTTCTCAACAGGACAACGGAATAAACGGATGGGAGAACAACACAAAATGGTATTAAAGCCATACGTAAGCATGTTGGTGCCACCCAGGCAGTATGCGGGACACACGAAGCCAGGTCCTCGACTGGAAATAGTCGATGCAAATGAATTTGCTAAGCGGTAACTACTAACTAATACTCATTACTTCCAACCAGCTGCTGATACCATAAGTATCCTGTTGAAAAGACATGAATTAACACTTTGAGCGCCACTCACGGCTAATCTCGGGTTTACGATAGTGACGTTGAAAGCCACGTCACGGCTTTTCTCTGAATTTTTTTATTTTTTATTTTTTGCGATCTGAAATCATATTGCATCACCCGAGCCTACTGTTGGAAATCCAGGGGCCGCCGGCGATCAGATGTGAAAAAAGCGCCCCCTATCGTCTCCCAGATGGTAAATCACCCTTTTGGAATGGACTCAATGAAAATGGATGGGGGGAAAAAAATATTCCAGTCCACATTTTCCAGTCCACTGATGCAGCCGGAGTTACCAGAGTTCATTCTGGAGCCTCTGAGCCGCGGCGAGCATGGGTTATACTGTACACACGTTGGATCAACATACTTATCGATTTTTTTGAATGGTGATCAGGAATTGGAATATACCATTTGGATACCATCTGATGTCAGGTAAGGAATCTATGTTATCAGTGTTAGGATAATCAGACTCGTTTTCACAGAGATATAAGCTTTTTTGTGATATGTGCTCCAGCGGTTTCACTGTAAAATCCATGAGGAAATGAAAGCAGCTATTATCAGCGTGCGGCTCGAACGTGCGTGCGTGCGTGCACATATACTATTCCAACCAGCTGCTGATACCATAAGTATCCTGTTGCAAAAAAAAAATTATTCCGCATTTATAATGTCGTACCTCAGCCAGGAGAATTAAACTTTCCACTCGGGCCTGAACGCTCGACATGTCTGTTTCTTTTCCGCGGGAGCCACCACGGCATCGGCGGTCTCTGTGACTTCAAGTTCAGAAGACTCGTCTTTGTTGTCAATGTCATTATTATTAGACCTGCTTGTGCTTGGTTTCATAAAATATTTGTTAAGTTTAGCTTGTTTGGCCATCTCTCTCTCTCGCTCGTATAGCTGTTTGTCGTTATGGTGGCTGGCCAGACAGGCTAAAAAAAAGAAAAAAAAAATGATTCACATCTGAGCGGCGCCATCCGCGCTTTATCAGTGAAGCAACAATGAAACACATTGACAATTTCATACGATTTCTGGTAGACAACTAATGACAGGAAGAATAATAAAACGAAAATACAATAACAAAATACAAGCCATCAGACCAGTTTGTAAAGGAAGTCCATATGGGAAATATCGGTGATCTTTGATCTATAGGTCTAGGAGATGAGATTTCAGTGCTCTTTTGAATTTCAGAAAAGAAAATTCCAAATATGTGGAGGTAGAGCAAACAAAACTGATATGTGTTTAATTAATTCATTCATTCATTCATTCCAGTGTAAAAATGTCAGACTATGAATATGAGGATTTCGATGGAGATAACAATTGATTTTAAAAACTACCAGCCAGGCAGATTTTTTACCAGCCAAAAATTATAAATAGCTTTTTAGTATATCGCCATGTGTTATATTATATTAATACTGCCTTATGTGTGTGTGTGTGTGTGTGTGTTTTTGTGTGTGTGTGTGTGCGTTATGACAAAGGATTCAAAGGATTCGAAGAGTCTGCCGACGGAAACGTTACAAGTGAGGCTTGATTGATTGATTGAAAACCACTGCACATGTGCACCGTGACTCGCAACTGGAGACTAGCTCTGCTAGCACACATAGCCTACTGTGTACAGACGGTTTCAAACTGTATTTTAAATTAGAAAGCAAACAAAATAAATGGACAAGAGAAAAATAAATCTCAATTTGGTCAGTATTGTCATTTGGACAAGCAAAGCCATTACTTTAAGTTGCAGGCAAGAAAGACAAGTCTGTCCACTGTCTCTGGTTTTAAAACTGCCCTGTTGCAAGTCACAAAAAAAAAACGATATATTTTTCCCCCCGATATCGATTATTAAAATATATCGCGATAATTATTGTTACCGTTATATCGCCCAGCCCTGCATCAGGGTCCCCCATTTTTTAATTTTTCATTATTCTGTTCTTCTCAACAGGACAACGGAATAAACGGATGGGAGAACAACACAAAATGGTATTAAAGCCATACGTAAGCATGTTGGTGCCACCCAGGCAGTATGCGGGACACACGAAGCCAGGTCCTCGACTGGAAATAGTCGATGCAAATGAATTTGCTAAGCGGTAACTACTAACTAATACTCATTACTTCCAACCAGCTGCTGATACCATAAGTATCCTGTTGAAAAGACATGAATTAACACTTTGAGCGCCACTCACGGCTAATCTCGGGTTTACGATAGTGACGTTGAAAGCCACGTCACGGCTTTTCTCTGAATTTTTTTATTTTTTGCGATCTGAAATCATATTGCATCACCCGAGCCTACTGTTGGAAATCCAGGGGCCGCCGGCGATCAGATGTGAAAAAAGCGCCCCCTATCGTCTCCCAGATGGTAAATCACCCTTTTGGAATGGACTCAATGAAAATGGATGGGGGGAAAAAAATATTCCAGTCCACATTTTCCAGTCCACTGATGCAGCCGGAGTTACCAGAGTTCATTCTGGAGCCTCTGAGCCGCGGCGAGCATGGGTTATACTGTACACACGTTGGATCAACATACTTATCGATTTTTTTGAATGGTGATCAGGAATTGGAATATACCATTTGGATACCATCTGATGTCAGGTAAGGAATCTATGTTATCAGTGTTAGGATAATCAGACTCGTTTTCACAGAGATATAAGCTTTTTTGTGATATGTGCTCCAGCGGTTTCACTGTAAAATCCATGAGGAAATGAAAGCAGCTATTATCAGCGTGCGGCTCGAACGTGCGTGCGTGCGTGCACATATACTATTCCAACCAGCTGCTGATACCATAAGTATCCTGTTGCAAAAAAAAAATTATTCCGCATTTATAATGTCGTACCTCAGCCAGGAGAATTAAACTTTCCACTCGGGCCTGAACGCTCGACATGTCTGTTTCTTTTCCGCGGGAGCCACCACGGCATCGGCGGTCTCTGTGACTTCAAGTTCAGAAGACTCGTCTTTGTTGTCAATGTCATTATTATTAGACCTGCTTGTGCTTGGTTTCATAAAATATTTGTTAAGTTTAGCTTGTTTGGCCATCTCTCTCTCTCGCTCGTATAGCTGTTTGTCGTTATGGTGGCTGGCCAGACAGGCTAAAAAAAAGAAAAAAAAAATGATTCACATCTGAGCGGCGCCATCCGCGCTTTATCAGTGAAGCAACAATGAAACACATTGACAATTTCATACGATTTCTGGTAGACAACTAATGACAGGAAGAATAATAAAACGAAAATACAATAACAAAATACAAGCCATCAGACCAGTTTGTAAAGGAAGTCCATATGGGAAATATCGGTGATCTTTGATCTATAGGTCTAGGAGATGAGATTTCAGTGCTCTTTTGAATTTCAGAAAAGAAAATTCCAAATATGTGGAGGTAGAGCAAACAAAACTGATATGTGTTTAATTAATTCATTCATTCATTCATTCCAGTGTAAAAATGTCAGACTATGAATATGAGGATTTCGATGGAGATAACAATTGATTTTAAAAACTACCAGCCAGGCAGATTTTTTACCAGCCAAAAATTATAAATAGCTTTTTAGTATATCGCCATGTGTTATATTATATTAATACTGCCTTATGTGTGTGTGTGTGTGTGTGTGTGTTTTTGTGTGTGTGTGTGTGCGTTATGACAAAGGATTCAAAGGATTCGAAGAGTCTGCCGACGGAAACATTACAAGTGAGGCTTGATTGATTGATTGAAAACCACTGCACATGTGCACCGTGACTCGCAACTGGAGACTAGCTCTGCTAGCACACATAGCCTACTGTGTACAGACGGTTTCAAACTGTATTTTAAATTAGAAAGCAAACAAAATAAATGGACAAGAGAAAAATAAATCTCAATTTGGTCAGTATTGTCATTTGGACAAGCAAAGCCATTACTTTAAGTTGCAGGCAAGAAAGACAAGTCTGTCCACTGTCTCTGGTTTTAAAACTGCCCTGTTGCAAGTCACAAAAAAAAAACGATATATTTTTCCCCCCGATATCGATTATTAAAATATATCGCGATAATTATTGTTACCGTTATATCGCCCAGCCCTGCATCAGGGTCCCCCATTTTTTAATTTTTCATTATTCTGTTCTTCTCAACAGGACAACGGAATAAACGGATGGGAGAACAACACAAAATGGTATTAAAGCCATACGTAAGCATGTTGGTGCCACCCAGGCAGTATGCGGGACACACGGAGCCAGGTCCTCGACTGGAAATAGTCGATGCAAATGAATTTGCTAAGCGGTAACTACTAACTAATACTCATTACTTCCAACCAGCTGCTGATACCATAAGTATCCTGTTGAAAAGACATGAATTAACACTTTGAGCGCCACTCACGGCTAATCTCGGGTTTACGATAGTGACGTTGAAAGCCACGTCACGGCTTTTCTCTGAATTTTTTTATTTTTTATTTTTTGCGATCTGAAATCATATTGCATCACCCGAGCCTACTGTTGGAAATCCAGGGGCCGCCGGCGATCAGATGTGAAAAAAGCGCCCCCTATCGTCTCCCAGATGGTAAATCACCCTTTTGGAATGGACTCAATGAAAATGGATGGGGGGAAAAAAATATTCCAGTCCACATTTTCCAGTCCACTGATGCAGCCGGAGTTACCAGAGTTCATTCTGGAGCCTCTGAGCCGCGGCGAGCATGGGTTATACTGTACACACGTTGGATCAACATACTTATCGATTTTTTTGAATGGTGATCAGGAATTGGAATATACCATTTGGATACCATCTGATGTCAGGTAAGGAATCTATGTTATCAGTGTTAGGATAATCAGACTCGTTTTCACAGAGATATAAGCTTTTTTGTGATATGTGCTCCAGCGGTTTCACTGTAAAATCCATGAGGAAATGAAAGCAGCTATTATCAGCGTGCGGCTCGAACGTGCGTGCGTGCGTGCACATATACTATTCCAACCAGCTGCTGATACCATAAGTATCCTGTTGCAAAAAAAAAATTATTCCGCATTTATAATGTCGTACCTCAGCCAGGAGAATTAAACTTTCCACTCGGGCCTGAACGCTCGACATGTCTGTTTCTTTTCCGCGGGAGCCACCACGGCATCGGCGGTCTCTGTGACTTCAAGTTCAGAAGACTCGTCTTTGTTGTCAATGTCATTATTATTAGACCTGCTTGTGCTTGGTTTCATAAAATATTTGTTAAGTTTAGCTTGTTTGGCCATCTCTCTCTCTCGCTCGTATAGCTGTTTGTCGTTATGGTGGCTGGCCAGACAGGCTAAAAAAAAGAAAAAAAAAATGATTCACATCTGAGCGGCGCCATCCGCGCTTTATCAGTGAAGCAACAATGAAACACATTGACAATTTCATACGATTTCTGGTAGACAACTAATGACAGGAAGAATAATAAAACGAAAATACAATAACAAAATACAAGCCATCAGACCAGTTTGTAAAGGAAGTCCATATGGGAAATATCGGTGATCTTTGATCTATAGGTCTAGGAGATGAGATTTCAGTGCTCTTTTGAATTTCAGAAAAGAAAATTCCAAATATGTGGAGGTAGAGCAAACAAAACTGATATGTGTTTAATTAATTCATTCATTCATTCATTCCAGTGTAAAAATGTCAGACTATGAATATGAGGATTTCGATGGAGATAACAATTGATTTTAAAAACTACCAGCCAGGCAGATTTTTTACCAGCCAAAAATTATAAATAGCTTTTTAGTATATCGCCATGTGTTATATTATATTAATACTGCCTTATGTGTGTGTGTGTGTGTGTGTGTGTTTTTGTGTGTGTGTGTGTGCGTTATGACAAAGGATTCAAAGGATTCGAAGAGTCTGCCGACGGAAACATTACAAGTGAGGCTTGATTGATTGATTGAAAACCACTGCACATGTGCACCGTGACTCGCAACTGGAGACTAGCTCTGCTAGCACACATAGCCTACTGTGTACAGACGGTTTCAAACTGTATTTTAAATTAGAAAGCAAACAAAATAAATGGACAAGAGAAAAATAAATCTCAATTTGGTCAGTATTGTCATTTGGACAAGCAAAGCCATTACTTTAAGTTGCAGGCAAGAAAGACAAGTCTGTCCACTGTCTCTGGTTTTAAAACTGCCCTGTTGCAAGTCACAAAAAAAAAACGATATATTTTTCCCCCCGATATCGATTATTAAAATATATCGCGATAATTATTGTTACCGTTATATCGCCCAGCCCTGCATCAGGGTCCCCCATTTTTTAATTTTTCATTATTCTGTTCTTCTCAACAGGACAACGGAATAAACGGATGGGAGAACAACACAAAATGGTATTAAAGCCATACGTAAGCATGTTGGTGCCACCCAGGCAGTATGCGGGACACACGAAGCCAGGTCCTCGACTGGAAATAGTCGATGCAAATGAATTTGCTAAGCGGTAACTACTAACTAATACTCATTACTTCCAACCAGCTGCTGATACCATAAGTATCCTGTTGAAAAGACATGAATTAACACTTTGAGCGCCACTCACGGCTAATCTCGGGTTTACGATAGTGACGTTGAAAGCCACGTCACGGCTTTTCTCTGAATTTTTTTATTTTTTATTTTTTGCGATCTGAAATCATATTGCATCACCCGAGCCTACTGTTGGAAATCCAGGGGCCGCCGGCGATCAGATGTGAAAAAAGCGCCCCCTATCGTCTCCCAGATGGTAAATCACCCTTTTGGAATGGACTCAATGAAAATGGATGGGGGGAAAAAAATATTCCAGTCCACATTTTCCAGTCCACTGATGCAGCCGGAGTTACCAGAGTTCATTCTGGAGCCTCTGAGCCGCGGCGAGCATGGGTTATACTGTACACACGTTGGATCAACATACTTATCGATTTTTTTTAATGGTGATCAGGAATTGGAATATACCATTTGGATACCATCTGATGTCAGGTAAGGAATCTATGTTATCAGTGTTAGGATAATCAGACTCGTTTTCACAGAGATATAAGCTTTTTTGTGATATGTGCTCCAGCGGTTTCACTGTAAAATCCATGAGGAAATGAAAGCAGCTATTATCAGCGTGCGGCTCGAACGTGCGTGCGTGCGTGCACATATACTATTCCAACCAGCTGCTGATACCATAAGTATCCTGTTGCAAAAAAAAAATTATTCCGCATTTATAATGTCGTACCTCAGCCAGGAGAATTAAACTTTCCACTCGGGCCTGAACGCTCGACATGTCTGTTTCTTTTCCGCGGGAGCCACCACGGCATCGGCGGTCTCTGTGACTTCAAGTTCAGAAGACTCGTCTTTGTTGTCAATGTCATTATTATTAGACCTGCTTGTGCTTGGTTTCATAAAATATTTGTTAAGTTTAGCTTGTTTGGCCATCTCTCTCTCTCGCTCGTATAGCTGTTTGTCGTTATGGTGGCTGGCCAGACAGGCTAAAAAAAAGAAAAAAAAAATGATTCACATCTGAGCGGCGCCATCCGCGCTTTATCAGTGAAGCAACAATGAAACACATTGACAATTTCATACGATTTCTGGTAGACAACTAATGACAGGAAGAATAATAAAACGAAAATACAATAACAAAATACAAGCCATCAGACCAGTTTGTAAAGGAAGTCCATATGGGAAATATCGGTGATCTTTGATCTATAGGTCTAGGAGATGAGATTTCAGTGCTCTTTTGAATTTCAGAAAAGAAAATTCCAAATATGTGGAGGTAGAGCAAACAAAACTGATATGTGTTTAATTAATTCATTCATTCATTCATTCCAGTGTAAAAATGTCAGACTATGAATATGAGGATTTCGATGGAGATAACAATTGATTTTAAAAACTACCAGCCAGGCAGATTTTTTACCAGCCAAAAATTATAAATAGCTTTTTAGTATATCGCCATGTGTTATATTATATTAATACTGCCTTATGTGTGTGTGTGTGTGTGTGTGTGTTTTTGTGTGTGTGTGTGTGCGTTATGACAAAGGATTCAAAGGATTCGAAGAGTCTGCCGACGGAAACGTTACAAGTGAGGCTTGATTGATTGATTGAAAACCACTGCACATGTGCACCGTGACTCGCAACTGGAGACTAGCTCTGCTAGCACACATAGCCTACTGTGTACAGACGGTTTCAAACTGTATTTTAAATTAGAAAGCAAACAAAATAAATGGACAAGAGAAAAATAAATCTCAATTTGGTCAGTATTGTCATTTGGACAAGCAAAGCCATTACTTTAAGTTGCAGGCAAGAAAGACAAGTCTGTCCACTGTCTCTGGTTTTAAAACTGCCCTGTTGCAAGTCACAAAAGAAAAACGATATATTTTTCCCCCCGATATCGATTATTAAAATATATCGCGATAATTATTGTTACCGTTATATCGCCCAGCCCTGCATCAGGGTCCCCCATTTTTTAATTTTTCATTATTCTGTTCTTCTCAACAGGACAACGGAATAAACGGATGGGAGAACAACACAAAATGGTATTAAAGCCATACGTAAGCATGTTGGTGCCACCCAGGCAGTATGCGGGACACACGGAGCCAGGTCCTCGACTGGAAATAGTCGATGCAAATGAATTTGCTAAGCGGTAACTACTAACTAATACTCATTACTTCCAACCAGCTGCTGATACCATAAGTATCCTGTTGAAAAGACATGAATTAACACTTTGAGCGCCACTCACGGCTAATCTCGGGTTTACGATAGTGACGTTGAAAGCCACGTCACGGCTTTTCTCTGAATTTTTTTATTTTTTATTTTTTGCGATCTGAAATCATATTGCATCACCCGAGCCTACTGTTGGAAATCCAGGGGCCGCCGGCGATCAGATGTGAAAAAAGCGCCCCCTATCGTCTCCCAGATGGTAAATCACCCTTTTGGAATGGACTCAATGAAAATGGATGGGGGGGAAAAAATATTCCAGTCCACATTTTCCAGTCCACTGATGCAGCCGGAGTTACCAGAGTTCATTCTGGAGCCTCTGAGCCGCGGCGAGCATGGGTTATACTGTACACACGTTGGATCAACATACTTATCGATTTTTTTGAATGGTGATCAGGAATTGGAATATACCATTTGGATACCATCTGATGTCAGGTAAGGAATCTATGTTATCAGTGTTAGGATAATCAGACTCGTTTTCACAGAGATATAAGCTTTTTTGTGATATCTGCTCCAGCGGTTTCACTGTAAAATCCATGAGGAAATGAAAGCAGCTATTATCAGCGTGCGGCTCGAACGTGCGTGCGTGCGTGCACATATACTATTCCAACCAGCTGCTGATACCATAAGTATCCTGTTGCAAAAAAAAAATTATTCCGCATTTATAATGTCGTACCTCAGCCAGGAGAATTAAACTTTCCACTCGGGCCTGAACGCTCGACATGTCTGTTTCTTTTCCGCGGGAGCCACCACGGCATCGGCGGTCTCTGTGACTTCAAGTTCAGAAGACTCGTCTTTGTTGTCAATGTCATTATTATTAGACCTGCTTGTGCTTGTGCTTGGTTTCATAAAATATTTGTTAAGTTTAGCTTGTTTGGCCATCTCTCTCTCTCGCTCGTATAGCTGTTTGTCGTTATGGTGGCTGGCCAGACAGGCTAAAAAAAAGAAAAAAAAATGATTCACATCTGAGCGGCGCCATCCGCGCTTTATCAGTGAAGCAACAATGAAACACATTGACAATTTCATACGATTTCTGGTAGACAACTAATGACAGGAAGAATAATAAAACGAAAATACAATAACAAAATACAAGCCATCAGACCAGTTTGTAAAGGAAGTCCATATGGGAAATATCGGTGATCTTTGATCTATAGGTCTAGGAGATGAGATTTCAGTGCTCTTTTGAATTTCAGAAAAGAAAATTCCAAATATGTGGAGGTAGAGCAAACAAAACTGATATGTGTTTAATTAATTCATTCATTCATTCATTCCAGTGTAAAAATGTCAGACTATGAATATGAGGATTTCGATGGAGATAACAATTGATTTTAAAAACTACCAGCCAGGCAGATTTTTTACCAGCCAAAAATTATAAATAGCTTTTTAGTATATCGCCATGTGTTATATTATATTAATACTGCCTTATGTGTGTGTGTGTGTGTGTGTGTGTTTTTGTGTGTGTGTGTGTGCGTTATGACAAAGGATTCAAAGGATTCGAAGAGTCTGCCGACGGAAACGTTACAAGTGAGGCTTGATTGATTGATTGAAAACCACTGCACATGTGCACCGTGACTCGCAACTGGAGACTAGCTCTGCTAGCACACATAGCCTACTGTGTACAGACGGTTTCAAACTGTATTTTAAATTAGAAAGCAAACAAAATAAATGGACAAGAGAAAAATAAATCTCAATTTGGTCAGTATTGTCATTTGGACAAGCAAAGCCATTACTTTAAGTTGCAGGCAAGAAAGACAAGTCTGTCCACTGTCTCTGGTTTTAAAACTGCCCTGTTGCAAGTCACAAAAAAAAAACGATATATTTTTCCCCCCGATATCGATTATTAAAATATATCGCGATAATTATTGTTACCGTTATATCGCCCAGCCCTGCATCAGGGTCCCCCATTTTTTAATTTTTCATTATTCTGTTCTTCTCAACAGGACAACGGAATAAACGGATGGGAGAACAACACAAAATGGTATTAAAGCCATACGTAAGCATGTTGGTGCCACCCAGGCAGTATGCGGGACACACGGAGCCAGGTCCTCGACTGGAAATAGTCGATGCAAATGAATTTGCTAAGCGGTAACTACTAACTAATACTCATTACTTCCAACCAGCTGCTGATACCATAAGTATCCTGTTGAAAAGACATGAATTAACACTTTGAGCGCCACTCACGGCTAATCTCGGGTTTACGATAGTGACGTTGAAAGCCACGTCACGGCTTTTCTCTGAATTTTTTTATTTTTTATTTTTTGCGATCTGAAATCATATTGCATCACCCGAGCCTACTGTTGGAAATCCAGGGGCCGCCGGCGATCAGATGTGAAAAAAGCGCCCCCTATCGTCTCCCAGATGGTAAATCACCCTTTTGGAATGGACTCAATGAAAATGGATGGGGGGAAAAAAATATTCCAGTCCACATTTTCCAGTCCACTGATGCAGCCGGAGTTACCAGAGTTCATTCTGGAGCCTCTGAGCCGCGGCGAGCATGGGTTATACTGTACACACGTTGGATCAACATACTTATCGATTTTTTTGAATGGTGATCAGGAATTGGAATATACCATTTGGATACCATCTGATGTCAGGTAAGGAATCTATGTTATCAGTGTTAGGATAATCAGACTCGTTTTCACAGAGATATAAGCTTTTTTGTGATATGTGCTCCAGCGGTTTCACTGTAAAATCCATGAGGAAATGAAAGCAGCTATTATCAGCGTGCGGCTCGAACGTGCGTGCGTGCGTGCACATATACTATTCCAACCAGCTGCTGATACCATAAGTATCCTGTTGCAAAAAAAAAATTATTCCGCATTTATAATGTCGTACCTCAGCCAGGAGAATTAAACTTTCCACTCGGGCCTGAACGCTCGACATGTCTGTTTCTTTTCCGCGGGAGCCACCACGGCATCGGCGGTCTCTGTGACTTCAAGTTCAGAAGACTCGTCTTTGTTGTCAATGTCATTATTATTAGACCTGCTTGTGCTTGGTTTCATAAAATATTTGTTAAGTTTAGCTTGTTTGGCCATCTCTCTCTCTCGCTCGTATAGCTGTTTGTCGTTATGGTGGCTGGCCAGACAGGCTAAAAAAAAGAAAAAAAAAATGATTCACATCTGAGCGGCGCCATCCGCGCTTTATCAGTGAAGCAACAATGAAACACATTGACAATTTCATACGATTTCTGGTAGACAACTAATGACAGGAAGAATAATAAAACGAAAATACAATAACAAAATACAAGCCATCAGACCAGTTTGTAAAGGAAGTCCATATGGGAAATATCGGTGATCTTTGATCTATAGGTCTAGGAGATGAGATTTCAGTGCTCTTTTGAATTTCAGAAAAGAAAATTCCAAATATGTGGAGGTAGAGCAAACAAAACTGATATGTGTTTAATTAATTCATTCATTCATTCATTCCAGTGTAAAAATGTCAGACTATGAATATGAGGATTTCGATGGAGATAACAATTGATTTTAAAAACGACCAGCCAGGCAGATTTTTTACCAGCCAAAAATTATAAATAGCTTTTTAGTATATCGCCATGTGTTATATTATATTAATACTGCCTTATGTGTGTGTGTGTGTGTGTGTGTTTTTGTGTGTGTGTGTGTGCGTTATGACAAAGGATTCAAAGGATTCGAAGAGTCTGCCGACGGAAACGTTACAAGTGAGGCTTGATTGATTGATTGAAAACCACTGCACATGTGCACCGTGACTCGCAACTGGAGACTAGCTCTGCTAGCACACATAGCCTACTGTGTACAGACGGTTTCAAACTGTATTTTAAATTAGAAAGCAAACAAAATAAATGGACAAGAGAAAAATAAATCTCAATTTGGTCAGTATTGTCATTTGGACAAGCAAAGCCATTACTTTAAGTTGCAGGCAAGAAAGACAAGTCTGTCCACTGTCTCTGGTTTTAAAACTGCCCTGTTGCAAGTCACAAAAGAAAAACGATATATTTTTCCCCCCGATATCGATTATTAAAATATATCGCGATAATTATTGTTACCGTTATATCGCCCAGCCCTGCATCAGGGTCCCCCATTTTTTAATTTTTCATTATTCTGTTCTTCTCAACAGGACAACGGAATAAACGGATGGGAGAACAACACAAAATGGTATTAAAGCCATACGTAAGCATGTTGGTGCCACCCAGGCAGTATGCGGGACACACGGAGCCAGGTCCTCGACTGGAAATAGTCGATGCAAATGAATTTGCTAAGCGGTAACTACTAACTAATACTCATTACTTCCAACCAGCTGCTGATACCATAAGTATCCTGTTGAAAAGACATGAATTAACACTTTGAGCGCCACTCACGGCTAATCTCGGGTTTACGATAGTGACGTTGAAAGCCACGTCACGGCTTTTCTCTGAATTTTTTTATTTTTAATTTTTTGCGATCTGAAATCATATTGCATCACCCGAGCCTACTGTTGGAAATCCAGGGGCCGCCGGCGATCAGATGTGAAAAAAGCGCCCCCTATCGTCTCCCAGATGGTAAATCACCCTTTTGGAATGGACTCAATGAAAATGGATGGGGGGAAAAAAATATTCCAGTCCACATTTTCCAGTCCACTGATGCAGCCGGAGTTACCAGAGTTCATTCTGGAGCCTCTGAGCCGCGGCGAGCATGGGTTATACTGTACACACGTTGGATCAACATACTTATCGATTTTTTTGAATGGTGATCAGGAATTGGAATATACCATTTGGATACCATCTGATGTCAGGTAAGGAATCTATGTTATCAGTGTTAGGATAATCAGACTCGTTTTCACAGAGATATAAGCTTTTTTGTGATATGTGCTCCAGCGGTTTCACTGTAAAATCCATGAGGAAATGAAAGCAGCTATTATCAGCGTGCGGCTCGAACGTGCGTGCGTGCGTGCACATATACTATTCCAACCAGCTGCTGATACCATAAGTATCCTGTTGCAAAAAAAAAATTATTCCGCATTTATAATGTCGTACCTCAGCCAGGAGAATTAAACTTTCCACTCGGGCCTGAACGCTCGACATGTCTGTTTCTTTTCCGCGGGAGCCACCACGGCATCGGCGGTCTCTGTGACTTCAAGTTCAGAAGACTCGTCTTTGTTGTCAATGTCATTATTATTAGACCTGCTTGTGCTTGGTTTCATAAAATATTTGTTAAGTTTAGCTTGTTTGGCCATCTCTCTCTCTCGCTCGTATAGCTGTTTGTCGTTATGGTGGCTGGCCAGACAGGCTAAAAAAAAGAAAAAAAAAATGATTCACATCTGAGCGGCGCCATCCGCGCTTTATCAGTGAAGCAACAATGAAACACATTGACAATTTCATACGATTTCTGGTAGACAACTAATGACAGGAAGAATAATAAAACGAAAATACAATAACAAAATACAAGCCATCAGACCAGTTTGTAAAGGAAGTCCATATGGGAAATATCGGTGATCTTTGATCTATAGGTCTAGGAGATGAGATTTCAGTGCTCTTTTGAATTTCAGAAAAGAAAATTCCAAATATGTGGAGGTAGAGCAAACAAAACTGATATGTGTTTAATTAATTCATTCATTCATTCATTCCAGTGTAAAAATGTCAGACTATGAATATGAGGATTTCGATGGAGATAACAATTGATTTTAAAAACGACCAGCCAGGCAGATTTTTTACCAGCCAAAAATTATAAATAGCTTTTTAGTATATCGCCATGTGTTATATTATATTAATACTGCCTTATGTGTGTGTGTGTGTGTGTGTGTTTTTGTGTGTGTGTGTGTGCGTTATGACAAAGGATTCAAAGGATTCGAAGAGTCTGCCGACGGAAACGTTACAAGTGAGGCTTGATTGATTGATTGAAAACCACTGCACATGTGCACCGTGACTCGCAACTGGAGACTAGCTCTGCTAGCACACATAGCCTACTGTGTACAGACGGTTTCAAACTGTATTTTAAATTAGAAAGCAAACAAAATAAATGGACAAGAGAAAAATAAATCTCAATTTGGTCAGTATTGTCATTTGGACAAGCAAAGCCATTACTTTAAGTTGCAGGCAAGAAAGACAAGTCTGTCCACTGTCTCTGGTTTTAAAACTGCCCTGTTGCAAGTCACAAAAGAAAAACGATATATTTTTCCCCCCGATATCGATTATTAAAATATATCGCGATAATTATTGTTACCGTTATATCGCCCAGCCCTGCATCAGGGTCCCCCATTTTTTAATTTTTCATTATTCTGTTCTTCTCAACAGGACAACGGAATAAACGGATGGGAGAACAACACAAAATGGTATTAAAGCCATACGTAAGCATGTTGGTGCCACCCAGGCAGTATGCGGGACACACGGAGCCAGGTCCTCGACTGGAAATAGTCGATGCAAATGAATTTGCTAAGCGGTAACTACTAACTAATACTCATTACTTCCAACCAGCTGCTGATACCATAAGTATCCTGTTGAAAAGACATGAATTAACACTTTGAGCGCCACTCACGGCTAATCTCGGGTTTACGATAGTGACGTTGAAAGCCACGTCACGGCTTTTCTCTGAATTTTTTTATTTTTTATTTTTTGCGATCTGAAATCATATTGCATCACCCGAGCCTACTGTTGGAAATCCAGGGGCCGCCGGCGATCAGATGTGAAAAAAGCGCCCCCTATCGTCTCCCAGATGGTAAATCACCCTTTTGGAATGGACTCAATGAAAATGGATGGGGGGGAAAAAATATTCCAGTCCACATTTTCCAGTCCACTGATGCAGCCGGAGTTACCAGAGTTCATTCTGGAGCCTCTGAGCCGCGGCGAGCATGGGTTATACTGTACACACGTTGGATCAACATACTTATCGATTTTTTTGAATGGTGATCAGGAATTGGAATATACCATTTGGATACCATCTGATGTCAGGTAAGGAATCTATGTTATCAGTGTTAGGATAATCAGACTCGTTTTCACAGAGATATAAGCTTTTTTGTGATATCTGCTCCAGCGGTTTCACTGTAAAATCCATGAGGAAATGAAAGCAGCTATTATCAGCGTGCGGCTCGAACGTGCGTGCGTGCGTGCACATATACTATTCCAACCAGCTGCTGATACCATAAGTATCCTGTTGCAAAAAAAAAATTATTCCGCATTTATAATGTCGTACCTCAGCCAGGAGAATTAAACTTTCCACTCGGGCCTGAACGCTCGACATGTCTGTTTCTTTTCCGCGGGAGCCACCACGGCATCGGCGGTCTCTGTGACTTCAAGTTCAGAAGACTCGTCTTTGTTGTCAATGTCATTATTATTAGACCTGCTTGTGCTTGGTTTCATAAAATATTTGTTAAGTTTAGCTTGTTTGGCCATCTCTCTCTCTCGCTCGTATAGCTGTTTGTCGTTATGGTGGCTGGCCAGACAGGCTAAAAAAAAGAAAAAAAAAATGATTCACATCTGAGCGGCGCCATCCGCGCTTTATCAGTGAAGCAACAATGAAACACATTGACAATTTCATACGATTTCTGGTAGACAACTAATGACAGGAAGAATAATAAAACGAAAATACAATAACAAAATACAAGCCATCAGACCAGTTTGTAAAGGAAGTCCATATGGGAAATATCGGTGATCTTTGATCTATAGGTCTAGGAGATGAGATTTCAGTGCTCTTTTGAATTTCAGAAAAGAAAATTCCAAATATGTGGAGGTAGAGCAAACAAAACTGATATGTGTTTAATTAATTCATTCATTCATTCATTCCAGTGTAAAAATGTCAGACTATGAATATGAGGATTTCGATGGAGATAACAATTGATTTTAAAAACGACCAGCCAGGCAGATTTTTTACCAGCCAAAAATTATAAATAGCTTTTTAGTATATCGCCATGTGTTATATTATATTAATACTGCCTTATGTGTGTGTGTGTGTGTTTTTGTGTGTGTGTGTGTGCGTTATGACAAAGGATTCAAAGGATTCGAAGAGTCTGCCGACGGAAACATTACAAGTGAGGCTTGATTGATTGATTGAAAACCACTGCACATGTGCACCGTGACTCGCAACTGGAGACTAGCTCTGCTAGCACACATAGCCTACTGTGTACAGACGGTTTCAAACTGTATTTTAAATTAGAAAGCAAACAAAATAAATGGACAAGAGAAAAATAAATCTCAATTTGGTCAGTATTGTCATTTGGACAAGCAAAGCCATTACTTTAAGTTGCAGGCAAGAAAGACAAGTATGTCCACTGTCTCTGGTTTTAAAACTGCCCTGTTGCAAGTCACAAAAAAAAAACGATATATTTTTTCCCCCGATATCGATTATTAAAATATATCGCGATAATTATTGTTACCGTTATATCGCCCAGCCCTGCATCAGGGTCCCCCATTTTTTAATTTTTCATTATTCTGTTCTTCTCAACAGGACAACGGTATAAACGGATGGGAGAACAACACAAAATGGTATTAAAGCCATACGTAAGCATGTTGGTGCCACCCAGGCAGTATGCGGGACACACGGAGCCAGGTCCTCGACTGGAAATAGTCGATGCAAATGAATTTGCTAAGCGGTAACTACTAACTAATACTCATTACTTCCAACCAGCTGCTGATACCATAAGTATCCTGTTGAAAAGACATGAATTAACACTTTGAGCGCCACTCACGGCTAATCTCGGGTTTACGATAGTGACGTTGAAAGCCACGTCACGGCTTTTCTCTGAATTTTTTTATTTTTAATTTTTTGCGATCTGAAATCATATTGCATCACCCGAGCCTACTGTTGGAAATCCAGGGGCCGCCGGCGATCAGATGTGAAAAAAGCGCCCCCTATCGTCTCCCAGATGGTAAATCACCCTTTTGGAATGGACTCAATGAAAATGGATGGGGGGAAAAAAATATTCCAGTCCACATTTTCCAGTCCACTGATGCAGCCGGAGTTACCAGAGTTCATTCTGGAGCCTCTGAGCCGCGGCGAGCATGGGTTATACTGTACACACGTTGGATCAACATACTTATCGATTTTTTTGAATGGTGATCAGGAATTGGAATATACCATTTGGATACCATCTGATGTCAGGTAAGGAATCTATGTTATCAGTGTTAGGATAATCAGACTCGTTTTCACAGAGATATAAGCTTTTTTGTGATATGTGCTCCAGCGGTTTCACTGTAAAATCCATGAGGAAATGAAAGCAGCTATTATCAGCGTGCGGCTCGAACGTGCGTGCGTGCGTGCACATATACTATTCCAACCAGCTGCTGATACCATAAGTATCCTGTTGCAAAAAAAAAATTATTCCGCATTTATAATGTCGTACCTCAGCCAGGAGAATTAAACTTTCCACTCGGGCCTGAACGCTCGACATGTCTGTTTCTTTTCCGCGGGAGCCACCACGGCATCGGCGGTCTCTGTGACTTCAAGTTCAGAAGACTCGTCTTTGTTGTCAATGTCATTATTATTAGACCTGCTTGTGCTTGGTTTCATAAAATATTTGTTAAGTTTAGCTTGTTTGGCCATCTCTCTCTCTCGCTCGTATAGCTGTTTGTCGTTATGGTGGCTGGCCAGACAGGCTAAAAAAAAGAAAAAAAAAATGATTCACATCTGAGCGGCGCCATCCGCGCTTTATCAGTGAAGCAACAATGAAACACATTGACAATTTCATACGATTTCTGGTAGACAACTAATGACAGGAAGAATAATAAAACGAAAATACAATAACAAAATACAAGCCATCAGACCAGTTTGTAAAGGAAGTCCATATGGGAAATATCGGTGATCTTTGATCTATAGGTCTAGGAGATGAGATTTCAGTGCTCTTTTGAATTTCAGAAAAGAAAATTCCAAATATGTGGAGGTAGAGCAAACAAAACTGATATGTGTTTAATTAATTCATTCATTCATTCATTCCAGTGTAAAAATGTCAGACTATGAATATGAGGATTTCGATGGAGATAACAATTGATTTTAAAAACGACCAGCCAGGCAGATTTTTTACCAGCCAAAAATTATAAATAGCTTTTTAGTATATCGCCATGTGTTATATTATATTAATACTGCCTTATGTGTGTGTGTGTGTGTTTTTGTGTGTGTGTGTGTGCGTTATGACAAAGGATTCAAAGGATTCGAAGAGTCTGCCGACGGAAACATTACAAGTGAGGCTTGATTGATTGATTGAAAACCACTGCACATGTGCACCGTGACTCGCAACTGGAGACTAGCTCTGCTAGCACACATAGCCTACTGTGTACAGACGGTTTCAAACTGTATTTTAAATTAGAAAGCAAACAAAATAAATGGACAAGAGAAAAATAAATCTCAATTTGGTCAGTATTGTCATTTGGACAAGCAAAGCCATTACTTTAAGTTGCAGGCAAGAAAGACAAGTATGTCCACTGTCTCTGGTTTTAAAACTGCCCTGTTGCAAGTCACAAAAAAAAAACGATATATTTTTTCCCCCGATATCGATTATTAAAATATATCGCGATAATTATTGTTACCGTTATATCGCCCAGCCCTGCATCAGGGTCCCCCATTTTTTAATTTTTCATTATTCTGTTCTTCTCAACAGGACAACGGTATAAACGGATGGGAGAACAACACAAAATGGTATTAAAGCCATACGTAAGCATGTTGGTGCCACCCAGGCAGTATGCGGGACACACGGAGCCAGGTCCTCGACTGGAAATAGTCGATGCAAATGAATTTGCTAAGCGGTAACTACTAACTAATACTCATTACTTCCAACCAGCTGCTGATACCATAAGTATCCTGTTGAAAAGACATGAATTAACACTTTGAGCGCCACTCACGGCTAATCTCGGGTTTACGATAGTGACGTTGAAAGCCACGTCACGGCTTTTCTCTGAATTTTTTTATTTTTAATTTTTTGCGATCTGAAATCATATTGCATCACCCGAGCCTACTGTTGGAAATCCAGGGGCCGCCGGCGATCAGATGTGAAAAAAGCGCCCCCTATCGTCTCCCAGATGGTAAATCACCCTTTTGGAATGGACTCAATGAAAATGGATGGGGGGAAAAAAATATTCCAGTCCACATTTTCCAGTCCACTGATGCAGCCGGAGTTACCAGAGTTCATTCTGGAGCCTCTGAGCCGCGGCGAGCATGGGTTATACTGTACACACGTTGGATCAACATACTTATCGATTTTTTTGAATGGTGATCAGGAATTGGAATATACCATTTGGATACCATCTGATGTCAGGTAAGGAATCTATGTTATCAGTGTTAGGATAATCAGACTCGTTTTCACAGAGATATAAGCTTTTTTGTGATATGTGCTCCAGCGGTTTCACTGTAAAATCCATGAGGAAATGAAAGCAGCTATTATCAGCGTGCGGCTCGAACGTGCGTGCGTGCGTGCACATATACTATTCCAACCAGCTGCTGATACCATAAGTATCCTGTTGCAAAAAAAAAATTATTCCGCATTTATAATGTCGTACCTCAGCCAGGAGAATTAAACTTTCCACTCGGGCCTGAACGCTCGACATGTCTGTTTCTTTTCCGCGGGAGCCACCACGGCATCGGCGGTCTCTGTGACTTCAAGTTCAGAAGACTCGTCTTTGTTGTCAATGTCATTATTATTAGACCTGCTTGTGCTTGGTTTCATAAAATATTTGTTAAGTTTAGCTTGTTTGGCCATCTCTCTCTCTCGCTCGTATAGCTGTTTGTCGTTATGGTGGCTGGCCAGACAGGCTAAAAAAAAGAAAAAAAAAATGATTCACATCTGAGCGGCGCCATCCGCGCTTTATCAGTGAAGCAACAATGAAACACATTGACAATTTCATACGATTTCTGGTAGACAACTAATGACAGGAAGAATAATAAAACGGAAATACAATAACAAAATACAAGCCATCAGACCAGTTTGTAAAGGAAGTCCATATGGGAAATATCGGTGATCTTTGATCTATAGGTCTAGGAGATGAGATTTCAGTGCTCTTTTGAATTTCAGAAAAGAAAATTCCAAATATGTGGAGGTAGAGCAAACAAAACTGATATGTGTTTAATTAATTCATTCATTCATTCATTCCAGTGTAAAAATGTCAGACTATGAATATGAGGATTTCGATGGAGATAACAATTGATTTTAAAAACTACCAGCCAGGCAGATTTTTTACCAGCCAAAAATTATAAATAGCTTTTTAGTATATCGCCATGTGTTATATTATATTAATACTGCCTTATGTGTGTGTGTGTGTGTTTTTGTGTGTGTGTGTGTGCGTTATGACAAAGGATTCAAAGGATTCGAAGAGTCTGCCGACGGAAACATTACAAGTGAGGCTTGATTGATTGATTGAAAACCACTGCACATGTGCACCGTGACTCGCAACTGGAGACTAGCTCTGCTAGCACACATAGCCTACTGTGTACAGACGGTTTCAAACTGTATTTTAAATTAGAAAGCAAACAAAATAAATGGACAAGAGAAAAATAAATCTCAATTTGGTCAGTATTGTCATTTGGACAAGCAAAGCCATTACTTTAAGTTGCAGGCAAGAAAGACAAGTATGTCCACTGTCTCTGGTTTTAAAACTGCCCTGTTGCAAGTCACAAAAAAAAAACGATATATTTTTTCCCCCGATATCGATTATTAAAATATATCGCGATAATTATTGTTACCGTTATATCGCCCAGCCCTGCATCAGGGTCCCCCATTTTTTAATTTTTCATTATTCTGTTCTTCTCAACAGGACAACGGAATAAACGGATGGGAGAACAACACAAAATGGTATTAAAGCCATACGTAAGCATGTTGGTGCCACCCAGGCAGTATGCGGGACACACGGAGCCAGGTCCTCGACTGGAAATAGTCGATGCAAATGAATTTGCTAAGCGGTAACTACTAACTAATACTCATTACTTCCAACCAGCTGCTGATACCATAAGTATCCTGTTGAAAAGACATGAATTAACACTTTGAGCGCCACTCACGGCTAATCTCGGGTTTACGATAGTGACGTTGAAAGCCACGTCACGGCTTTTCTCTGAATTTT
Source organism: Notolepis coatsorum (assembly GCF_963971535.1). NCBI lineage: Eukaryota > Metazoa > Chordata > Actinopteri > Aulopiformes > Paralepididae > Notolepis > Notolepis coatsorum. Next base: position 23,119,585 of record NC_140168.1, on the reverse strand, counting down.
TTTATTTTTAATTTTTTGCGATCTGAAATCATATTGCATCACCCGAGCCTACTGTTGGAAATCCAGGGGCCGCCGGCGATCAGATGTGAAAAAAGCGCCCCCTATCGTCTCCCAGATGGTAAATCACCCTTTTGGAATGGACTCAATGAAAATGGATGGGGGGAAAAAAATATTCCAGTCCACATTTTCCAGTCCACTGATGCAGCCGGAGTTACCAGAGTTCATTCTGGAGCCTCTGAGCCGCGGCGAGCATTGGTTATACTGTACACACGTTGGATCAACATACTTATCGATTTTTTTGAATGGTGATCAGGAATTGGAATATACCATTTGGATACCATCTGATGTCAGGTAAGGAATCTATGTTATCAGTGTTAGGATAATCAGACTCGTTTTCACAGAGATATAAGCTTTTTTTGTGATATGTGCTCCAGCGGTTTCACTGTAAAATCCATGAGGAAATGAAAGCAGCTATTATCAGCGTGCGGCTCGAACGTGCGTGCGTGCACATATACTATTGATCATCTAGCGTTTATTTGAAAACGATTCATAAATAGGCTGACAAATATCAACGTTCTGGAATATTCCAGTAAAAGGCGATTATCATAGAATAGGTTGTTTTTCACCTGAAAATAGGTGCTTTTCAAAATGCTCTCAAACGGAAATGAAGCGATAAAAAAACAATCTGCCTTGACAACACTGACTGGAAAATGATTCTTTGATAAGCGACGGGCAGATTAGACACATAGCCATAATTTAAAACATAGATTAGGCAATATTAACGTTAACATTGACGCCGATGGTGGCATTCAAGGGACTAAATGTGAATTAACCCACGGCACTCAAAGTGTTAATGTTCTGCTTTGCCCCCCCCCCCCCCTCTCTCTCTCTCTCTCTCTCTCTCTCTCTCTCTCTCTCTCTCTCTGCTCACAGAAAGAAAGCAGTTGAAAAATAGACGGCTACCACAGTGGTCATGATGACTGAGTCTTGTAATACGTTTCATTGTGAGCTCGTGCCGATGCTGAGTGTATCTCTGATTGGTGTAAAGCCTCACACGTGACGTGCTCTGGGACCAAATTCGAAGTGAGGTGAGTGAGGACTGAGGAGGAGGTCGATCAGAACTGTCAAGTCAAGTGGGGAGACTGTAATCGGTCCTCTATGCTATACCGTTCGAATCGCAAAATGTAAGTTTTTAATTCATTTTAATAATTGAATATAATGTAAACTGTGGGATGGTCTGATGGTGATTGTCTGATGAAGTGATGATGATGATGCCGGCGTCGACCGGTGCGGTACCACACTTATAAGATTTCGCCCGCCATTATTATTAACGTACACATATAGCATTTCATATAAACATTTTAATGGCTATATAACTCACCAGAACTAAGCTTTTTCACCTCGTACTATAGAGCAGCTCTCAGCCCTGTGCAAAAATAACAACCTGCAGCTGAATAAACTAAAGAGGAGATTAATCTGATCGGGGACTATAATACTACAGGAGGAAGAAGGCCTGTTAGAAATTATTTGCCGGTCTGGGTGGGTGTCTGGAAGATTTCTATCCCGGACATATTCGAGAAATTCCGGTCAGAGCAGTCTGTTATAATCACATTTTTATGAGCTAACGAATTCCGTTATATTGGACATTTGTATTAATTACATCAAGCGAAGAATGAGAAATTGATTTGCAGAATCAAATTACTATCTCTCGCGGCCTCCCAAGTTTTGAATTTCAGAAAAGAAAATTCCAAATATGTGGAGGTAGAGCAAACAAAACTGATATGTGTTTAATTAATTCATTCATTCCAGTGTAAACATGTCAGATGAATATGAATATGATGAGGATTTCGATGGAGATAACAACGACCCCGACGGTGAGGCTTGATTGATTTTAAAAACTACCAGCCAGGCAGATTTTTTACCAGCCAAAAATTATAAATAGCTTTTTAGTATATCGCCATGTGTTATATTATATTAATACTGCCTTATGTGTGTGTGTGTGTGTGTTTTTGTGTGTGTGTGTTTTTGTGTGTGTGTGTGCGTTATGACAAAGGATTCGAAGAGTCTTGCATCACGTGTCCCCTCCGGTACTCGAGGAGGCAGCCGTCGCATCTTTTCACCTGCACAGCACGATCTCTCAGCGTCGGGGGTCTGCGTTTGGAGGGCACGCCGCCCCCGTCGCTTCCTGATTCTGCTGCGCAGGCGCACCAACCGACCTGTAGGAGTCGCTGTCCACAACGTCCGATCCCCACCCACCAGCTTCCCACCCCCTAATACTGCCAATTGTATTAGTATGAACGACCAGCCAAGCTGATAGCAATGCGGAGAGCTGGGCTCGAACCCAGCGTCTCCTGCATTGGTGGTGAGCGCCTTGCCCACTGCACCACCTAGCCGCCCATAGGCTGCAGCTGGTTTGAAAGCCAGAGTAAACCGGCTTCTCTGCTGGCTGTGGCTCCAGGGGAGTTGAACAGTTCTGGCTCTGCTAGTTTCTTTTCTATCTTTTGGCGCTTTTTTGGTGGACAAACCACCGCACATGTGCACCGTGACTCGCGACTGGAGACTAGCTCTGCTAGCACACATAGCCTACTGTGTACAGACGGTTTCAAACTGTATTTTAAATTAGAAAGCAAACAAAATAAATGGACAAGAGAAAAATAAATCTCAATTTGGTCAGTATTGTCATTTGGACAAGCAAAGCCATTACTTTAAGTTGCAGGCAAGAAAGACAAGTCTGTCCACTGTCTCTGGTTTTAAAACTGCCCTGTTGCAAGTCACAAAAAAAAAAACGATATATTTTTTTCCCCCGATATCGATTATTAAAATATATCGCGATAATTATCGTTATATCGCCCAGCCCTGCATCAGGGTCCCCCATTTTTTTTATTTTTCATTATTCTGTTCTTCTCAACAGGACGACGGAAGAAACGGATGGGAGAACAGCATACAATGGAACTAAAGCCAAAAAGAAATATGCTGGTGCCCCCCAGTCAGTACGCGGGAAGGACCGAGCCAGGTCCTCGACTGGAAACAGTCGATGCCAAGGAGTTTGCTAAGCGGTAACTACTAACTAATACTCATTACTTCCAACCAGCTGCTGATACCATAAGTATCCTGTTGCAAAAAAAAAATTCTTCCGCATTTATAATGTCGTACCTCAGCCAGGAGAATTAAACTTTCCACTCGGGCCTGAACGCTCGACATGTCTGTTTCTTTTCCGCGGGAGCCACCACGGCATCGGCGGTCTCTGTGACTTCAAGTTCAGAAGACTCGTCTTCGTTGTCAATGTCATTATTATTAGACCTGCTTGTGCTTGGTTTCATAAAATATTTGTTAAGTTTAGCTTGTTTGGCCATCTCTCTCTCTCGCTCGTATAGCTGTTTGTCGTTATGGTGGCTGGCCAGACAGGCTAAAAAAAAGAAAAAAAAATGATTCACATCTGAGCGGCGCCATCCGCGCTTTATCAGTGAAGCAACAATGAAACACATTGACAATTTCATACGATTTCTGGTAGACAACTAATGACAGGAAGAATAATAAAACGAAAATACAATAACAAAATACAAGCCATCAGACCAGTTTGTAAAGGAAGTCCATATGGGAAATATCGGTGATCTTTGATCTATAGGTCTAGGAGATGAGATTTCAGTGCTCTTTTGAATTTCAGAAAAGAAAATTCCAAATATGTGGAGGTAGAGCAAACAAAACTGATATGTGTTTAATTAATTCATTCATTCATTCATTCCAGTGTAAAAATGTCAGACTATGAATATGAGGATTTCGATGGAGATAACAATTGATTTTAAAAACTACCAGCCAGGCAGATTTTTTACCAGCCAAAAATTATAAATAGCTTTTTAGTATATCGCCATGTGTTATATTATATTAATACTGCCTTATGTGTGTGTGTGTGTGTGTGTGTGTGTGTGTTTTTGTGTGTGTGTGTGTGCGTTATGACAAAGGATTCAAAGGATTCGAAGAGTCTGCCGACGGAAACGTTACAAGTGAGGCTTGATTGATTGATTGAAAACCACTGCACATGTGCACCGTGACTCGCAACTGGAGACTAGCTCTGCTAGCACACATAGCCTACTGTGTACAGACGGTTTCAAACTGTATTTTAAATTAGAAAGCAAACAAAATAAATGGACAAGAGAAAAATAAATCTCAATTTGGTCAGTATTGTCATTTGGACAAGCAAAGCCATTACTTTAAGTTGCAGGCAAGAAAGACAAGTATGTCCACTGTCTCTGGTTTTAAAACTGCCCTGTTGCAAGTCACAAAAAAAAAACGATATATTTTTCCCCCCGATATCGATTATTAAAATATATCGCGATAATTATTGTTACCGTTATATCGCCCAGCCCTGCATCAGGGTCCCCCATTTTTTAATTTTTCATTATTCTGTTCTTCTCAACAGGACAACGGAATAAACGGATGGGAGAACAACACAAAATGGTATTAAAGCCATACGTAAGCATGTTGGTGCCACCCAGGCAGTATGCGGGACACACAGAGCCAGGTCCTCGACTGGAAATAGTCGATGCAAATGAATTTGCTAAGCGGTAACTACTAACTAATACTCATTACTTCCAACCAGCTGCTGATACCATAAGTATCCTGTTGAAAAGACATGAATTAACACTTTGAGCGCCACTCACGGCTAATCTCGGGTTTACGATAGTGACGTTGAAAGCCACGTCACGGCTTTTCTCTGAATTTTTTTATTTATTTTTTTTTGCGATCTGAAATCATATTGCATCACCCGAGCCTACTGTTGGAAATCCAGGGGCCGCCGGCGATCAGATGTGAAAAAAGCGCCCCCTATCGTCTCCCAGATGGTAAATCACCCTTTTGGAATGGACTCAATGAAAATGGATGGGGGGAAAAAAATATTCCAGTCCACATTTTCCAGTCCACTGATGCAGCCGGAGTTACCAGAGTTCATTCTGGAGCCTCTGAGCCGCGGCGAGCATGGGTTATACTGTACACACGTTGGATCAACATACTTATCGATTTTTTTGAATGGTGATCAGGAATTGGAATATACCATTTGGATACCATCTGATGTCAGGTAAGGAATCTATGTTATCAGTGTTAGGATAATCAGACTCGTTTTCACAGAGATATAAGCTTTTTTGTGATATGTGCTCCAGCGGTTTCACTGTAAAATCCATGAGGAAATGAAAGCAGCTATTATCAGCGTGCGGCTCGAACGTGCGTGCGTGCGTGCACATATACTATTCCAACCAGCTGCTGATACCATAAGTATCCTGTTGCAAAAAAAAAATTATTCCGCATTTATAATGTCGTACCTCAGCCAGGAGAATTAAACTTTCCACTCGGGCCTGAACGCTCGACATGTCTGTTTCTTTTCCGCGGGAGCCACCACGGCATCGGCGGTCTCTGTGACTTCAAGTTCAGAAGACTCGTCTTTGTTGTCAATGTCATTATTATTAGACCTGCTTGTGCTTGGTTTCATAAAATATTTGTTAAGTTTAGCTTGTTTGGCCATCTCTCTCTCTCGCTCGTATAGCTGTTTGTCGTTATGGTGGCTGGCCAGACAGGCTAAAAAAAAGAAAAAAAAAATGATTCACATCTGAGCGGCGCCATCCGCGCTTTATCAGTGAAGCAACAATGAAACACATTGACAATTTCATACGATTTCTTATGGGAAATATCGGTGATCTTTGATCTATAGGTCTAGGAGATATGGGAAATATCGGTGATCTTTGATCTATAGGTCTAGGAGATGAGATTTCAGTGCTCTTTTGAATTTCAGAAAAGAAAATTCCAAATATGTGGAGGTAGAGCAAACAAAACTGATATGTGTTTAATTAATTCATTCATTCATTCATTCCAGTGTAAAAATGTCAGACTATGAATATGAGGATTTCGATGGAGATAACAATTGATTTTAAAAACTACCAGCCAGGCAGATTTTTTACCAGCCAAAAATTATAAATAGCTTTTTAGTATATCGCCATGTGTTATATTATATTAATACTGCCTTATGTGTGTGTGTGTGTGTGTGTGTTTTTGTGTGTGTGTGTGTGCGTTATGACAAAGGATTCAAAGGATTCGAAGAGTCTGCCGACGGAAACGTTACAAGTGAGGCTTGATTGATTGATTGAAAACCACTGCACATGTGCACCGTGACTCGCAACTGGAGACTAGCTCTGCTAGCACACATAGCCTACTGTGTACAGACGGTTTCAAACTGTATTTTAAATTAGAAAGCAAACAAAATAAATGGACAAGAGAAAAATAAATCTCAATTTGGTCAGTATTGTCATTTGGACAAGCAAAGCCATTACTTTAAGTTGCAGGCAAGAAAGACAAGTCTGTCCACTGTCTCTGGTTTTAAAACTGCCCTGTTGCAAGTCACAAAAAAAAAACGATATATTTGTCCCCCCGATATCGATTATTAAAATATATCGCGATAATTATTGTTACCGTTATATCGCCCAGCCCTGCATCAGGGTCCCCCATTTTTTAATTTTTCATTATTCTGTTCTTCTCAACAGGACAACGGAATAAACGGATGGGAGAACAACACAAAATGGTATTAAAGCCATACGTAAGCATGTTGGTGCCACCCAGGCAGTATGCGGGACACACGGAGCCAGGTCCTCGACTGGAAATAGTCGATGCAAATGAATTTGCTAAGCGGTAACTACTAACTAATACTCATTACTTCCAACCAGCTGCTGATACCATAAGTATCCTGTTGAAAAGACATGAATTAACACTTTGAGCGCCACTCACGGCTAATCTCGGGTTTACGATAGTGACGTTGAAAGCCACGTCACGGCTTTTCTCTGAATTTTTTTATTTTTTATTTTTTGCGATCTGAAATCATATTGCATCACCCGAGCCTACTGTTGGAAATCCAGGGGCCGCCGGCGATCAGATGTGAAAAAAGCGCCCCCTATCGTCTCCCAGATGGTAAATCACCCTTTTGGAATGGACTCAATGAAAATGGATGGGGGGAAAAAAATATTCCAGTCCACATTTTCCAGTCCACTGATGCAGCCGGAGTTACCAGAGTTCATTCTGGAGCCTCTGAGCCGCGGCGAGCATGGGTTATACTGTACACACGTTGGATCAACATACTTATCGATTTTTTTGAATGGTGATCAGGAATTGGAATATACCATTTGGATACCATCTGATGTCAGGTAAGGAATCTATGTTATCAGTGTTAGGATAATCAGACTCGTTTTCACAGAGATATAAGCTTTTTTGTGATATGTGCTCCAGCGGTTTCACTGTAAAATCCATGAGGAAATGAAAGCAGCTATTATCAGCGTGCGGCTCGAACGTGCGTGCGTGCGTGCACATATACTATTCCAACCAGCTGCTGATACCATAAGTATCCTGTTGCAAAAAAAAAATTATTCCGCATTTATAATGTCGTACCTCAGCCAGGAGAATTAAACTTTCCACTCGGGCCTGAACGCTCGACATGTCTGTTTCTTTTCCGCGGGAGCCACCACGGCATCGGCGGTCTCTGTGACTTCAAGTTCAGAAGACTCGTCTTTGTTGTCAATGTCATTATTATTAGACCTGCTTGTGCTTGGTTTCATAAAATATTTGTTAAGTTTAGCTTGTTTGGCCATCTCTCTCTCTCGCTCGTATAGCTGTTTGTCGTTATGGTGGCTGGCCAGACAGACTAAAAAAAAGAAAAAAAAAATGATTCACATCTGAGCGGCGCCATCCGCGCTTTATCAGTGAAGCAACAATGAAACACATTGACAATTTCATACGATTTCTGGTAGACAACTAATGACAGGAAGAATAATAAAACGAAAATACAATAACAAAATACAAGCCATCAGACCAGTTTGTAAAGGAAGTCCATATGGGAAATATCGGTGATCTTTGATCTATAGGTCTAGGAGATGAGATTTCAGTGCTCTTTTGAATTTCAGAAAAGAAAATTCCAAATATGTGGAGGTAGAGCAAACAAAACTGATATGTGTTTAATTAATTCATTCATTCATTCATTCCAGTGTAAAAATGTCAGACTATGAATATGAGGATTTCGATGGAGATAACAATTGATTTTAAAAACTACCAGCCAGGCAGATTTTTTACCAGCCAAAAATTATAAATAGCTTTTTAGTATATCGCCATGTGTTATATTATATTAATACTGCCTTATGTGTGTGTGTGTGTGTTTTTGTGTGTGTGTGTGTGCGTTATGACAAAGGATTCAAAGGATTCGAAGAGTCTGCCGACGGAAACATTACAAGTGAGGCTTGATTGATTGATTGAAAACCACTGCACATGTGCACCGTGACTCGCAACTGGAGACTAGCTCTGCTAGCACACATAGCCTACTGTGTACAGACGGTTTCAAACTGTATTTTAAATTAGAAAGCAAACAAAATAAATGGACAAGAGAAAAATAAATCTCAATTTGGTCAGTATTGTCATTTGGACAAGCAAAGCCATTACTTTAAGTTGCAGGCAAGAAAGACAAGTATGTCCACTGTCTCTGGTTTTAAAACTGCCCTGTTGCAAGTCACAAAAAAAAAACGATATATTTTTTCCCCCGATATCGATTATTAAAATATATCGCGATAATTATTGTTACCGTTATATCGCCCAGCCCTGCATCAGGGTCCCCCATTTTTTAATTTTTCATTATTCTGTTCTTCTCAACAGGACAACGGAATAAACGGATGGGAGAACAACACAAAATGGTATTAAAGCCATACGTAAGCATGTTGGTGCCACCCAGGCAGTATGCGGGACACACGGAGCCAGGTCCTCGACTGGAAATAGTCGATGCAAATGAATTTGCTAAGCGGTAACTACTAACTAATACTCATTACTTCCAACCAGCTGCTGATACCATAAGTATCCTGTTGAAAAGACATGAATTAACACTTTGAGCGCCACTCACGGCTAATCTCGGGTTTACGATAGTGACGTTGAAAGCCACGTCACGGCTTTTCTCTGAATTTTTTTATTTTTAATTTTTTGCGATCTGAAATCATATTGCATCACCCGAGCCTACTGTTGGAAATCCAGGGGCCGCCGGCGATCAGATGTGAAAAAAGCGCCCCCTATCGTCTCCCAGATGGTAAATCACCCTTTTGGAATGGACTCAATGAAAATGGATGGGGGGAAAAAAATATTCCAGTCCACATTTTCCAGTCCACTGATGCAGCCGGAGTTACCAGAGTTCATTCTGGAGCCTCTGAGCCGCGGCGAGCATTGGTTATACTGTACACACGTTGGATCAACATACTTATCGATTTTTTTGAATGGTGATCAGGAATTGGAATATACCATTTGGATACCATCTGATGTCAGGTAAGGAATCTATGTTATCAGTGTTAGGATAATCAGACTCGTTTTCACAGAGATATAAGCTTTTTTTGTGATATGTGCTCCAGCGGTTTCACTGTAAAATCCATGAGGAAATGAAAGCAGCTATTATCAGCGTGCGGCTCGAACGTGCGTGCGTGCACATATACTATTGATCATCTAGCGTTTATTTGAAAACGATTCATAAATAGGCTGACAAATATCAACGTTCTGGAATATTCCAGTAAAAGGCGATTATCATAGAATAGGTTGTTTTTCACCTGAAAATAGGTGCTTTTCAAAATGCTCTCAAACGGAAATGAAGCGATAAAAAAACAATCTGCCTTGACAACACTGACTGGAAAATGATTCTTTGATAAGCGACGGGCAGATTAGACACATAGCCATAATTTAAAACATAGATTAGGCAATATTAACGTTAACATTGACGCCGATGGTGGCATTCAAGGGACTAAATGTGAATTAACCCACGGCACTCAAAGTGTTAATGTTCTGCTTTGCCCCCCCCCCCCCCTCTCTCTCTCTCTCTCTCTCTCTCTCTCTCTCTCTCTCTCTCTCTGCTCACAGAAAGAAAGCAGTTGAAAAATAGACGGCTACCACAGTGGTCATGATGACTGAGTCTTGTAATACGTTTCATTGTGAGCTCGTGCCGATGCTGAGTGTATCTCTGATTGGTGTAAAGCCTCACACGTGACGTGCTCTGGGACCAAATTCGAAGTGAGGTGAGTGAGGACTGAGGAGGAGGTCGATCAGAACTGTCAAGTCAAGTGGGGAGACTGTAATCGGTCCTCTATGCTATACCGTTCGAATCGCAAAATGTAAGTTTTTAATTCATTTTAATAATTGAATATAATGTAAACTGTGGGATGGTCTGATGGTGATTGTCTGATGAAGTGATGATGATGATGCCGGCGTCGACCGGTGCGGTACCACACTTATAAGATTTCGCCCGCCATTATTATTAACGTACACATATAGCATTTCATATAAACATTTTAATGGCTATATAACTCACCAGAACTAAGCTTTTTCACCTCGTACTATAGAGCAGCTCTCAGCCCTGTGCAAAAATAACAACCTGCAGCTGAATAAACTAAAGAGGAGATTAATCTGATCGGGGACTATAATACTACAGGAGGAAGAAGGCCTGTTAGAAATTATTTGCCGGTCTGGGTGGGTGTCTGGAAGATTTCTATCCCGGACATATTCGAGAAATTCCGGTCAGAGCAGTCTGTTATAATCACATTTTTATGAGCTAACGAATTCCGTTATATTGGACATTTGTATTAATTACATCAAGCGAAGAATGAGAAATTGATTTGCAGAATCAAATTACTATCTCTCGCGGCCTCCCAAGTTTTGAATTTCAGAAAAGAAAATTCCAAATATGTGGAGGTAGAGCAAACAAAACTGATATGTGTTTAATTAATTCATTCATTCCAGTGTAAACATGTCAGATGAATATGAATATGATGAGGATTTCGATGGAGATAACAACGACCCCGACGGTGAGGCTTGATTGATTTTAAAAACTACCAGCCAGGCAGATTTTTTACCAGCCAAAAATTATAAATAGCTTTTTAGTATATCGCCATGTGTTATATTATATTAATACTGCCTTATGTGTGTGTGTGTGTGTGTTTTTGTGTGTGTGTGTTTTTGTGTGTGTGTGTGCGTTATGACAAAGGATTCGAAGAGTCTTGCATCACGTGTCCCCTCCGGTACTCGAGGAGGCAGCCGTCGCATCTTTTCACCTGCACAGCACGATCTCTCAGCGTCGGGGGTCTGCGTTTGGAGGGCACGCCGCCCCCGTCGCTTCCTGATTCTGCTGCGCAGGCGCACCAACCGACCTGTAGGAGTCGCTGTCCACAACGTCCGATCCCCACCCACCAGCTTCCCACCCCCTAATACTGCCAATTGTATTAGTATGAACGACCAGCCAAGCTGATAGCAATGCGGAGAGCTGGGCTCGAACCCAGCGTCTCCTGCATTGGTGGTGAGCGCCTTGCCCACTGCACCACCTAGCCGCCCATAGGCTGCAGCTGGTTTGAAAGCCAGAGTAAACCGGCTTCTCTGCTGGCTGTGGCTCCAGGGGAGTTGAACAGTTCTGGCTCTGCTAGTTTCTTTTCTATCTTTTGGCGCTTTTTTGGTGGACAAACCACCGCACATGTGCACCGTGACTCGCGACTGGAGACTAGCTCTGCTAGCACACATAGCCTACTGTGTACAGACGGTTTCAAACTGTATTTTAAATTAGAAAGCAAACAAAATAAATGGACAAGAGAAAAATAAATCTCAATTTGGTCAGTATTGTCATTTGGACAAGCAAAGCCATTACTTTAAGTTGCAGGCAAGAAAGACAAGTCTGTCCACTGTCTCTGGTTTTAAAACTGCCCTGTTGCAAGTCACAAAAAAAAAAACGATATATTTTTTTCCCCCGATATCGATTATTAAAATATATCGCGATAATTATCGTTATATCGCCCAGCCCTGCATCAGGGTCCCCCATTTTTTTTATTTTTCATTATTCTGTTCTTCTCAACAGGACGACGGAAGAAACGGATGGGAGAACAGCATACAATGGAACTAAAGCCAAAAAGAAATATGCTGGTGCCCCCCAGTCAGTACGCGGGAAGGACCGAGCCAGGTCCTCGACTGGAAACAGTCGATGCCAAGGAGTTTGCTAAGCGGTAACTACTAACTAATACTCATTACTTCCAACCAGCTGCTGATACCATAAGTATCCTGTTGCAAAAAAAAAATTCTTCCGCATTTATAATGTCGTACCTCAGCCAGGAGAATTAAACTTTCCACTCGGGCCTGAACGCTCGACATGTCTGTTTCTTTTCCGCGGGAGCCACCACGGCATCGGCGGTCTCTGTGACTTCAAGTTCAGAAGACTCGTCTTCGTTGTCAATGTCATTATTATTAGACCTGCTTGTGCTTGGTTTCATAAAATATTTGTTAAGTTTAGCTTGTTTGGCCATCTCTCTCTCTCGCTCGTATAGCTGTTTGTCGTTATGGTGGCTGGCCAGACAGGCTAAAAAAAAGAAAAAAAAATGATTCACATCTGAGCGGCGCCATCCGCGCTTTATCAGTGAAGCAACAATGAAACACATTGACAATTTCATACGATTTCTGGTAGACAACTAATGACAGGAAGAATAATAAAACGAAAATACAATAACAAAATACAAGCCATCAGACCAGTTTGTAAAGGAAGTCCATATGGGAAATATCGGTGATCTTTGATCTATAGGTCTAGGAGATGAGATTTCAGTGCTCTTTTGAATTTCAGAAAAGAAAATTCCAAATATGTGGAGGTAGAGCAAACAAAACTGATATGTGTTTAATTAATTCATTCATTCATTCATTCCAGTGTAAAAATGTCAGACTATGAATATGAGGATTTCGATGGAGATAACAATTGATTTTAAAAACTACCAGCCAGGCAGATTTTTTACCAGCCAAAAATTATAAATAGCTTTTTAGTATATCGCCATGTGTTATATTATATTAATACTGCCTTATGTGTGTGTGTGTGTGTGTGTGTGTGTGTGTTTTTGTGTGTGTGTGTGTGCGTTATGACAAAGGATTCAAAGGATTCGAAGAGTCTGCCGACGGAAACGTTACAAGTGAGGCTTGATTGATTGATTGAAAACCACTGCACATGTGCACCGTGACTCGCAACTGGAGACTAGCTCTGCTAGCACACATAGCCTACTGTGTACAGACGGTTTCAAACTGTATTTTAAATTAGAAAGCAAACAAAATAAATGGACAAGAGAAAAATAAATCTCAATTTGGTCAGTATTGTCATTTGGACAAGCAAAGCCATTACTTTAAGTTGCAGGCAAGAAAGACAAGTATGTCCACTGTCTCTGGTTTTAAAACTGCCCTGTTGCAAGTCACAAAAAAAAAACGATATATTTTTCCCCCCGATATCGATTATTAAAATATATCGCGATAATTATTGTTACCGTTATATCGCCCAGCCCTGCATCAGGGTCCCCCATTTTTTAATTTTTCATTATTCTGTTCTTCTCAACAGGACAACGGAATAAACGGATGGGAGAACAACACAAAATGGTATTAAAGCCATACGTAAGCATGTTGGTGCCACCCAGGCAGTATGCGGGACACACAGAGCCAGGTCCTCGACTGGAAATAGTCGATGCAAATGAATTTGCTAAGCGGTAACTACTAACTAATACTCATTACTTCCAACCAGCTGCTGATACCATAAGTATCCTGTTGAAAAGACATGAATTAACACTTTGAGCGCCACTCACGGCTAATCTCGAGTTTACGATAGTGACGTTGAAAGCCACGTCACGGCTTTTCTCTGAATTTTTTTATTTATTTTTTTTTGCGATCTGAAATCATATTGCATCACCCGAGCCTACTGTTGGAAATCCAGGGGCCGCCGGCGATCAGATGTGAAAAAAGCGCCCCCTATCGTCTCCCAGATGGTAAATCACCCTTTTGGAATGGACTCAATGAAAATGGATGGGGGGAAAAAAATATTCCAGTCCACATTTTCCAGTCCACTGATGCAGCCGGAGTTACCAGAGTTCATTCTGGAGCCTCTGAGCCGCGGCGAGCATGGGTTATACTGTACACACGTTGGATCAACATACTTATCGATTTTTTTGAATGGTGATCAGGAATTGGAATATACCATTTGGATACCATCTGATGTCAGGTAAGGAATCTATGTTATCAGTGTTAGGATAATCAGACTCGTTTTCACAGAGATATAAGCTTTTTTGTGATATGTGCTCCAGCGGTTTCACTGTAAAATCCATGAGGAAATGAAAGCAGCTATTATCAGCGTGCGGCTCGAACGTGCGTGCGTGCGTGCACATATACTATTCCAACCAGCTGCTGATACCATAAGTATCCTGTTGCAAAAAAAAAATTATTCCGCATTTATAATGTCGTACCTCAGCCAGGAGAATTAAACTTTCCACTCGGGCCTGAACGCTCGACATGTCTGTTTCTTTTCCGCGGGAGCCACCACGGCATCGGCGGTCTCTGTGACTTCAAGTTCAGAAGACTCGTCTTTGTTGTCAATGTCATTATTATTAGACCTGCTTGTGCTTGGTTTCATAAAATATTTGTTAAGTTTAGCTTGTTTGGCCATCTCTCTCTCTCGCTCGTATAGCTGTTTGTCGTTATGGTGGCTGGCCAGACAGGCTAAAAAAAAGAAAAAAAAAATGATTCACATCTGAGCGGCGCCATCCGCGCTTTATCAGTGAAGCAACAATGAAACACATTGACAATTTCATACGATTTCTTATGGGAAATATCGGTGATCTTTGATCTATAGGTCTAGGAGATATGGGAAATATCGGTGATCTTTGATCTATAGGTCTAGGAGATGAGATTTCAGTGCTCTTTTGAATTTCAGAAAAGAAAATTCCAAATATGTGGAGGTAGAGCAAACAAAACTGATATGTGTTTAATTAATTCATTCATTCATTCATTCCAGTGTAAAAATGTCAGACTATGAATATGAGGATTTCGATGGAGATAACAATTGATTTTAAAAACTACCAGCCAGGCAGATTTTTTACCAGCCAAAAATTATAAATAGCTTTTTAGTATATCGCCATGTGTTATATTATATTAATACTGCCTTATGTGTGTGTGTGTGTGTGTGTGTTTTTGTGTGTGTGTGTGTGCGTTATGACAAAGGATTCAAAGGATTCGAAGAGTCTGCCGACGGAAACGTTACAAGTGAGGCTTGATTGATTGATTGAAAACCACTGCACATGTGCACCGTGACTCGCAACTGGAGACTAGCTCTGCTAGCACACATAGCCTACTGTGTACAGACGGTTTCAAACTGTATTTTAAATTAGAAAGCAAACAAAATAAATGGACAAGAGAAAAATAAATCTCAATTTGGTCAGTATTGTCATTTGGACAAGCAAAGCCATTACTTTAAGTTGCAGGCAAGAAAGACAAGTCTGTCCACTGTCTCTGGTTTTAAAACTGCCCTGTTGCAAGTCACAAAAAAAAAACGATATATTTGTCCCCCCGATATCGATTATTAAAATATATCGCGATAATTATTGTTACCGTTATATCGCCCAGCCCTGCATCAGGGTCCCCCATTTTTTAATTTTTCATTATTCTGTTCTTCTCAACAGGACAACGGAATAAACGGATGGGAGAACAACACAAAATGGTATTAAAGCCATACGTAAGCATGTTGGTGCCACCCAGGCAGTATGCGGGACACACGGAGCCAGGTCCTCGACTGGAAATAGTCGATGCAAATGAATTTGCTAAGCGGTAACTACTAACTAATACTCATTACTTCCAACCAGCTGCTGATACCATAAGTATCCTGTTGAAAAGACATGAATTAACACTTTGAGCGCCACTCACGGCTAATCTCGGGTTTACGATAGTGACGTTGAAAGCCACGTCACGGCTTTTCTCTGAATTTTTTTATTTTTTATTTTTTGCGATCTGAAATCATATTGCATCACCCGAGCCTACTGTTGGAAATCCAGGGGCCGCCGGCGATCAGATGTGAAAAAAGCGCCCCCTATCGTCTCCCAGATGGTAAATCACCCTTTTGGAATGGACTCAATGAAAATGGATGGGGGGAAAAAAATATTCCAGTCCACATTTTCCAGTCCACTGATGCAGCCGGAGTTACCAGAGTTCATTCTGGAGCCTCTGAGCCGCGGCGAGCATGGGTTATACTGTACACACGTTGGATCAACATACTTATCGATTTTTTTGAATGGTGATCAGGAATTGGAATATACCATTTGGATACCATCTGATGTCAGGTAAGGAATCTATGTTATCAGTGTTAGGATAATCAGACTCGTTTTCACAGAGATATAAGCTTTTTTGTGATATGTGCTCCAGCGGTTTCACTGTAAAATCCATGAGGAAATGAAAGCAGCTATTATCAGCGTGCGGCTCGAACGTGCGTGCGTGCGTGCACATATACTATTCCAACCAGCTGCTGATACCATAAGTATCCTGTTGCAAAAAAAAAATTATTCCGCATTTATAATGTCGTACCTCAGCCAGGAGAATTAAACTTTCCACTCGGGCCTGAACGCTCGACATGTCTGTTTCTTTTCCGCGGGAGCCACCACGGCATCGGCGGTCTCTGTGACTTCAAGTTCAGAAGACTCGTCTTTGTTGTCAATGTCATTATTATTAGACCTGCTTGTGCTTGGTTTCATAAAATATTTGTTAAGTTTAGCTTGTTTGGCCATCTCTCTCTCTCGCTCGTATAGCTGTTTGTCGTTATGGTGGCTGGCCAGACAGACTAAAAAAAAGAAAAAAAAAATGATTCACATCTGAGCGGCGCCATCCGCGCTTTATCAGTGAAGCAACAATGAAACACATTGACAATTTCATACGATTTCTGGTAGACAACTAATGACAGGAAGAATAATAAAACGAAAATACAATAACAAAATACAAGCCATCAGACCAGTTTGTAAAGGAAGTCCATATGGGAAATATCGGTGATCTTTGATCTATAGGTCTAGGAGATGAGATTTCAGTGCTCTTTTGAATTTCAGAAAAGAAAATTCCAAATATGTGGAGGTAGAGCAAACAAAACTGATATGTGTTTAATTAATTCATTCATTCATTCATTCCAGTGTAAAAATGTCAGACTATGAATATGAGGATTTCGATGGAGATAACAATTGATTTTAAAAACTACCAGCCAGGCAGATTTTTTACCAGCCAAAAATTATAAATAGCTTTTTAGTATATCGCCATGTGTTATATTATATTAATACTGCCTTATGTGTGTGTGTGTGTGTGTGTGTTTTTGTGTGTGTGTGTGTGTGCGTTATGACAAAGGATTCAAAGGATTCGAAGAGTCTGCCGACGGAAACATTACAAGTGAGGCTTGATTGATTGATTGAAAACCACTGCACATGTGCACCGTGACTCGCAACTGGAGATTAGCTCTGCTAGCACACATAGCCTACTGTGTACAGACGGTTTCAAACTGTATTTTAAATTAGAAAGCAAACAAAATAAATGGACAAGAGAAAAATAAATCTCAATTTGGTCAGTATTGTCATTTGGACAAGCAAAGCCATTACTTTAAGTTGCAGGCAAGAAAGACAAGTATGTCCACTGTCTCTGGTTTTAAAACTGCCCTGTTGCAAGTCACAAAAAAAAAACGATATATTTTTCCCCCCGATATCGATTATTAAAATATATCGCGATAATTATTGTTACCGTTATATCGCCCAGCCCTGCATCAGGGTCCCCCATTTTTTTATTTTTCATTATTCTGTTCTTCTCAACAGGACAACGGAATAAACGGATGGGAGAACAACACAAAATGGTATTAAAGCCATACGTAAGCATGTTGGTGCCACCCAGGCAGTATGCGGGACACACGGAGCCAGGTCCTCGACTGGAAATAGTCGATGCAAATGAATTTGCTAAGCGGTAACTACTAACTAATACTCATTACTTCCAACCAGCTGCTGATACCATAAGTATCCTGTTGAAAAGACATGAATTAACACTTTGAGCGCCACTCACGGCTAATCTCGGGTTTACGATAGTGACGTTGAAAGCCACGTCACGGCTTTTCTCTGAATTTTTTTATTTATTTTTTTTTGCGATCTGAAATCATATTGCATCACCCGAGCCTACTGTTGGAAATCCAGGGGCCGCCGGCGATCAGATGTGAAAAAAGCGCCCCCTATCGTCTCCCAGATGGTAAATCACCCTTTTGGAATGGACTCAATGAAAATGGATGGGGGGAAAAAAATATTCCAGTCCACATTTTCCAGTCCACTGATGCAGCCGGAGTTACCAGAGTTCATTCTGGAGCCTCTGAGCCGCGGCGAGCATGGGTTATACTGTACACACGTTGGATCAACATACTTATCGATTTTTTTGAATGGTGATCAGGAATTGGAATATACCATTTGGATACCATCTGATGTCAGGTAAGGAATCTATGTTATCAGTGTTAGGATAATCAGACTCGTTTTCACAGAGATATAAGCTTTTTTGTGATATGTGCTCCAGCGGTTTCACTGTAAAATCCATGAGGAAATGAAAGCAGCTATTATCAGCGTGCGGCTCGAACGTGCGTGCGTGCGTGCGTGCGTGCACATATACTATTCCAACCAGCTGCTGATACCATAAGTATCCTGTTGCAAAAAAAAAATTATTCCGCATTTATAATGTCGTACCTCAGCCAGGAGAATTAAACTTTCCACTCGGGCCTGAACGCTCGACATGTCTGTTTCTTTTCCGCGGGAGCCACCACGGCATCGGCGGTCTCTGTGACTTCAAGTTCAGAAGACTCGTCTTCGTTGTCAATGTCATTATTATTAGACCTGCTTGTGCTTGGTTTCATAAAATATTTGTTAAGTTTAGCTTGTTTGGCCATCTCTCTCTCTCGCTCGTATAGCTGTTTGTCGTTATGGTGGCTGGCCAGACAGGCTAAAAAAAAGAAAAAAAAAATTATTCACATCTGAGCGGCGCCATCCGCGCTTTATCAGTGAAGCAACAATGAAACACATTGACAATTTCATACGATTTCTTATGGGAAATATCGGTGATCTTTGATCTATAGGTCTAGGAGATATGGGAAATATCGGTGATCTTTGATCTATAGGTCTAGGAGATGAGATTTCAGTGCTCTTTTGAATTTCAGAAAAGAAAATTCCAAATATGTGGAGGTAGAGCAAACAAAACTGATATGTGTTTAATTAATTAATTCATTAATTCATTCCAGTGTAAAAATGTCAGACTATGAATATGAGGATTTCGATGGAGATAACAATTGATTTTAAAAACTACCAGCCAGGCAGATTTTTTACCAGCCAAAAATTATAAATAGCTTTTTAGTATATCGCCATGTGTTATATTATATTAATACTGCCTTATGTGTGTGTGTGTGTGTGTGTGTGTTTGTGTGTGTGTGTGTGCGTTATGACAAAGGATTCAAAGGATTCGAAGAGTCTGCCGACGGAAACGTTACAAGTGAGGCTTGATTGATTGATTGAAAACCACTGCACATGTGCACCGTGACTCGCAACTGGAGACTAGCTCTGCTAGCACACATAGCCTACTGTGTACAGACGGTTTCAAACTGTATTTTAAATTAGAAAGCAAACAAAATAAATGGACAAGAGAAAAATAAATCTCAATTTGGTCAGTATTGTCATTTGGACAAGCAAAGCCATTACTTTAAGTTGCAGGCAAGAAAGACAAGTCTGTCCACTGTCTCTGGTTTTAAAACTGCCCTGTTGCAAGTCACACAAAAAAAACGATATATTTTTTCCCCCGATATCGATTATTAAAATATATCGCGATAATTATTGTTACCGTTATATCGCCCAGCCCTGCATCAGGGTCCCCCATTTTTTAATTTTTCATTATTCTGTTCTTCTCAACAGGACAACGGAATAAACGGATGGGAGAACAACACAAAATGGTATTAAAGCCATACGTAAGCATGTTGGTGCCACCCAGGCAGTATGCGGGACACACGGAGCCAGGTCCTCGACTGGAAATAGTCGATGCAAATGAATTTGCTAAGCGGTAACTACTAACTAATACTCATTACTTCCAACCAGCTGCTGATACCATAAGTATCCTGTTGAAAAGACATGAATTAATGTTCTGCTTTGCCCCCCCTCTCTCTCTCTCTCTCTCTCTCTCTCTCTCTCTGCTCACAGAAAGAAAGCAGCTTGATGAGGCTGATGTGAGGTTACAGTAACTGCAGGTGCCACTGTTGGCTGGGCCTCTCCTCGCTCGGCGACATCACCACGGCGTGGTCCTTGTCATATGTTTTGCCGCCTACAAACGAGGACAGAAACACATTCAATTGGCTCATTAATTAAAGGCCAATCCGTAAAATCCAAACGTATACGCAAACGGGTAACTCCACCACCACCACAAAAACAATTATGAATAAATAAATAAAAGAAACATGGCTTCATTCTCGTCTGGTCATCCCGGTCGCTACATGTGTCCTGCGCACCGAGCTACTTCAGCTACGACAGGAACGAGACGAGACATTCCGCGCACTCGCTGCCAGAGTGCGGGGCAAAGCAGAGACATGCGCATATAGTGCGGCATGCGTGTGTGGTGCGAACGTCGACTTCACCGACCACATTATCCGCGATGTACTGCTCAATGGCATTTATGACTCGGACATACGCCGCGAGACGCTGGGGACGACTGACATCCTGGTTAAGCCAGTTAACGAGGTGATCGCGCTCGTCGAGAACAAAGAGATGGCCCGTAACGCTCTCCCGTCGTCCTCCCTGTCAGCCATGTCGTCGTTCCGGCACCTTAAGACGACTCCACAGACGAGCCCCGCTCGAGCCCTGCGGACGGGGCTAAACGAGCGTCATGCCCGGAGTGCAAGAGCGTCTTTAACATTTTCACGGAGGGGCCTCGTGGGTGGAATCCTAAGCCTCACCAGGTGTGCATCGGCTGCTACAGGGCCCGCCGACAACAGAGGCGTCAACAACCACCATCCGACGGTCAACAGGCCGCCGTGGGGTCGGAGCTGATCTCCCAGGTCTCATCGGTGCAAGCTGGAGCCCGCCCTGGCCGACGTTGCAGGAGCCATCGCCGACGCCACGCCCCTACGTCGCATGGCTGTGTCAACAGGCCTGCACCTATCAGACTCGAGCACCACATCTTCTCCAAGGGCGAATGGAAACGAGCCAGGCTGAGAGACCACCCCCGAGCACTGATCACCATCTCGGTGGACATGCCAGTCGGACTGAGGGATGGCACCAGCAACCGGGGCCCAGCCAACGGGGCTCGGATATCGGCCGTCGCAGACACTGGCGCGCAGTCGGACCTTTGGTCTCTGGAGGAGTTCCTGTCCTGCGGTCTGATGGTGATTGTCTGATGTGTCTGCAGTGATGATGATTACTTTAAGTTGCAGGCAAGAAAGACAAGTCTGTCCACTGTCTCTGGTTTTAAAACTGCCCTGTTGCAAGTCACAAAAAAAAAACAATATATTTTTTTTCCCCGATATCGATTATTAAAATATATCGCGATAATTATTGTTATCGTTATATCGCCCAGCCCTGCATCAGGGTCCCCCATTTTTTTATTTTTCATTATTCTGTTCTTCTCAACAGGACAACGGAAGAAACGGAATGGAGAACAGCATAAAATGGAATTAAAGCCATACAGAAGCATGCTGGTTCCCCCCAGACAGTATGCGGGAAGGACCGAGCCAGGTCCTCGACTGGAAACAGTCGATGCCAAGGAGTTTGCTAAGCGGTAACTACTAGGGATGGGTATCGTTAGGATTTTATCGATACTACTACTCTTATCGATACTGCTTAACGGTTCGGTACTTTATCGATACTCTTATCGGTTCTTTTTGGTTCTTTTTTTGCAAGAAAAAAAGACAATTAATTAAGAACAGAATCAACATTGCTTTATTATTTATAAATACAACTTTATAAATAAGTATTATAAATAAATATAATTTCTTCAGCAACAGCAGCAGCAATGTTCTTTTATATAACTTTATAAATAAATATAATAAATTAATATAATTTCTTCAGCAACAGCAGCAACAATGTTTTAAATGTGTCTGACTCTGAATTATAGACTTTTTATAATAAACAACAAATGCAAAAGGCTAACAGAACTGTGACACTGGTTCACCCTATCCTCTGTCATCCTTTCTCTAGCTGCTAGGGATAAAGGACTTTGGGTG
This sequence comes from Notolepis coatsorum, assembly GCF_963971535.1. Taxonomy (NCBI): domain Eukaryota; kingdom Metazoa; phylum Chordata; class Actinopteri; order Aulopiformes; family Paralepididae; genus Notolepis; species Notolepis coatsorum. The sequence continues at coordinate 23,097,522 of NC_140168.1, read as the reverse complement.
GTGGAGGGAGGTAGAGGGAGGATGCATGTGTGGTGGCCCTGGGCTCACTGGCCTGGGACATAGTGGCTGACGCCTCAGCTTGACGATCTATACAAAGTTTAGATTGTAGTATTTGTAGCTAAACAATTGTTTTGTTTATTAGCCTATTTGTAATAATTCGTTATTAGCCTAGGCAACTCCGTATCTTGGCTTACGGTTACGGCTGCAGTGGATGCAGATGGAACACTGCGCGCAAGGCAGTCGAATACGCGCATTTCTGCACACTAATATCATGTTTTGCCAACAGATGTTTTGATAAATTGATTTGCTCGTATTGCCACCCTTACTGGCAAATGTTTTGTTGCACTTGTGGCAACGTGCATTGTCGGCATTGACCCTTGTAAAGTATATCCATACTTTAGAACGCTTCGCTCTATCCGCCATGATCACGACTCAGTGCATGCAGAGCTGCTGTCTGTGTGCAGAGCGCTATAGCACGGGGCGTCGGGGACTTTCATTAAGGAGTACCCGTATGTAGTACCCGGATGTCTATGTGTAGCACTAGCGAGCGACTCGCGAGGAGTGTGTGTAATAATTGACTCGCTGGCTGCGGCTCGCTTCTCGTGCAGAGACAGAGAGGATCGTTCGCAACTTTTAAATAATAATAATAATAATAATAATAATTTCTCTAGAGTATCGATAGCAGTACCGAGGACGTCAGAGCTTATAAATACTCCGGTATTTTCTAATATAGTACCGGTTCCCGTTTAAAACCGGGGTCCGGGGGGCATCCCTAGTAACTACTAACTAATACTCATTACTTCCAACCAGCTGCTGATACCATAAGTATCCTGTTGAAAAGACATGAATTAATGTTCTGCTTTGCCCCCCCTCTCTCTCTCTCTCTCTCTCTGCTCACAGAAAGAAAGCAGCTGAAAAATAGACGGCTACCACAGTGGTCATGATGACTAAGTCAGGATTGCAGGAGTCGAACAAAGAGTCTTTTTGGTCCTAGTCTTGTTTTTACTTTCATTACTGAAAACATGCCATGGTATAACATACTGTATGAAAATAAAGGGCCACATTTGGTTTTACATTATTCTTTTTTATTCAATATTTTAAAACCACTTATATTACATTTCACATTATACGTTCAGTATCAAACAATGCATATAGATTAAAGCCAGAAATGTCACAATATCTTTAAATCTATGAAAAAATACCTCTACCTTTAAGAATATAGCATCTGAGAGAAACTACATGACATCCAATAAGCAAGTTGCACTGCTCTATTATGATGTATCATATTGCATATGAACAAACACACGTCCCATCCAAACGAGAAAACACAGAACACTTTAGACAGATAAAAAAAAATACTAATTAAAAAGGCAGATTTTCATACTAACACACTATCTATCTTAACTATTTCACGACCACACTACAGAAGGTTAACCCCTTCACTACCACACTACAGACGGTTAAAGTGGTAGTGAAAGGGTTAACCTTCTGTAGTGCGATAGTGAAAGGGGTAACCCCTTGTCGTGTGGCAGTGAACGGGTTAACCTTCTGTATTGTCGCAGTGGAAGGGTTAACCCTTTGGTAGTGCGGCAGTGAAAGGGTTCAATACAACACTAGTATCCCCAGGCGTTCACACTAGCTAAAACAAGGAAAGGCATATCCGTGCCCGTTGCGTACAGTCCAGAGAAAATAGTCGTACAGTAACTCAAATGGATGTCCTGAGCCAATGTAAACAAAGTTAATGTATAAGGATCGACGATACAGTGTGTGCTTCTCTGGCCACAGAATCTGCCTCACCCTGAGAAAGAAACCAACCAACCAACCAACAGGGCTCGGTAAACAGGAGAAACTAACATTGAATATCCAAATTGAAAACAATTGCCATCCATTGAGAGTGTAGTAGGTGCAGGATTTGGGGGTCACTGTGCGACTGAGTAACCCCCCCCCCCCCCCCCCCTGCATGGAAGCATAATGGTTCTGTCCACTAGGGGTCTGTGTAGGTCAACTGGGTGATACCCTACTGGGTAAAGGAGCTCCAAACGTACACATGTGAAGCTGCTCTGGCTTTTCTCTCCTCCTCAGGAGCACCTTTTCAAGGTCTCGTGGTTCAACCCTTTCACCGTCTGCGTGTGGCAGTGAAAGGGTTAACCATCTGTGGTGTGGCAGTGAAAGGGTTAACCGTCTGCGGTGTGGCAGTGAAAGGGTTAACCATCTGCGGTGTGGCAGTGAAAGGGTTCACTGTCTGCAGTGTGGTAGTGATAGTTAAGTTCATGTACCTTATTTCTGATACTGCAGACATTCAAATGGGCCATAACAAGACCCATTGATAAGGGAAGAAGATGCATATCATCACACAGTCTGTAATGAGCTGAAGTTAAGGAAACCAGAGAGCTAGTCTCTATCTCCTGGCTGCTCCTAGCCTTTGGGAAGGGGGATGGACAATAAGCTTGTCATGTCGGATGTAGGCTATGTCGCCTCGTTCTCTGGCAGCTTTCATGGCTGGAATGAGTTCCCTACGTTTATAATAATAACAATAATAACGGTAACTAGACAATTCCGCACGGGGGAAATTGTGAAAGTGTGGGTGACGCCTGTGTACCGCCGGCCAACGGGAGAGGGTCTCTCGCGAGTCTCTCGGTAATAATAACAATAATAATAATATTGCAACCTCAGATGCCACACGCACCCCACCCCAGCAGGTGACTAGGCAAATTATTTGTTTCGTTTTTTGTTAAAGCCGGCCGCGCGCCACGAATTTTTGGTTGAAGCCTCCCGCCACGAATGTAGCTCTGATTGGTGTAAAGCCTCACGTGCTCTGTGACAGGTGACTTGACCCAGACTGACTTGAAAACGGTCAGTGGCATAAGAGTATCGTCTACAGTCTGGTACCTTATCCAAACGTACGTTTTTAAAACTATAGTTCATTCCAACAATTGAATATAATTGTATAACCATGTGGCGAGCCTCGATCAAATGGTCTTGTTGTTTAATGGCGAGATTGAGCATCCTCCAGGCCGTCGTGAGCCTGGAGGATGTTGGCCCCTTTCAAAGACCCAACGTCGCTGACGATGGGCACACAAAAAAAGAAACAAAGAAAACAAATAAACAAAACCACAGGGAAACGGAGGACAATAAGAATACACAAATAACATAACAGGATTGGGACAAATACGGGATTGAGTATAGGGGAGACACGCAGTCGGCAGGGGAGTAATTGTGGAAAACCATGGGGGGTGGGGGGGGGGCAGGAGAGGAGAGAACGTCGGGCAGGGGGAAATGGTGGTGAGTTGGAGGAGGGTGGTTATGGGACCTCGTGAGAAGGCCCGGTCACCGAAACTTTTGAGTTTGGATGACGGGACAGTGGAGAGAGTGGAGGACAGGAGTGATCCAAATTATTTTATTCTACTTTTTCTATCTGGTTTCACTGTTTTTAACTGCTGTTTGTTGTTGTCATTTATTTCTGATTTTGTTTTATTGTGTTTTTATATTAAACTGTAGTGCACCCTGTGCTTCGTGCTGTGAAGGGATTGATTGATTGATTGAAAAGTTTATTAACAGATTGCAGAATGGGTACAGTACAGTACAGCTCAATACATACAATTGTTAAGAGGATGCAGACCTGAGAAAGACTTTCGTCTTGTTTCCATCAGGGTCCTCCATTTTCAATTCATCATATGACACACACGACATACAGATAGACAGTACTGCTACATCTATACATTTATGACATACCAGATTTTCAAATACAGGGTGCTATATAAATAAAGATAATTCATTCATTCAGTCATTCATTCATTCAGTCATTCCAGTGAGAAAATGGCCAACAATCATGGAGGCGTCAGCGATGATGGCTTCGACGATGGTGTCGATGATGGTGGTGAGGCTTGATTGATTTTTAAAACTACCAGCCAGGCAGATTTTTTACCAGCCAAAAATTATAAATAGCTTTTTAGTATATCGCCATGTGTTTACTGCCCTGTCAAGAGAGACCAAGATATTGCTCAGTGTAATGTAACAGAATTACATGTACAAGTCCACTGTTAATATTTGTGTCCTTTAAACCTTGTTTTTATGTGGACATAAATAAAATATTCTAAGTGTTTTTGTGTGTGTGTTTTTTTGTGTGTGTGTTTTTGTGTGTGTGAGTGTGTGTATGTGTGTAGTGTCATATGAGCAAGGTCAAGACACCTGGGAAGAGCCTGCTCCCCCCAAAAGGCCTGGTGAGGCTTGATTGATTGATTGAAAACTTTATTAACAGATTGCAGACACTAACAGCAGGCGATGTTGGTGGAGGACAGTCTGTGTGTGTGTGTGTGTGAGTTACACGCACAAGGTTGCAATTGATTTCTTTCCGTAGCCGCAGTTTGCGAAGACGCTCTCTGATTGGTTTAGCTCCGTAGGGCTGGGCGATATGGCAAAAAATGATTTTTTTTAAACAACAGATGTATGTTTATTTTGCAGCAATTCTTTGTCATTGCCGCCATCTTTAGTGTTACAGCCACTCACACTCCAGTTCTCAGGCTGCAGCTGGTTTGAAAGCGAAAGTAAACCGGCTTCTCTGCTGGCTGTGGCTCCAGGGGAGTTGAACAGTTCTGGCTCTGCTCGTTTCTTTTCTATCTTTTGGCGCTTTTTTGGTGGACAAACCACCGCACATGTGCACCGTGACTCGTGACTGGGGACTAGCTCTGCTAGCACACATAGCCTACTGTGTACAGACGGTTTCAAACTGTATTTTAAATTAGAAAGCAAACAAAGTAAATGGACGACAAGAGAAAAATAAATCTCAATTTGGTCAGTATTGTCATTTGGACAAGCATAGCCATTACTTTAAGTTGCAGGCAAGAAAGACAAGTCTGTCCACTGTCTCTGGTTTTAAAACTGCCCTGTTGCAGGTCACAACCTTGTTGTGTTGTGTATCCTGTTTATTTTTCGTCATTATTATATTCAGAGTTAATTATATTGTTTACACTGTCTTTCTTCTAATATAACCCTGCCCATTCCCAAATCATATTCAGAAAGTATCACAGAGACTTATATTGACCGCGGAATTAGTTATTATTAGTAAGACACAACATTTCCGTAGTAATTGACCACCAGACTCTTTCTCTTAAGGCATTAACTGGGTTAATTAATATAAATGTTATATTGTAACTGTCTAGTTACACATTGGTTCCGAAACATGTATGCTCCAGGCTGCAATTTTGAATCTGAGAGAGCTCTGGTCAGCGAAGCCGGCGCCGTTCGCGAATCGCGACCTCCATGTTTTGGGGCTATTCATCAGAAAACTCGGATCCCGATTCGGCTCCCATCCGTCGGGCAAGAACTGGCGGTTTTCAGCCTCTCTCTCTGGAGCTTAACGGAGTTTCGAGTTTGGGATTCACCGTGTTGAATGGGGCGTCTGAACTAAGCGAGGACCTCATGCGCATGCGCGGCGAAGAATGCGGAAGCGCCCTTGCACTCTTCCGCTGTCATTAAGCAACACGCTGCCGGCCCTTATCAGTGACTCTGAAACTATGCCTGACTCTCTTCCATTATTTAGACCCAAGTCTAATTTTGCCCCTATTGTGTCGAACCTGAGTCTCATAGCCTTTACTAGGAAAGTTGACCATGAGATTAATAAACTTTTCAGTAGTACTGTACTCTGCAATCTGTGCGCAAATGTAATTTGACTTATAAGGAACGAACTGCTCTTGATGAACTGGCTAAACGTGACGATATTATCATTCGACCTGCTGACAAAGGGGGTGCTACTGTGGTTCTTTCTAAAGACCAATATATCTCAGAGGCCATACGCCAATTAGACTCAAAGTACTATGTCAAACTTACTAGGAGCCCCTTATCTGATATGAAATTACAATTCCATACAATACTTAACCATGCTAAGGAGGCTAATTGGATTTCTGATAAGGATCTTAAGTTTTTATTGGTCGAACATCCTTTCTATTTACTTCCTAAAATACACAAGGAACCTTTTGACAACCCTCCTGGTCGTCCTATTATATCTGGTAAAGGTACCCTTACAGAACCAGCTTCTAAATTTATTGATTTCTTCATTAAACCGTATGTTAAGCAACTCCCTTCTTTTATTGAAGATACTACGGATGTTCTCAATAGGTTAGCTAACCTTACCAAATTAGAATCTAATTATTTAGTAACTATGGATGTTGAAAGTCTGTATACGAACATAGATCATGAGGAAGGTCTTGCAGCATTGACACACTTTTTATCTGATAGAGGAGATGCTTTGCCCCCTACCAAATTTCTTGTTGACTTGACCAGATGGATTATCCATAACAATGTGTTTATGTTCACAGATGGGTTTTACAAACAAGTTATGGGTGTCCCTATGGGCTCTTGTTTTTCTCCTAATTATGCTTGTCTCTTTTTAGGCCTTTGGGAAAAGTTGTATGTGCTCAACCCTATCAATCCTTGGTATCACAATATCACCTGGTATGGCCGGTATATCGACAATCTATTATTTATTTTTGATGGCAATGAATCTGAACTGTTGGCTTTTCATAGTTATCTCAACTCTTTAAATAACAATATCCGTCTGTCCATAGAATATTCTTTAACAACTATTGCCTTTCTAGATCTTACTATCTCAAAAGATATATTTGGTAAATTACACACTACCATTTTTAGAAAGAAAACTTCACGTAACACCCTCTTGAGAGCTGACTCTTTCCATCCCCCTCACATGATCGACAACATTCCTTTTGGTCAATTTCAACGTTTACGTCGTATTTGTGATAGTGATAGTGAGTTTCATCAACAGGCTGCTGATATGACTACCAGATTTGAAAATCGATCATATAATCCAGATGTAGTGGCAAGAGCACGTAATAAGGCACAGACACTTAATAGGTCTGATTTGCTCAAGAAAAGTAGACGACGGAACGAGTCTCAGTCCCGCCCCTTCTTTGTGACCCAATATAGCACAGCAGCGGGACACGTTAAGCGCATCATTAATGCGAACTGGCCCATTATTGATAGTGACCCCACTCTCAGAAAAGTGTTCCCTCAACCTCCAGTTTTTTCTTTCAGACGTGCTCCAACATTAAGAGACAAATTAGTTCATAGCTACCTTCCTCCCGCGACTAAGGAGTCTTGGCTTAGGAGACCTATTGGAACCTACAAATGTATGAATTGTCCACACTGTGTCAACGTCATACAAACCAAGACATTCACTGACTTTAAATCTCAGCGATCATACAAGATTAATGACTTTATTAACTGTAATACCACTCATGTCATTTATCGCTTGTCATGTACTTGTCCTGGCATCTTCTATGTAGGTCGTACCAAGCGGCGTCTGCGGGATCGTTTTAGCTGAACACAAATATGCCATCAGAACCAAAAATCATGTTTATCCCATAGCCAGACATTTCACAGAGGTACACAATAATAACGATTCTATACTGAAAATTGTGGGCATTGAACATATCAAACCTCTTATTAGGGGCGGAGACCGCATCCGCAAACTCAATCAGAGGGAAACATTCTGGATTCATAGCCTTGATGCTCTTAATGCCCCTGGGCTAAATGAGGATATTGACTTCATGTGTTATCTTTGATTTCTATCCTATATGTTTATTGCCATTGTATTGTGTGTATTCTTTGTACCTTACATAGGCTACTTAGGCTATTATATTTTTCTGTATATTGCTTACTGATTATTTATCTATGCTTATACTTATTATAGCCTGTTTGATATATATTTTTTATTTTTCTACACTGTCACTGATTGATGGCTCCGCCCTTGCGTGTGCCTTCCAATCATCACTCGTTTCAATCATTTGGTGTTTATTATTGTGACCCAAGAGACCCGTATTATTGTGTTACCAGACAGCCTTCGAAACGTGGGACACGAAAAGCGGCCTTGGGGGTCAAAATGGTCTCTATGTGGACCAAAATATTTTTTTCGTTGCTCTACCCCATGTGCCTAGTGTTCCTGGCCCCGTTTGCTATTTTTACTGGGGTCAGGACCTCTCCTGTCCCCCTGTACAAGAGGTTTAATGTGCTCATTCAATGGTCCACTGGCCATGCCTTTCTCTCTTAATAGATGTCTCTGTGTTCCGTCGTACGAGTGAAGTGAGCTGTCTCCCTTTTACAAGGAAGGAGGGATCTGTTTTTACAACACTAGCCCTCTTCTAATTGGTCTCCCCTTGTTGAGGGGCGTGGTCCCACTTGATTGACAGCTGACTGCACTTTCCCAAACCAACTGTTAACCCTTTATTTAATGTCCTAATTGCCTGTATTAGAACAGAGTATTTTTATATTAAAATTAATCAAATGTTATCCCACCACCCAAGGTTATGCAGGGGCAGTTTTAGCTCATTACAGTGACCGCCCATCATTAGAACCGCGTGGAATATGTCCTTCGACCAACCAGTGTTGGATCAATAAACGCGATCGATACTTGGAGTGGCGATCATGAATCGGAAAAATCCTCTAGCAAGACCATCCGACTCTAGTTAAGGATTCTTCCTGACCAGTCTTGGGATAATCAGAGCATCCTAAGGCACTCTCGTAACCATTGGGCTGAAACGCGATCGATACTTAGAGTGGCGATCACGAATCGGAAAATTCCTCTAGCAAGACCATCCGATCCTAGTTAAGGATTCTTCCTGACCAGTCTTGGGATAATCAGAGCCTTCTAAGGCACTCTCGTAACCATTGGGCTGAAACGCGATCGATACTTAGAGTGGCGATCACAAATCGGAAAATTCCTCTAGCAAGACCATCCGATCCTAGTTAAGGATTCATCCTGAACAGTCTTGGGATAATCAGAGCATTCTAAGGCACTCTCGTAACCATTGGGCTGAAACGCGATCGATACTTAGAGTGGCGATCATGAATCGGAAAATTCCTCTAGCAAGACCATCTGATCCTAGTTAAGGATTCTTCCTGACCAGTCTTGGGATAATCAGAGCATTCTAAGGCACTCTCGTAACCATTGGGCTGAAACGCGATCGATACTTAGAGTGGCGATCACGAATCGGAAAATTCCTCTAGCAAGACCATCCGATCCTAGTTAAGGATTCCTCCTGACCAGTCTTGGGATAATCAGAGCATTCTAAGGCACTTTCGTAACCATTGGGCTGAAACGCGATCGATACTTAGAGTGGCGATCACGAATCGGAAAATTCCTCTAGCAAGACCATCCGATCCTAGTTAAGGATTCATCCTGAACAGTCTTGGGATAATCAGAGCATTCTAAGGCACTCTCGTAACCATTGGGCTGAAACGCGATCGATACTTAGAGTTGTGAAGGGTAATTTCACATCCCCTCCTCCTCCACCTCCCCCCCCCCTCCTCCTCCTCCTCCTCCTCCTCCTCCTCCTCCTCCTCCTCCTTCCCTCCTCCTCCTCCTCCCCCCCCCTCCTCTATTTGTGAGGTCAGGATTTCTGTTTAAATGTGAAGGGTAATTTCACATTCTTAATCCCCACAACAGGGTAAAATCCATGAAGTCATGTTATCCTTCTCTCAAAAACTGTTAAAACACTATCCATTCATTATATTCAGAGCAGGCCAGATAACGCTTGCATCCAAGGCCGCAGCAAGCCTTCCGCAAGGGCCCATCCCATCCGACTCCCCAAATGACCATATAAAGCCAACCCAATCAGAGACAGAGGCGTCTCTATCTCACTGTGTTAAGCCATTACAATATTGCTTTGTCTTCACTTTCACTCTGACAGACCTGTGAATATGCACTCTGACAGACTGAAAGTCCGTCCGTATGGGCGTACTGTATTATTTTCTTTTCCAATAAACCTGTATTGTATTGTTAATCTGAGTAAACCGGCTGTGTTCTTCTGCTCCTGTTTGATTATTTCAGAATGCCTAATTCGCAGTGTGACACTGTTTTAGGCTGCTGGATGTCCGTGGAGAACCTGGTGGTTTGCACTCTGATTTAAGGCCAATCTCTTGTCTCTGTATTTCATTTAACCATCCCTGGAGACATCAAAAATCCACCACATTCTTGGTGTCTGAAGTGGTGATGCCAACCGATCCTGCCGGTGCAGACGGGCTCTTCATCGCTCTACAACACAGCCACGTCTGGGACAGTGAGGAATTGTCTGTCTGCATCGGCTGGTCGGGACGGCATTCCACGGGCATTACATGCAGCGTCGCGGCGAGTTAGGTAAGCAGGAGTGGGGGGGGGGCCGTCTGAATGTAATACTATCTGTGTTTATCTCTATATGTATGTGACACTGCGAGAAGTCAACCCTGGTTACTTTGGTCACTATCTGTGTTTATCTCTATATGTATGTGACACTGCGAGAAGTCAACCCTGGTTACTTTGGTCACTATCTGTGTTTATCTCTATATGTATGTGACACTGCGAGAAGTCAACCCTGGTTACTTTGGTCACTATCTGTGTTTATCTCTATATGTATGTGACACTGCGAGAAGTCAACCCTGGTTAGGCTTTGGTCACTATCTGTGTTATTGATTATGTATGTGACACTGCGAGAAGTCAACCCTGGTTAGGCTTTGGTCACTATCTGTGTTATTGATTATGTATGTGACAATGCGAGAAGTCAACCCTGGTTAGGCTTTGGTCACTATCTGTGTTATTGATTATGTATGTGACAATGCGAGAAGTCAACCCTGGTTAGGCTTTGGTCACTATCTGTGTTATTGATTACATACGTGACACTGCGAGAAGCTCAACTTTGATGTGGGCTTTGGTCACTATCTGTGTTAAGATAAGCTACATACGTGACACTGCGAGAAGCTCAACTTTGATGTGGGCTTTGGTCACTATTTGCTACATACGTGACACTGCGAGAAGCTCAACTTTGATGTGGGCTTTGGTCACTATCTGTGTTAAGATAAGCTACATACGTGACACTGCGAGAAGCTCAACTTTGATGTGGGCTTTGGTCACTATCTGCTACATACGTGACACTGCGAGAAGCTCAACTTTGATGTGGGCTTTGGTCACTATCTGTGTTAAGATAAGCTACATACGTGACACTGCGACAAGCTCAACTTTGATGTGGGCTTTGGTCACTATCTGTGTTAAGATAAGCTACATACGTGACACTGCGAGAAGCTCAACTTTGATGTGGGCTTTGGTCACTATCTGCTACATACGTGACACTGCGAGAAGCTCAACTTTGATGTGGGCTTTGGTCACTATCTGTGTTAAGATAAGATAAGCTACATACGTGACACTGCGAGAAGCTCAACTTTGATGTGGGCTTTGGTCACTATCTGTGTTAAGATAAGCTACATACGTGACACTGCGAGAAGCTCAACTTTGATGTGGGCTTTGGTCACTATCTGTGTTAAGATAAGATTGCATGTTACAACTTGTAACCCCTGGTGGTCACTATTTCCACATGTTTCAACTTGGGCGACAGCTAACTGTAAACAGTTTTTTTCTCTTTGTTTCCAGCCAGTACAACTATGAGGGATATCCAGACATGTAACACACTGACCATGTTTGAAATTGTTGTTGTTTTTTGTGTGTTTGATTTCTTTTCCTTTGGCCGGCGCAATCTCATTAACGCGACGCATGACATCCAAGATGCAGTATTAATCAATGCTGTCGAACTCAGATCTATGGAATGTGAGGGGGAGGATGGTGCGTTTCTCTCAGCGCAGGAGAAAGAAGATAACGAATATGCACCAGGGCCGTACTTCCCACTGCAGGGCCACGCTGTCCCTGGGCAACCACACCACCTAGGGGCCCCATCTCCACCGGCACACCAGCCACCATACCCATATGAACCCGCGGAGGACGACGACAACCTAATCAGGTTCAGTCCCAAGTCCAACAGGAACCGCCTGCTCAACATCTCGCATGATATGGCAACACCACAGCAGGGCCGGTGCTATGGAAGCGGGGCCCAGGGATCAGTGGAGGCCCTGGGAGGGCAACTGGGACAGGAACTCCAGCTAAGCTCCCTGTGCGATAGCCCCGCCCTGCCACGAAGATAAGAACGCACCGCTGCTGGGATCCACAGGAACCCCTACCACGCACCCCAGTCGGCAATACAAGCCCTTTTGCATAAGTAGGACCTACCCCACCACGCCAACGACGGCCCCGGCCTGTACAAACAACGAATATCCTACCTCCCTACTCCCTACTCCCTGCACCTGGTGTGCTGCTGTATTCAACTATGGGGAGATGACTGCTACTGTACTCAACGGCATCCAGCCTCCTTACAACAGATATATCGTTCTGTGTGTGAAGGAGTGGGAAGACACCTGACTGCTTCTGTACTCAACGGCATCCAGCCTCCTTACAACAGATATATCGTTCTGTGTGTGAAGGAGTGGGAAGACACCTGACTGCTACTGTACTCAACGGCATCCAGCCTCCTTGCAACAGATATATATCGTTCTGTGTGTGAAGGAGTGGGAAGACACCTGACTGCTACTGAGGACGACAACAAGGGAAGCCAGTGTGCATATTAAAAAGTCAAATTTCTGATTTAGATATGGGTACATATTCAGAGTTTGAAAATACTACTTATATTAAGACTGCCATTTTATTTTCTTTGTTCTTTGTTTCCTATTAACTGCTGTCGGCGCTTCGGGTCACTGAGAAGCGCTTTATAAGGCGCCAGCGACCAATCTGTCCCCGGCCTGGGACTCCTCCCCTTTTCAATTTGCACCTGAACTTTTTTCCCCCTCTTCTTTCTTTCTCAAGAGTTATTGTTCTATCTTATTATTTTTTTTTTTTATTTTTTTTATTGTACCTAAGGATGCAACATTTTGCAATTACCTGCTTGGAATTATCGTCCTACTTAGCCAAGTATGACATTATGATGTATTAATGTTGATTGATTTGATGTTCTGTATGGTGTCTTGAGACTGTGGTTTAGTGATATTGATGGTTGAAATTACCAGGATGTGCCAAAAATGGCACAAAGTGGGGAATGTGAAGGGTAATTTCACATCCCCTCCTCCTCCACCTTCCCCCCCCCCCCCCCTCCTCCTCCTCCTCCTCCTCCTCCTCCTCCTCCTCCTCCTCCTCCTCCTTCCCTCCTCCTCCTCCTCCCCCCCCTCCTCTATTTGTGAGGTCAGGATTTCTGTTTAAATGTGAAGGGTAATTTCACATTCTTAATCCCCACAACAGGGTAAAATCCATGAAGTCATGTTATCCTTCTCTCAAAAACTGTTAAAACACTATCCATTCATTATATTCAGAGCAGGCCAGATAACGCTTGCATCCAAGGCCGCAGCAAGCCTTCCGCAAGGGCCCATCCCATCCGACTCCCCAAATGACCATATAAAGCCAACCCAATCAGAGACAGAGGCGTCTCTATCTCACTGTGTTAAGCCATTACAATATTGCTTTGTCTTCACTTTCACTCTGACAGACCTGTGAATATGCACTCTGACAGACTGAAAGTCCGTCCGTATGGGCGTACTGTATTATTTTCTTTTCCAATAAACCTGTATTGTATTGTTAATCTGAGTAAACCGGCTGTGTTCTTCTGCTCCTGTTTGATTATTTCAGAATGCCTAATTCGCAGTGTGACACTGTTTTAGGCTGCTGGATGTCCGTGGAGAACCTGGTGGTTTGCACTCTGATTTAAGGCCAATCTCTTGTCTCTGTATTTCATTTAACCATCCCTGGAGACATCAAAAATCCACCACAGAGTGGCGATCATGAATCGGAAAATTCCTCTAGCAAGACCATCTGATCCTAGTTAAGGATTCTTCCTGACCAGTCTTGGGATAATCAGAGCATTCTAAGGCACTCTCGTAACCATTGGGCTGAAACGCGATCGATACTTAGAGTGGCGATCATGAATCGGAAAATTCCTCTAGCAAGACCATCTGATCCTAGTTAAGGATTCTTCCTGACCAGTCTTGGGATAATCAGAGCATTCTAAGGCACTTTCGTAACCATTGGGCTGAGTCCAGTCAATGGCCAGAGGACCGGGGAATGTAAACAAACTTGTGGCTTCCTGTATAGTCAAATCCACCCTATTTGCATGGTGAAAAACGCGATTTAATTTGTATTTAGGTTAAGATTAGGCCTTCTAAGGAGATTGGTTAAGGTTAGAGTTGGGTTCCAGGTCAATGTCCTAGGGTTAATTATTTTTCCTAGGGTTAGGATTAGGCATTCTGAGGCTGGTGGTTAAGGTTAGCGCTGGGTTTCAGGTCCAGGGCCCCGTTCCCCGTACCTGGATAACTGAGTTAGCCGGATAACTTTCGGTTAAGTCTGACTTAAGCCGGACTTTCCGGCTCCCCGTACCTGGATTTTCCAAATCACCATGACAACAGATCCAAAAGTTTGAGCCTGGTCGAAAGCAGGGTTTAAGTTCAAGTTAGCCGGATCAACCATCGCCACGCCCCCGCAAAGGAGTGACAGCGCGTTTCCTGAAATTATTCCCACAGTCTAGGATCTGCGTTATACCATTCTGAATTACGTTTTTGTGCTCCATTCTTCCAGAGGGGTCTTTTGAAATGTAAAATAGACCCAAAATGCTGATACTAAATTCACTTTGTCCTAAATAATGCACGTTATATACCGTGGCGCTCGCTCGGTGCAACAACAACAAAATAAAGAATATTCTAAACACGGGTCTCTCGTTCATTAATGTATAAACAATGAATTTATCCCATCTGGCACAGTGGCTCAGCGGTAGTGCTCAATCCTGGCAACCCAGCGACCGGTGTTCGAAACCCCGTGTTTCCAATATAATTTTTTTGAATATAATATTAATTATTATACGCAAAGGTAGCCTGGTTTTAAGTTAAAATATTATAAATCTACATGCATTGAGGATGTCATTCTTTATATAGCTCTCAACGTGCACCAAATTGAATTATTCCTATATTGCAAAAAGAAGGAGACGACTGGGTTTCGAACCCCGGTCGTCTGCGTGAAAGTCAAAAGAAGAACCCGTTACACCACAGAGAAGATAAGTAAAAGATCGACCATACATCAATCAATGGGTAAGGGAGCCGTATCGTTATTCTGTATAACAGTTTTACTAATTATTTTCGCTAGCAAGATCTCATTTGATTATTCAATCCAGCAGGCAAGTTTAAAGAAATATAATCTGATTGATTGAGGTAATGAGGGACTTAAAATTAGCCTATAGATAACGCATTTAACTTGTCGGCGAGGCGATTGAGCCGTACTGCAATATGTTACTAAAGTTTTAAATCAATTAATCAATCAATGCCGCTAGAGAATCAGGATCTCTGCTCTCGACACTTGCTGCCTTCTCGGCTGAGGCGGGCACGCGCACTTATCCTGGGTCTCAAGTCTGGCTTGAGTTAACGAGACTGAATCCACCTTCGAGGAACAGGAAAATCCCGGCTTCAAACATCGGGTTAACTGAAGCTGGATAATGACATC
Organism: Notolepis coatsorum; assembly: GCF_963971535.1. Lineage (NCBI taxonomy): Eukaryota > Metazoa > Chordata > Actinopteri > Aulopiformes > Paralepididae > Notolepis > Notolepis coatsorum. The sequence goes on along the minus strand of NC_140168.1, from coordinate 23,082,182 downwards.
TTGATCGACTTAGTTGAACCAGGTACGGGGAACGGGGCCCTGGTCATAAGGTCAATTTTCTTTCTTTTGGTTAGGATTAGGCATTCTAAGAGACATTCTATTTTAACCGTCCTTATAACAGCCCGTGCCCTTTAAAGAGAGAGCAGAGGGAGAATATCAGGGTATTAAGAGCCGCTCAGGGTCAAAAGGTTAGGTTTAGGCGTTCTATATTCGTCGGTTAAGGTTAGTGCCTAGGTTAGAGTCTAGGTTCAAGGTTAACATTAGGGTCTTATGAGCCGCTCGCGGTCAAAGGGTTAAGCTTAGGCGTTTCTTAAGGGGTCCCCACACGGCGAGCGATTTTAGCCAGGCGACCGATTTTTTTTGCGAGCCGACACAGAATTGTATCGCCTTCATTGTTATGAATGAGACAGCCCACACGGCAGGAGATTCTGAAGCGACGGTCGCGCAGCTATTTCTGTCGCCTCGCAAAATATCGCCTCGATCCTATTTTTTGAGGCGACACAGCAGGACAATGAGGAAATAACATCTGACTTCTACACTAGTAGTGCAGAAGTTCTACTGGTGTATCATTTGTACACCTTTAATGTATCAATACATTCATTGATCAATCTACGTATTATTACCATGCTACTTATGTTCATTATTATAACGGGAACAATTTAAATAAATAACGTTAGTTTGAGAAGCTATAGTCATTGTCATTAACTAATAAATGAACAATGTGCCACGATGCACCTACTAAATAAGTTGTGGGTGTTGACAGAGTTTAATGTCCAGGCTGCAGCTGATGTAGTTTATACGGTTTATTGTCCAAAGAAAATGATGGTTGAGAACAGAAGTTTGCGTCAGTGAACAAACATTCTCTCTCAGCAGGTGTATACTTGAAACAATAACCACACCCACCCCCAGCTAGACAGAGCGAAAGTTGGGACACGCGCCTGTGACATGCAGGTGCAGCCTGTCAGGCTCGTGTGCCCCACTTCCCCCCAACAAAACGTTAGGTTATGACTATAACCAAGTTCTGTTAGTTAGGGGCGATGCTTGGCATCACTACTGCACTATCTCGCGTACGTGCACGCGTACTGAATAAACCACAAATGTACCTCTAATACCAGTATTAGTCTGACCACACCCCTCATCAGCTTACCTTCATAAGCAGGTGTGTGGTCACCTGCTCTCCTCCTTCCCAAGCTTTCACCACAAGGTGAGGACAAGGGCTGCAGCGGCCGTCTGATGCCAAGCATCGCCCCTAACTAACAGAACTTGGTTATAGTCATAACCTAACGTTCTGTATCGTTAGTGGCTTAGCTTGGCATCACTACTGCACAAGGGAGGCCAAGCGGAGCCACTTGGCTGACAAATACACCCCGCTGACAGCCCCCCAAAACCATCAGAACAGGGAGGGCCGAGCCCCCCCGACCCCCCCTAATGGAGGGTAGCCCCCCTATTAGGGACGTCACGGGAGGGCGACGGACCCGGCCGTGCGAAGAGGCATTCAAGCAACTCAACGCACAGGATGAGCAGACCGTGGCTTGACCCCACGACTACACACACGCACAACCCGCATGCCACCCGGGAACGAACGGAGGAACAACCTCGTTACTGCCCCCAGAATCACGGGGTCAAGGGCAAACCCAACCCCGTGGCAAGGCCGTAGCAGCGGAGCACGAAGGAAGACCCAGACCCACCAAAAGGACTGGACTCCCTAGAATGGGGGCCCGGAGAAGTCCATGATGCCAGCATCAAGACCCCACCAGGTGGGCACGTAGTGCCCCGCCCCCCACATCGCCAGCGTATTCGGACAAAGGCCCCTCAGTTACTGCACCTGGTATTCCCAGGCGGAACCAACCAGGCCAGAACCTGCCCAGCTTCCGAGATCGGACGAGATCGGGCGTGTTCAGGTCGGTATGGCCGTAAGCCGAGCGGGCCCCGTCCCCCCAATAGTACACCGCCTGGCACACTGACCCTGCAGAACAGGCAGTCAGCATGGCCGTAAGCACACAAAAAAGGTTAACCAACGGAAGCAGGCAGCGCACCGGGGAAAAACCAGGCAACAGGCTGTTAACCCTAGCCTGGAGACTGCGGACGAGACAGGCGCCAGAGGGGACAGCTGAACACAGCCGCCAAGTCCCTCAGGGTACCAGAACAGCAGATCTGCATCCCCGGCGGACAACGGGTTCAACTGATCTGGACCAGCGTGACCAGAACCAGTCCCGTGCCCTAACCACGCCGACATGCCTACTCCAGGAGAAGGGCAGATATGCGTGTTGATCTTAACATGAAAAGAAGGCGCCACCCAGACGTTCGGACGAACCGCGCCTGGTGGCCCACCCCAAGGGCGTGAGACCCCACTACATATGTTCAGATCCATCCCGTCATCATCCCCCAGACATGAACGAGAATCCGTCGACAACCCACCCAGGTCATGGGATGTGGTCGTCGGAAGAGGAAAAACCCCCATCTCAGTTGCTTTATAAAAACGCTGTTTCAACCACAAGCAACCAAGGCGTGCCAGTCAATCGCCTGTTTACAGCGAGCTAGCACTATACGTGCGTCGGGACACACCCCCATCAATGAACAGGCTATTTAGACCTGTCATTGAATCCCCAAGGCGCCCAGGGGAACGACAAGAGGGGTGTGACACTCCCTAACTCCAACACTTCTGGAATAGAAAGAAGGAAGCATCAACAGTATGTATCCCAGTCTACACAGCCGGGGTAAAAAATGTTCACATTTTTACATCCCACCACCCTCCCATAGGAAAGAGACGGGGATCCCCAGAGAGACTTCCCACGCGAGCTGTACAGATTGAAAAGAATATATTGCACCTTGAGCCATGTAAAAAACTGGGTTTAGGGCCTCCGGGTAAGAGGCACTGAACCCATACACACTCAATAAACGAATTGAATCGAATATACATACAATAGAAAAGGACCCTTCTAGAGGGTCCACTCACTTTGACAATCTGAGGAGGAAGGCTCTGTACTCTGATGGAGGCTTCCTCACATGGAAGAAGGAGTCCGAACTCACAGAAGGCCTGAATAGGCGCTTGGTGAGGAGGAGCCCTGACCACCCCCCCTGAAAACAGATCCATCACATGGACCTGAACAGCACACGGAAGTCCTACCAACAGAGACGCGCACGGTGACGTACTCTATGGCGGGGGAATTCCTGCGGTGCACACGTCCAATATACCAGGCCGTGGGACCAGGAACTCCCTCCCCCCCCCCCCCCCCCCCCCCCCGTAACGTGCCGAACCGCCACGTGACGGGAACCTTGAAGGACAGGGGGTGTACCCCTGACCGACAGAACAATGGGGAGAGGAAAGGTTACCAGTTCACCCCTTTACGACCCCACACCCATGATACGACGTAACGACAAAAAGAGAATATGACACAGTCATAGTCAGCTCTATGAAGCGTTTCACAGCTCCACACAGCGCATGAGCTAACCTGCTATCTGATTTTTACTAAGGAAAAACACAGAATAGAGAGGGCTCTAAGAACCCCGGTCCAACATACACATGTGCTTCTGTGGCCAGTACAACCCAGTTGTAGGTCACATGACACACACAACCCATCATCACCTACAAAAAATGGCAAAAACACTCAACAGAGGAACGCCGTTTTTTTCCACAATTAGAGAATACATCATTCTTGATTAGTATCGACCACAGGCCTTGCTAAGCACACATGACAGCAACCAAACCAATTTCCCTTTAGGAAATAAGTTTCTCCAGCAGATTTAGCACAACCTCAGCAATCAAGCTAAGAGTTACATCGTATCCCTACCACACAAAAGACACAATTAATGCACAACATGTCTGATAGGAGGTGATAAAGTCCCCAGGGAACCGGGGGGGAAAACACAATCCTCCTATTTTACCCTCAATACGGCCAGTTAAAACAGGAAAACCTGTTAATGTGTGAACTCACTGTTCATTGTCATTACAGTCTGAGAAAGAACATTCTTTTACTCACTTGTCACCAAGCATAGCTTCATAGGTTAGTTGCCTTAGTAGTGAGTACACGGTACACATAAACACCATGATGTTTCTCACACAACAACCAGATCAATACATCACGATCTGCACGGAGAAGCTAACTGCCAGTGACAAAAACAGCTCACACATAACCCGCAACGTATCCCAAATGCATTGCAACAACACACGTTTTGGGAAAAAACACCGTTATTCACAATGCATTTAGCAAAGTAAAACCAGAAGACGTGTTATGAGGTCTGGCCAACCCCGTACCTACCCGGAACGCAGATCAGCGAAGTGCAGTCACAAGACACCGTAGAACACAGCCGTCCTGTGTTGTTCGATCCGGGCAGCGTCGCCGCTCCAACCAGTCGCTACAGTCCTCTTTGTTGACGCAATCCCCGTCCAGGCTCAGGGCAGGGTCGACGAACATCCCCTGTCAAGGATGACGTCGTGGTCAAGAGTGTAAAACATGTTAAAATCAAAGCACGTTCAACAGAATAGCATCAAGCTAACGGCTGCTCCAACCGTTCGGGTGCTATTGCTTCCGCTCGCGAGACGCCGATCTAACGACGCACGCGATCAGAAGCGAGCTCCCGGCGGCGCGCGAGAAGCTAAGCTACCCCGCGCCAGGCCACTGACCGGCTAACCGTAAGCTATGAACATGTAAACAATGACATAACACTCACCCAGACAGGCCGCCGTTCTGAACCTCTCCTCACTTTTTAAGAGAAAAGAGAAAACAAGACGTCAACACCGCTTCACAACGGTGACATTACCACGTCCGGCGGAATCAGCACAGTACCAACTGGCCTGTATAGCTGACTTTGAACATGAATCTGCCGCTATCGCACATTACATGCACATATCCCCTCGTGAAGGAATACTCTCATTTGGATATGAAAGATGGGGTCTTAACACGGTGACAGAGAGAATCCACTCGTCCAGAACACACAGGGATCACCAGTGTCAATGGTCGCGGCCCACTAGTTAAAACTATAATGGTCTCCAGACCAAGGCCTTCTGTCGCCTAGGCGGCTAAACAAAGGACCCTAGCCTGGGGCCGGTTTCCATAAACTTTGTCAAGTAGCCCCCATAGCACTAACAGACAAGTGGAGCCCGCCAGCAAACACTACTCACCCAACCTGGAACGCACCGCTCCTCACAACAGCGGCATGTCCGACAGTTCAGCTGTGGCCTGACAGGTTTCACCCCAACAAACACAGCAAGGAACTGCAGTTGAGAAGCATGCAGCGGCGTGCTCCCAATACGAAAAACCGGTGGAGGGTTTTTAGAATGATCATCATCTTCTAGACACTCCAGTACGAAGACAATATCGCCGTATTTTCTCGAAAATAGTGAGAGAGAAAATAAAGATATGATGTCAACGTATCCTTGTTTCCCAAGTTGTTCCTAATCCAATTTCTTCCATCATGGTGTCAAGTGTGGGGATCTACCGAGGCACTTCTTCCTTGTGGTGAAAGCGAGAAGGAGGAGAGCAGGTGACCACACACCTGCTTATGAAGGTAAGCTGATGAGGGGTGTGGTCAGACTAATACTGGTATTAGAGGTACATTTGTGGTTTATTCAGTACGCGTGCACGTACGCGAGATAGTGCAGTAGTGATGCCAAGCTAAGCCACTAACGATACAGAACCCCCAAAGGGCGCGCATCTCCAGTGACATAACAACCTCAGCATCAAACATACAGAACACATTATATAGCTTACATACATTATACATTACATACTAACTATGGATGACGAAAAATTTATCACAGTTATTCAGAACTTCAAGGAACTGTACGATCCGAGCTGTCAACAATATAAAGACAATATTAAGAGAGATCAGGCGTGGAGATCAATTTCATTAACGATGGGCTGCTCTGGTAAGTATACCTCAGTTAGCTATAGTATCAGACACAGCTACCTAGTGGCGAATTATTTGCCCATATCTTATGACTAATGTTTATATTTAATAGGCTATAGTACTCAAATGTAATCAATTAATGGATACTTTTATAATTATTAAATGTAAATGTCTAGTTTCTACACATCAAACATTTATTTATTTGTATTACTTTTCGAGATGACTAGATCCTGTCAGAATGCAGGTAGGTGAATTCCAATGGTTGAAGGCAATCACAGAGTCAGAGAGTGTTTACTCTTGAACAGGTTCGACTTTAATAGTAAGAACACAGAGTAAATTCTAAGAGAGAACAAGTGCTAAAAGCACAAGTGTAAGATAAGGTAAATGGGAGCTTATTGGAGGTCCACAGTAGAACCGTCCGCGTTATCCCCGAACGCAATTAGTGAAGACCTGACAATGGACAAGCAGAAGAGAGGTATGTTAAATAGAGACCAAATACCAACATTCCACACACACCCCCGTGACAGCCAATCAGGAACCACCCCTAAGTGACAGCACTAATTGACAGGGAAATGACAGGTGACAAGCCCAGTGACATATGCCAGGAATGTGGGTGGTCACCGACCGAGGTCGGTGTCCAGAACGTAACAGATCCTGAATATCAGTGCTTTAATCCAACCAATCTCCATCTAGTGGATATGAAAAAGAATACAAGGAACACAAATCAATATTCACATTTTCAATTTGCAGTTGATGAATGCCAAAAGAAATGGAAGAACCTGAGAACAACGTATGTTCGAAAAAGAAGATCAAACCCACCAAGTGGGTCAGGAGCAACGGGGGAGAAAAGGTGGAAATACATGGAGATCATGGCCTTTATTCACCCCTACACCCAGGGCAAAGGGTATGTATGTCATGTGGTTAAAGAATTACACTTTAAAAAACAGAGCCTAAATGATGATGTTGCCCTACTACAATACATTTTAATTGGACACTAATTGTGAATGTGAAGCAAAATGGCACTTTGTTTTTGACGTCACATGGGGTGTTATTGTGTCAAATTAAATATCCTCACTGAAAATCAAGTAAAACATTTTTCTATGTTTATAGTGGGGCGACAAACTTGTCTGAGGACAATTTTATGTCTGGCCCTGTGTGCCCCCTTGAGGAAGATGACGATGGGGAAGAGGAGGATGCAGCAGCTGTCCCGGCCACCCCTGCAAAGGTTCGGACACCAGCCCCTCTGACTGGCTGGGGCAAGAGGAAGAAGGCCGGGGAGAATTTGGACAACGCCCTGATGAGCTTCATCACAGCTCCATCGACGCCTGCAGCTCCCCCAACACAGAAGACGGCGATGGAGCTCTTTCTCCTCAGCCAAGTGCCTGTGATGGATGCTCTAACCCCTCCATTGCAGGCAAAGGCACAAAGGGCCATAATCAAAGTTCTGGAGGAACTTCGTGCTCTCCAGGAGCAGGGCAATGTAGCTTCAGCTGGCCCATCAGCCATGAGGCCAACACCACAGCAGTGGGAGCACGGGCAGAGGTACCTTACACCTTTTAATTACTGGGAGCAAAATAGATACATTGCACCTAACCCCTCCATGTACTGTCATGATCCCGCCACCGATCTAGAGGTTTAATGTCTCAGCCAGTCTCTCTCTCCTCTGGTCCTCTGCCCTCCTCTGTTCAGTCACCCATGTTGGCCCAGGTCTTCACCCATGTTGGCCCATGCAAAATATACAATGTTTTTTAAAGTGTAATTATTTAACCACATACTATGCCCTGGGTATAGGGGAGAAGAAAGGCCATGATCTCTTTTTTTGCTCTTCTTTTTCTAACATACGTTGTTCTCAGATTACATTGCATTCATCAACTGCAAACTAAAATGTTATGATGATTGGTTAAATGTATGTTAAATGTCTTGTTCTTTTTAAATAAATGTGTTCCAAAGTCTGAAAATCATTTACTATGTGAAAATGTTCATTTCTAGTTTATATACAAACATTTATTTATTTGTATTACTTTTCAAGATTACTAGATCCTGAATATCAGTGCTTTAATCCAACCAATCAAAAAAAAACGAATACAAGGAAGACAATGGACCACAATGCAGTGACATTTTGTGTAATTACTTAAAGGACAAACATAAATACTCCCACTAGGGTAACAACAAAGAAACATTCATTCAAAGGCAGCTTGATCATAAAAAAAAAAAAACTATACAAAATACACACTAATATATAAAACTATAGTAAATGGTCACTTCCTGGCGATGGTCGGCCTACACCATTCTTTCTTGCCATGCCACACTACCCTCTGGTGAGCAGAAATACTCCTGGTACTTCTCTCGCACAGTGTAGGCTTCCCGGGAGCACCTATTTCCACCGATGTTCCTGACTGAGACCATGTTGTCCTCACCGGCTCTTCTCTCATCCAGCCAAACCTGGCTTTCACTGGGCCTCTGCAAGTAGTTGTGCAGGATACAGAGGGTCAACACCAGGGTGCTCACCTTACCGGGAAGCAGATGTATCCTGCTGTAGAGAACCCTCCAGCGGGAGGCAAGAATGCCGAAGGCATTTTCAACTACATTCCTTGCCCTTGAGAGATGGTAGTTGAAAATCCGCTTCTCGTGGGTGAGGTTTTTCCTGGGGTAAGGCCTCATGAGGTAGGTCTTCAGTGGGAATGCTGCATCTCCCACCATCGTAAACGGCACCTTGTCGAGGTGTGCAGCATTTGGGAGTATGTCATCCTCTGGCACGTGGAGGGATTTTTCCTTCATCCCCCTTCCAAGTGCTGAGGTGGCATAAACTCCTCCATCGCTGACCCTTCCAAACTCTCCCACGTGGACAACTCGGAAGCGATAGTCGGCATCTACAAGAGCAAGCAAGACGAGGGAGAAGGTCTTCTTGTAGTTGAAATACAGACTCCCAGACTTCGCGGGTGCCTGCATGACGATGTGTTTGCCGTCTATCGCGCCGAGGCAGTTGGGGAAGTTCCACCTCTGCCCAAACCTTAGAGCAATGGCTCTCCAATCCTCCCCAGTCGGAGGAGGCACCTGGCTCCCCATTAGCCGCCTGTTGATGGCCTCACAGGTGTCCTCCACACAGGCTGCCACAGTCGACTGTCCCATGCGGTAGCAAAATGCCAGACTCACAAAGGAGTCACCTGTTCCAAGGAACCTGTAAAATAAAATGTGTCAGCAGGGAATATGACTTTGATCCTACGTTTGAGCTCGTGCACTGTTTTAAGTATTTGCATACCAGAAACGCCCCGATTAACCATATACGGTAATGGAATACACCCATGAAATGTGGAAAAATGGACTAAGCCGAGGGAAGCGTGTCATGAGACAGGCTGACAGACGTGTACACTTACGGTGATGTCGGATATGATATCTATTAACCATTGCTGCCTGGGCAGCGCAAACACTAATAAATACCGCGCTGGAATATGACTGCCTTTTCCCGTGTTGTTTGATTAATACCCAGGGATTAAAGTTCTCCTCAATTTTATTCCAAATCGCGATGGATCTCCCGTCAATTTTCTACCTGCTGCATATGATTTCTAGAGGCATACTACAATCTATTTTGATGTCAGTATTGGGTAGCCTATATAAACAATAATACGAGAGCATATACAAGAACAATGAATCTCACTGCATGTATGATGTAGCCTGCCTTTCAATACATGAACTTGAATTCCATCATGTTTGTGTGCGGGACTCACAAGGCTGTTGTCACAATGGGTGGTACCGGTACAGTAATAATAACAGTCCACACAATATCACGATCCATGCCATAGCCTATGTTCTATTAGGACATGATCTGTGACGACAAATGTTCTAGAATGTTTGATTAAGATATCATACTCTGACAGCATGCCTATGATCAACAAAAACGCGAACTTGAATCCCATCATATACATAGTCTGTCCACTATCTGGTGTCATTGCAATGCGTTTTCTATTCTTTCTTATACAGTAAAAAGGGGGAAGAACACTATATTCATATGACTTGTATTCTGCTTACAGCTTCGAAATTCCACTTGTTTCGTTTAACGTAAAGCCTTTTAAATATAATCAAAACGTTCCCGTGTTTCTGCGGTCTGCGCAAAATAATAACGAGTTGAGCTTTATGATTTATGATGAATTGAAAATGGGGGACCCTGATGTAAACAAGACGAAAGTCTTTCTCTGGTCTGCATCCCCAATTAACAATTGTATGTACTGAGCTGTACTGTACTGTACCCATTCTGCAATCTGTTAATAAACTTTTCAATCAATCAATCAATCAAGCTACGCGGAGCGCAGTCAGTCAGTAGCCTACACCCCGTATATTCCGATAACGCTATATAAACCATGCTGCATTCATTCTGAGAGAAAGATCTATTATTCCAAATGCTATTTATAGGGTTTTGACCATAATTACACTACTGTTGCTATTTTACAATGAACTACGGTTCGTACAGAACATGCCAGTGTTATTATGCACAGAAGCTCATTTCCTTGTTGTAATAATATATTCTACCACTGGGCGTCAGCTAAGTGTGCTCTGACCTGTGCGTAGACGTAAGCACGGAGTCAAGTTCATGTTGAAATTGATGAATCCCACTCTTTGCTTAGAAATTATCGTACGCACAGGGTAAGCACGAATCTGTGCGTAGAACACGTTGATGAATGAGGGCCCTGGTGAGGCTTGATTGATTGATTGAAAACTTTATTAACAGATTGCAGACACTAACAGCAGGCGATGTTGGTGGAGGACAGTCTGTGTGTGTGTGTGTGTGTGAGTTACACGCACAAGGTTGCAATTGATTTCTTTCCGTAGCAGCAGTTTGCGAAGACGCTCTCTGATTGGTTTAGCTCCGTAGGGCTGGGCGATATGGCAAAAAATGATTTTTTTTAAACAACAGATGTATGTTTATTTTGCAGCAATTCTTTGTCATTGCCGCCATCTTTAGTGTTACAGCCCCTCACACTCCAGTTCTCAGGCTGCAGCTGGTTTGAAAGCGAAAGTAAACCGGCTTCTCTGCTGGCTGTGGCTCCAGGGGAGTTGAACAGTTCTGGCTCTGCTCGTTTCTTTTCTATCTTTTGGCGCTTTTTTGGTGGACAAACCACCGCACATGTGCACCGTGACTCGTGACTGGAGACTAGCTCTGCTAGCACACATAGCCTACTGTGTACAGACGGTTTCAAACTGTATTTTAAATTAGAAAGCAAACAAAGTAAATGGACAAGAGAAAAATAAATCTCAATTTGGTCAGTATTGTCATTTGGACAAGCAAAGCCATTACTTTAAGTTGCAGGCAAGAAAGACAAGTCTGTCCACTGTCTCTGGTTTTAAAACTGCCCTGTTGCAGGTCACAAAAAAAAAACGATATTTCTTTTCCCGATATCGATTATTAAAATATATCGCAATAATTATCGTTATATTGCCCAGCCCTGCATCATGGTCCCCCATTTTTTTTATTTTGCATTATTCTGTTCTTCTCAGCAGCACAAAAGGCAAAAAATAAGGGAGAACAGTTTAAAATGGAAACCAAAAAGAACAAGTATCTTCTGGTGCCCCCCAGGCACTTTGCCGAGAAGACCGAGCCAGGTCCTCAACTGGAAACAGTCGATGCCAAGGAGTTTGCTAAGCGGTAACTACTAACTAATACTCATTACTTCCAACCAGCTGCTGATACCATAAGTATCCTGTTGAAAAGACATGAATTAATGTTCTGCTTTGCCCCCCCCTCTCTCTCTCTCTCTCTCTCTCTCTCTCTCTGCTCACAGAAAGAAAGCAGCTTGATGGTCATGATGACTGAGTCAGGATTGCAGGAGTCGAACAAAGAGTCTTTTTGGTCCTAGTCTTGTTTTTACTTTCATTACTGAAAACATGCCATGGTATAACATACTGTATGAAAATAAAGGGCCACATTTGGTTTTACATTATTCTTTTTTATTCAATATTTAAAACCACTCCCGCTTATATTACATTTCACATTATACGTTCAGTATCAAACAATGCATATAGATTAAAGCCAGAAATGTCACAATATCTTTAAATCTATGAAAAAATACCTCTACCTTTAAGAATATAGCATCTGAGAGAAACTACATGACATCCAATAAGCAAGTTGCACTGCTCTATTATGATGTATCATATTGCATATGAACAAACACACGTCCCATCCAAACGAGAAAACACAGAACACTTTAGACAGATAAAAAAAAAGACTAATTAAAAAGGCAGATTTTCACACTAACACACTATCTATCTTAACCATTTCACGACCACACTACAGAAGGTTAACCCCTTCACTACCACACTACAGACGGTTAAAGTGGTAGTGAAAGGGTTAACCTTCTGTAGTGCGATAGTGAAAGGGGTAACCCCTTGTCGTGTGGCAGTGAACGGGTTAACCTTCTGTATTGTCGCAGTGGAAGGGTTAACCCTTTGGTAGTGCGGCAGTGAAAGGGTTCAATACAACACTAGTATCCCCAGGCGTTCACACTAGCTAAAACAAGGAAAGGCATATCCGTGCCCGTTGCGTACAGTCCAGAGAAAATAGTCGTACAGTAACTCAAATGGATGTCCTGAGCCAATGTAAACAAAGTTAATGTATAAGGATCGACGATACAGTGTGTGCTTCTCTGGCCACAGAATCTGCCTCACCCTGAGAAAGAAACCAACCAACCAACCAACAGGGCTCGGTAAACAGGAGAAACTAACATTGAATATCCAAATTGAAAACAATTGCCATCCATTGAGAGTGTAGTAGGTGCAGGATTTGGGGGTCACTGTGCGACTGAGTAACCCCCCCCCCCCCCCCCTGCATGGAAGCATAATGGTTCTGTCCACTAGGGGTCTGTGTAGGTCAACTGGGTGATACCCTACTGGGTAAAGGAGCTCCAAACGTACACATGTGAAGCTGCTCTGGCTTTTCTCTCCTCCTCAGGTCTCGTGGTTCAACCCTTTCACCGTCTGCGTGTGGCAGTGAAAGGGTTAACCATCTGTGGTGTGGTAGTGAAAGGATTAACTGTCTGCGGTGTGGCAGTGAAAGGGTTAACCGTCTGCGGTGTGGCAGTGAAAGGGTTAACCGTCTGCAGTGTGGCAGTGAAAGGGTTAACCGTCTGCGGTGTGGTACCGAAAGGGTTAACCGTCTGCGGTGTTGTAGCGAAAGGGTTGGGTTAACCGTCTGCGGTGTGGTAGCGAAAGGGTTAACCGTCTGCGGTGTGGTAGTGAAAGGGTTAACCGTCTGCATTGTGGTTGCGAAAGGGTTAACCCTTTGTCGCGTGCCAGTGAAAGGGTTGACCTTCTGTATTGTCGCAGTGGAAGGGTTAACCCTTTGGTAGTGGGGTAGTGAAAGGGTTCAAGGCACAAGAGGTTTTAGGGGACGTCTTTCTGTGTGGAGTTTTGTTCTCCCCGTGTGTTTGTGTGGGTTCCTTCTTCTCCCGGCCCCGCTCCGGTTTCCTCCCACACAAGATGGTCGGTGACGGGGAAGGAGAACACGTGGCGCCACCCACCACCACTCATCCGCACGCCGTCCAGAGAGACGTGCAGCGACGTTCATAATCACCTTTGATTCTGAAGTTCAGAGGAGGGTTCTGAGTGTCAACATTGTATTTCACTGAATCGTACTGGTGGCCCTTGGAACGTTGGGGGAATGTACAAGGATTGCTGTGGGAAGGTTGAAGGAATACAGAGGGAAGCCGGGTGCAACGTTGATGTGAGGTTGATGTGAGGTTACAGTAACTGCAGGTGCCACTGTTGGCTGGGCCTCTCCTCGCTCGGCGACATCACCACGGCGTGGTCCTTGTCATATGTTTTGCCGCCTGCAAACGAGGACAGAAACACATTCAATTGGCTCATTAATTAAAGGCCCAATCCGTAAAATCCAAACGTATACGCAAACGGGTAACTCCACCACCACCACAAAAACAATTATGAATAAATAAATAAATAAAAGAAACATGGCTTCATTCTCTGGGTGATTGACTGAGCTCTAGGGGTGTGTGCAGAGATGTCATTATTTGTATCTGTATCTGTTCAACCAACAAAAGTATCTGTATCTGTATTATTGTATTATTATTATTATTATTTCATTTGTATTTGGATAGAAGACCGGACGTGGGCATGGTTTATATCCGTTTTTAAATTTATTTAAATTTCATTTAATTTAAATGTCTGTTTGTGCAACAATGATTGTACAATACAAGATGGGAACAGATGTAATCTAATGAACAAATTAACATTAGATTAAAGGAAGTCACGTTAAATCCAGCAAATGTATTTTCTAACCTAATATTTATTGGAAATGCAATTGTTGTGCCTTCAAAGCATCAAATTGATTTAATATTGACATTAATTATGAATATTTATTACATGGTGTTTTAACATTCGCCAAAATGCTTGATTGTGATTGGTCAATAAGCGCTCTGTTGGACAACGCGCAATAATGACCGCTGCTAGGGGCAACAGAGCTCTATTGACCAATCACAGTCTAGCTTTACCATATGCACAGCTGCGCTACATCAGGTGCAATCAAGTCCACACACCTGCCGATGACAGAGGAGCAACAGAACAACTGCGTCTGCATTTGATCTCGTCTTGTCGATGATGTAAAATGAAAATACGTATATTGTTAGTAAGTTAGCCCTGTAATAAGCGGGATAATGTATAGCCTATACTCGGTCATTGTCGCAAAATAATTGACCTTAACTGCGTTTAGAACACCTCGGCGCGGCGCCTCAGTGTTCCAGAACGCAGTCTCGGTAAATTATTTTGCGACAATGACCTCGTAGCCAGGCACGTGCACACATAGAGGCCAAGGGGTGCCTGAGCACCTGCCTTTTTGAGCCTCATCAAAAAAGTGCCCTTTTTGAAAAAAAATATATAAATGAAATTTTTCTTTTTACCGTTACGCATATAGACTGCCCTTCCAACTGAGAAATGTCAGGATAGAATCAAAATATTAGGTAAAGAGAGAGAGATGCCCCATATTCCATTGCAGTTTGCACGGCCTCCTCAGCGTGCCTCTCCGGGGACCTATATATTTTATGCATAGCGTGGGTGGTGATGATGATGATGATAGAAACCGCTGTGGCGCATACAGCATAATTGACCTTCACTGCGTTTAGAACACCTCGGCGAGGCGCCTCGCCGAGGTGTTCTAAACGCAGTGAAGGTCAATTATTTTGCGACAATGACCTCGTAGCTATACATTATCCCGCTTATTACATGGCTAACTTACTAACAATATACCTAATTCATTTTACACCATCGACAAGACGAGATCAAATGCAGACGCAGTTGTTCTGTTCTGTGGCTCCGCGCTGTCATCGCCGGCAGCTTGCACTGATGAGTGCAGCTGTGCATATGCTGAACAGCTTTCATGACTGCGATCTAAATGCTTGATTGCTCCGGCTGCGAGCAGCGGTCATTATTGCTCGGTTGCCCCTGACAGCTGTCAGTTATCGAAAAATAACTGACTGCTGCTATGGGCAACCGAGCGCTATTGACCAATCACAATCAAGCATTTTCGCGAATGTTAAAACGCCATGTAATAATTATTATTAATATAAACTAGTGATGGAAGTAAATAAAATACTCTGATTCCCTATAAATAAAATAGGAAATCAAATGCACTCCAAACTCAGTCCAAGTTATAACCTATATGACAAGCCACTAGAGTTTGCAATGCCTCATAATCAAAATACTTTATATATATATATATAGTATATATATAACTTAAAATTGAATAAAATAACTAGGGATGTCCGATATTATCGGCCTACCGATATTGGCATTAAAATGTGATATCGGAAAATATCGGTATCGGTTAATTTTTTTTCTTTTTTTTTTAACATTTCTATAACCGTTATTTACCCAGGCAAGCAAGTAAGAACAAATTCTGATTTAATTTATTGTCAAAAGAATGCATAATGTTGTGTTAATTCCACAACAAGAGATATGTGGGGGGGAAACCCTGCATATATCGGTATCGGTTGATATCGGTATCGGAAATTAAGAGTTGGACAATATCGGTATATCGGTATCGGTAAAAAAGCCAATATCAAGCATCCCTAAAAATAACACATATTCCAATCACACAGTTCACCTTCTCAAACAGTAATACAGCTACAGTACAAAGTATTGCCAGAGGGAACCCCTTCATTGATCCACCTGACAGTGTGATAATAATAATACCTTTGACATCCAGCACCAGGTTGGGGAAGGTCAGGTTGGTGATGGCGCCTCTCATCTCGGCTGACCAGGTCTGGATGGGCTGGCGGCTCTCAGACCACAGGACCACTTTGGCCCCCGACTCCGGGTTCCCCATCAACTGGAGGCTCATAGCAGGAGACAGCTATGGGAGGGAGGGAGAGAGAGAGAGAGAGGGGGAGAGAGAGAGAGAGGCAGAGAGAGGGATGGAGAGAGAGAGGGGGGAGAGAGAGAGAGGCAGAGAGAGGGAGGGAGAGAGAGAGGGGGGAGAGGGAGAGAGAGGGAGAGAGAGGGAGGGAAGAGAGAGGGGGGAGAGAGAGGGGGAGGGGAGAGAGGGAGAGGCAGAGAGAGAGAGAGATAGAGGGGGGGGGGAGAGAGAGGGCGTGGGAGAGAGGGAGAGGGAGAAAGAGAGGGGGGGAGAGAGATATACATAGGCAGAGAGAGAGAGAGAGCAGAGAGAAGAAGAGAGAGGCAGAGGCAGAGAGAGAGGGGGAGAGAGAGGCAGAGAGAGGCAGAGAGAGAGAGAGAGAGAGAGGGGGGGGGGGAGAGGCCGAGAGAGGCAGAGAGAGAGAGACAGAGAACGAAAGGGAGAGAGAGACATGATGATGTCAATTCAGTGCTAGAGAATTACATTTCAATTTCAATTATAATATCAAAATATTATTTATTTCAGAAGATAAAACGCAACAAATTTACTCTTTAGATTCATTATGAAAGAAATAGTCTATCTATCCATCCATCCATCTCAGAATGCCAACATTTCTACCCTAACAATCCTGCATATCGTAATTTCTTTTAAAACCTTTTCCATTACATTATTTGCTCTTAGCTCCTAGCTGTAGCATATTACAACTGTAACATTTATACAATAATAAATGTTTAAAATTTTTGTCTGTAACATATCTGTGTCTCGCTCAAGCCCTCCATGGGCCATGGGCCTAACTGTAACTCATAACCATCTTTTATCCATGTCTCTCCTCTACTACCCGCCCTCAGACTGTCCGAGACTCTCCCTCACCCTCCACCTTTAAATCCTGACTCAAAACCTACCTGTTCTCCCAAAGCATACAACCTTCCCTACCCATAACCACCCTCCTCCCACCTCCCACCTCCCCTTCCCCTTCCTACTTTCTCTCCCTCTCCTGCCCCCCCCCCCCCCCCCCCCCCCCCCCCCTCCCCTCGGTTTCCTTACTTCCCTGACTGTTCCCCTACTGGACTCTGTATCTGTTACTTGTTACCCGTGGTTCTAGTCCTGCATATTCATACTGTTGCTTACTCCTAGGGATG
>NC_140168.1:22903548-23064639 GCF_963971535.1 Notolepis coatsorum | reverse complement strand
AGACTATTGCATTGGTCCATCATTGAAGATGAACGCAATGCGACATCCTTTACTAGGCTCACCCACCAACAGTGCAGGTGCTGAACTGCTGATCCGAATGTATAGGTAAAAACCACATTATGCGTTTTCATCAATAAATAAATGGCCAAATATTTTTTTGCTCGCGCACTTACGCGCGATCGCATTCACTGGGGGCCTACAGATACATTCTTTCATGGGCACCAACATCTACAGCTACGCTCCTGCTGGTAGTGGTAGTAGTGGTAGTGGTAGTACTAGTAGTAGTATTTGTTCTGTTTCTTACCTTTGGTTCATTTTGTTTCTCTACCTTTGGTTCACCCTGTAATAAAAAAAAATCATAACTAACTTACTGCAACCAATCTATTTGTTCTAATTTGACACAGTATTATTAATCTGTTCAGCTTGGACCCGCCCAAGTACATTTCCGGGTTGCAGTTGTTGTTTGCTAATACTGTATCAATAGCCGACACAGGAAATCAAATGCCACTTTTAAATGTCATTTAGAATGTTTATTATAAAGATAAGACATTATTTTATTGATCCCCTCCTTGGGGACATTCATTTTGACAAAGGAGCGAAGCTTACAATTTTGAGCGGGTGCAGGGAGCCCACATAGGGCTGGTCCACCCCCAGGCTGCAGGGTTGGGGAAGCCGCCCACCTCCAGCACGCGTGGCACGCCCTGGAAGAAGGGCTGAGTGTACACCAGCCACCTGGACAGGAGGGAAGGACATTACAGCTCAATACCATATATCACCCAAAGTGGAAACACTCGTTAAAAGTAGGGATGCTCGATATTGGCTTTTTTACAGATACCGATATACCGATGTTGTCCAACTCTTAATTTCCGATACCGTTATCAACCGATACCGATATATGCAGGGTTTCCCCCCCAAAAAACTTAATCATTTCAGGTAATTAACATTACATATCTCTTGTTGTGGAATTAACACAACATTATGCATATTTTGACAATAAATAAAATCAGAATTTGTACTTGCTTGCCTGGGTAAATAAAGGTTATAGAAATGTAAAAAAAATAATTTTTTTTTTTTTTTTTTTTTGAAAACCGATACCGATATTTTCCGATATCACATTTTAATGCCAATATCGGCCGATAATATCGGTAGGCCGATAATATCGGACATCCCTAGTTAAAAGATCTACAAACAAAAAGAAAAAGCAATAAAGCGCAATTGACCATAATCACACGGCGGCCATTTTGCACATTATTATGTCCTGCTCAGGTCTTGAAAGCGAGACAAACTGACCAGCATCAGGTTCAAGTTTGTTTATTATTTGTCACAACAAAATACAGAATACTTTTATGATGAAATGCTTGTTTCTGTATGAGCCCCCTGGGAGTGTGCTACATACAGTAAAAAGAAAGTAAGTAAAAAAAAGTTATTAAGAAGTAAGTAAAAAGTAACTAAAGTCAATATACAATACAGAGTAAAATGAGTAACAGTGAGGTACAATGCAGGGGTACAAAACATAGGGTAGGGTGCAAATGAGGTATGAATGTACAGTAGTGCAAATCTCTTTAATAATAGTTAAATATAAAGTGTGTTTTAAAGTGTCTAAAGTGAGTAAGGTGAGTGGTAAGGTGAGTAAAGTTTGTTTAAAGTGAGTGTGTACATGTGGATGTGTGTGCTGTGTCCGTTGCGTCGTCCGTCTAACTCACAGTCCAGCGTTGATGATGATGGAGTTGGCTTTGATGGGGAAACCAAAGATCCTGGCGTCCTCAGACGTGTCTCTGAAGATCACCTTCTTGCCCTCGGCGTTCTCCTCCGGGAACAGGCTGATCTCTGGCACGCTGTAGTCCTGGAGGAGGACAGAGGAGCGAGCAGGTTTTTAATTCTATTATTATTATTTATTATTATTATTATTATTATTATTATTATTATTATTATTATTATTATTATTATTATTATTATTATTATTATTATTATATATATCGATAGCTGAAATGCAAAACCTCCTATCTGCAACCTTTTTGGATTTTCTGATTTCACTTTGGATGATGAAAAACCTCCTATCTGCCCATATTCAGTCTGTCTGCAAGATATTTTCCAAAAGCCAAAAGCAGTGTATTGCGTTTCAGCCATCGATATATATATATACATTTTTTTTTTTGTAAACCTTTATTTACTCAGGGTAGGTTCTGGGAGCTGCCCAGTACAACCACAGTCTGACACTGTTGACCACCAGGAGCTGCCCAGTACAACCACAGTCTGACACTGTTGACCACTAGGAGCTGCCCAGTACAACCACAGTCTGACACTGTTGACCACTAGGAGCTGCCCAGTACAACCACAGTCTGACACTGTTGACCACTAGGAGCTGCCCAGTACAACCACAGTCTGACACTGTTGACCACCAGGAGCTGCCCAGTACAACCACAGTCTGACATCGTTGACCACTAGGAGCTGCCCAGTACAACCACAGTCCGACACTGTTGACCACCAGGAGCTGCCCAGTACAACCACAGTCCGACACTGTTGACCACTAGGAGCTGCCCAGTACAACCACAGTCTGACACTGTTGACCACTAGGAGCTGCCCAGTACAACCACAGTCTGACACTGTTGACCACCAGGAGCTGCCCAGTACAACCACAGTCTGACACTGTTGACCACTAGGAGCTGCCCAGTACAACCACAGTCTGACACTGTTGACCACTAGGAGCTGCCCAGTACAACCACAGTCTGACACTGTTGACCACTAGGAGCTGCCCAGTACAACCACAGTCTGACACTGTTGACCACCAGGAGCTGCCCAGTACAACCACAGTCTGACATCGTTGACCACTAGGAGCTGCCCAGTACAACCACAGTCCGACACTGTTGACCACCAGGAGCTGCCCAGTACAACCACAGTCCGACACTGTTGACCACTAGGAGCTGCCCAGTACAACCACAGTCTGACACTGTTGACCACTAGGAGCTGCCCAGTACAACCACAGTCCGACACTGTTGACCACTAGGAGCTGCCCAGTACAACCACAGTCTGACTGTTGACCACCAGGAGCTGCCCAGTACAACCACAGTCTGACACTGTTGACCACTAGGAGCTGCCCAGTACAACCACAGTCCGACACTGTTGGCCACTAGGAGCTGCCCAGTACAACCACAGTCTGACACTGTTGACCACCAGGAGCTGCCCAGTACAACCACAGTCTGACACTGTTGACCACTAGGAGCTTCCCAGTACAACCACAGTCTGACACTGTTGACCACTAGGAGCTGCCCAGTACAACCACAGTCCGACACGGTTGACCACTAGGAGCTGCCCAGTACAACCACAGTCTGACACTGTTGACCACTAGGAGCTGCCCAGTACAACCACAGTCCGACACTGTTGACCACTAGGAGCTGCCCAGTACAACCACAGTCCGACACTGTTGACCACTAGGAGCTGCCCAGTACAACCACAGTCTGACACTGGTGACCACTAGGAGCTGCCCAGTACAACCACAGTCCGACACTGTTGACCACTAGGGGCTGCCCAGTACAACCACAGTCCGACACTGTTGGCCACTAGGAGCTGCCCAGTACACCCACAGTCTGACACTGTTGACCACTAGGAGCTGCCCAGTACACCCACAGTCTGACACTGTTGACCACTAGGAGCTGCCCAGTACACCCACAGTCTGACACTGTTGACCACTAGGAGCTGCCCAGTACAACCACAGTCTGACACTGTTGACCACTAGGAGCTTCCCAGTACAACCACAGTCTGACACTGTTGACCGCTAGGAGCTGCCCAGTACAACCACAGTCTGATACTGTTGACCACTAGGAGCTGCCCAGTACAACCACAGTCTGACACTGTTGACCACTAGGAGCTGCCCAGTACAACCACAGTCTGACACTGTTGACCACTAGGAGCTGCCCAGTACAACCACAGTCTGATACTGTTGACCACTAGGAGCTGCCCAGTACAACCACAGTCTGACACTGTTGACCACTAGGAGCTGCCCAGTACAACCACAGTCTGATACTGTTGACCACTAGGAGCTGCCCAGTACAACCACAGTCTGACACTGTTGACCACTAGGAGCTGCCCAGTACACCCACAGTCTGACACTGTTGACCACTAGGAGCTGCCCAGTACAACCACAGTCTGACACTGTTGACCACTAGGAGCTTCCCAGTACAACCACAGTCTGACACTGTTGACCGCTAGGAGCTGCCCAGTACAACCACAGTCTGACACTGTTGACCACTAGGAGCTGCCCAGTACAACCACAGTCTGACACTGTTGACCACTAGGAGCTGCCCAGTACAACCACAGTCTGACACTGTTGACCGCTAGGAGCTGCCCAGTACAATCACAGTCTGACACTGTTGACCGCTAGGAGCTGCCCAGTACAACCACAGCCTGACACTGTTGACCGCTAGGAGCTGCCCAGTACAACCACATTCTGACACTGTTGACCGCTAGGAGCTGCCCAGTACAACCACAGTCTGACACTGTTGACCGCTAGGAGCTGCCCAGTATAATGACAGTCTGACACTGTTGACCACTAGGAGCTGCCCAGTACAACCACAGTCTGACACTGTTGACCGCTAGGAGCTGCCCAGTACAACCACAGTCTGACACTGTTGACCGCTAGGAGCTGCCCAGTATAATGACAGTCTGACACTGTTGACCGCTAGGAGCTGCCCAGTATAATGACAGTCTGACACTGTTGACCGCTAAGAGCTGCCCAGTACAACCACAGTCTGACACTGTTGACCACTAGGAGCTGCCCAGTACAACCACAGTCCGACACTGTTGACCGCTAGGAGCTGCCCAGTACAACCACAGTCCGACACTGTTGACCACTAGGAGCTGCCCAGTACAACCACAGTCTGACACTGTTGCCCACTAGGAGCTGCCCAGTACAACCACAGTCCGACACTGTTGACCACTAGGAGCTGCCCAGTACAACCACAGTCTGACACTGTTGACCACTAGGAGCTGCCCAGTACAACCACAGTCTGACACTGTTGACCACTAGGAGCTGCCCAGTACAACCACAGTCTGACACTGTTGACCACTAGGAGCTGCCCAGTACAACCACAGTCTGACACTGTTGACCACTAGGAGCTGCCCGGTACAACCACAGTCTGACACTGTTGACCACTAGGAGCTGCCCGGTACAACCACAGTATGACACTGTTGACCACTAGGAGCTGCCCGGTACAACCACAGTCCGACACTGTTGACCACTAGGAGCTGCCCGGTACAACCACAGTCTGACACTGTTGACCACTGGGAGCTGCCCAGTACAACCACAGTCCGACACTGTTGACCACTAGGAGCTGCCCGGTACAACCACAGTCTGACACTGTTGACCACTAGGAGCTTCCCGGTACAACCACAGTCTGACACTGTTGGCCACTAGGAGCTGCCCAGTATAATGACAGTCTGACACTGTTGACCACTAGGAGCTGCCAAGTACAACCACAGTCTGACACTGTTGACCGCTAGGAGCTGCCCAGTACAACCACAGTCTGACACTGTTGACCACTAGGAGCTGCCCAGTACAACCACAGTCTGACACTGTTGACCACTAGGAGCTGCCCGGTACAACCACAGTCTGACACTGTTGGCCACTAGGAGCTGCCCAGTACAACCACAGTCTGACACTGTTGACCACTAGGAGCTGCCCGGTACAACCACAGTCTGACACTGTTGGCCACTAGGAGCTGCCCAGTATAATGACAGTCTGACACTGTTGACCACTAGGAGCTGCCCAGTACAACCACAGTCCGACACTGTTGACCACTAAGAGCTGCCCAGTACAACCACAGTCTGACACTGTTGACCACTAGGAGCTGCCCAGTACACCCACAGTCTGACACTGTTGACCACTAGGAGCTGCCCAGTACAACCACAGTCTGACACTGTTGGTCAAACACAGATCACACAAACACACTTTACACTTTATATTTATTGATAAAGGATTTGCACTACAACTCATACACCTACTGTGAATTGTACCTAAATTGCACCTCGTCCCATTTCTGCCTTGCACTATATAGTATTGTATATTAGTACACTGCACAGTATTGTATATTGTATGGTAACTCAGTTACGTATATTCTGCATCGAACATTGTACATATGTCTAAACTGAACACTGTGACCTCATTTTTTTACTTCTAATTTTACTATGTTATTTTATTTCATACTTATCTTGTCTTGCACAGTCTCTGGAGCGTAACAGTAAGAAGCATTTTGTATAAAAGTATTCTGTACTTCTGTATGACAACTATTAAAGAAACTTGAAAACTTGAAACTTGAACAACAGTGCCTTGTTCAAGATCACTTTAGTAGTTTGTATTGAGTGAAGGGAGAGCGTTATTCATTCACTTTCCGGTCCAGAGGATCGAACCAGTACCTTCAGGTCACAGGTCTGCTTCTTTTTTTTTTTATCCACCTTTTCTCCCATTTTTCTATATTTTTCTCCCATCCCAATTTCGTATCATCCAATTCAACCCCCCCCTGTCACGAACGCTGTTTCTTGCCTCCCACAAGCCGGCTGCAATGTGGACTAAGTCATACATAGCACAAGTCCCCTCCGGTACTTGAGGTAACAGCAGTCGCATCTTTTCACCTGCGCAGCTCGATCTCTCAGTGGCGAGGAGTAACGCGTGGGAGGCTCACGCTGCCCCCGACACTTCCTGATTCTACTGCGCAGGCGCACCAACCGACCTGTAGGAGTCGCTGTCCACAACGCCCGATCCCCACCCATCAGTTTCCCACCCCCTAATACGGCCAATGTGTATTAGTATGAACGACCAGCTAAACTGAAAGCAATGTGGAGCGCTGGGCTCGAACAGGCGAGTCCAGCATCTCCGCATTCGTGGCGAGCGCCTTGCCCACTACGCCACGTAGCCGCCAGGTCACAGGTCTGCTTCTATACCCTTCAGGCCACCGCTGCCCCATTCACTGATTCATTTCCACACATTCATTTAGTTTGACAGTTATTGAGAGTTAATGAGTTTGAAATAGGGATGTCCGATATTATCGGCCGATATCGGCATTCAAATGTGATATCGGTTGATATCGGTATCGGAAAGTAAGAGTTGGACAATATCGGTATATTGGTATCGGTAAAAAAGCCAATATCGAGCATCCCTAGTTTGAAATATAGCCACCAGCGATGTCATCAGAGGACACTGAATCCTTGTCCTGTGTTAATTACAGCTCAATAAAATGATATAGATGCAAATAATAGCAATCCCTATTGCAATCCTTATCTCTATGTTTTCATCTGCATCATTTCATTGAGCTGTAATTAACACAGCTCTGAGTTTAGAGCCTTGGGCTATGTGTGAGATGATGTGCAATATAAATTGGCGTTGTTTTTTAAGTGAAGTGCCAGATTAGAGAATATTTTCTGTTATTCTCAACCTAGATGACTTTCTTCTATTACCTGGCATCATACCTATTGGTTTGGACCAAAATACCGTGGCGGAAAGTATTGTTACTCAAGTAGTGTACTAAAGCACAATTCTGAGGTACTTCACTTGAGTTATTTAAATTTTAGGGAACTTTTTACTCCACTACATTCAGTTACTAGTTACTTTGAAGAAAATCGAATTGCATAGAAAGCATGGCAATTTATGAAGATTATATACTTTAAAAGTTTAAGTGAGCCAAGAGGACGTAATCAAAGCAGAGCATAACTGGACCACATGCCACTTTAACATAACCTTTAGAGGTCAATAGATCAAGGATGTAATGCTCCCAAGGATTGGAATACACAAACATCATGTAGAATGCATACATTTGTTTTGCATGCATTTACTTTTGATACTTACATTTACATTTAGTCATTTAGTCATACTTAAAAGAACACACCAACATTTTGGGAAATTAGCAGCCAGATAGCTTTCTACTGAACGCACAGATAGAAAACTGGTATCTATTTTCTTGTCTCTCTCTGGAGAAGACGGTAAGCTAATTTCCCAAAATGTTGGCGTGTTCCTTTAAGTACTGATACCAGAGTACTCATTTATCTGGGCATCAGGCGTGAACGACTATGCTTGCACCTCATGGTACCAAAGCACCTCAAAGGCGCTAAAAACAAAATTACAAACATCTCAAAACTAACTGGTCAGACTACTGCTTGACCTTACCTAGAACCCACCTCACCCCTGCCCACTTTGACAACCTAGGATGGCTTAGAGTAGACGACAGAGTACAGCAACTTGCAATGGGCCTGGTCTACAAGATACACTACACGACCAAGGTACCCATGTACATGTCAAAATACTTCCCAAAGGTCAGTGAATACCACGATCACAACACCAGAGGGAGCTCCACAAAAACCCAGATTCGGCTCAAACAAGGGACTAAACACGTTTCGCAATTATGCCACATCAATGTGGAACGCCCTACCCAAAACTGTAAAGGAATGTGAATCACTACCCACTTTCAAAAACACTCTCAAAGAACACCTACGGGAGACTGCAATTCGAAACTGGCCCCTGTAAATGTCCTAACCCAACCCCCTCCAATGTACAGTAAATTACCAAGTATGGTTTGTCAATATTCCAATGTACAGTTTTGCTTGTACAGTTGTACAGTGTGTCCCCCCCACCCACCCCTCCTACCCAACCCCCCCCCCCCCCCCCCCCTCACACCCACCCAACCACCTCCAATGTACAGTCCCCCCCACCCCCCCAACCCACCTACCCAACCTCCTCCAATGTACAGTTTCTACGTCAAATGTATATACTCTCTTTTCTGGACTCTTTTTGTATCACAAAAAGTACTGTATTTGCAAATCTGGTATGTCATAAATGTATAGATGTAGCAGTACTGTCTATCTGTATGTCGTGTATGTCATATATGTTATGATGAATTGAAAATGGGGGACCCTGATGTAAACAAGACGAAAGTCTTTCTCTGGTCTGCATCCCCTTAACAATTGTATGTATTGAGCTGTACTGTACTGTACCCATTCTGCAATCTGTTAATAAAGTTTTCAATCAATCAATCAATCAATCAATCAACAAGTCTAGTGAGTTGTGTTTTTCTTGGTGCTTGGCCTGGTTGTAGCTCTACTGACTGTGAATCAATCCAATGGGGTCAACATATATCCTCAACAGTATTTAAAATAAGTAATGGGGCCTTTTTTAAATGGCTGTCTGGTGCCTAGGAGTACATATAGCATCAAAGTACTTTCTATTCATGTTGATAATTCTTACACTAGAGGGCGCTATAACAGACAGGCGGCAGTGTGGCCACTGACAAGCCACACGTCAGCCCTATTGAACACTTTCACTGACTCCTAAACACACGAGAGCTAAGTAGCCATTTCAATGACATTTGATAGCGGATGTCCAGGTGTTAACCCTTTCACTGCCACACGACAGAAGGTTAACCCTTGGTCTGACACAAAACTAATTTCTGTATCAACAGACAACAAGAACTATCTTATATATATATAGGCTAATGTCTATACTATTCAGTAAAACCAACGGATCTGTGTTTTTTTGGCCTGAAACTTTAAAGTTTAGTACTCGTCAGTGAATATGTGATACATCAGTGCGTTCATAATAATCCCGACTGCTCTTCAGTGCGTTCATAATAATCCCGACACCGTACAATCCTTTAAAAAAAAAGTGCATTTGGCCAGGCTGTCTTTTCATTTAGAGCATCCCACCAATGGAACTCAATACCTCAAACAATTAGAGTGTCCACATCATATCACTCATTCAAGTGCAGGGTTAAGGAATGGCTCATTGAAAACCAGCATTGTCAACACTGAGGTGTGTGTGTTGTGTGTGTGTGTGTGTGTGTGTGTGTGTGTGTGTGTGTGTGTGTGTGTGTGTGTGTGTGTGTGTGTGTGTGTGTGTGTGTGTGTGTGTGTCTGTGTGTGTGTGTGTGTGTGTGTGTGTGTGTGTGTGTGTGTGTGTGTGTGTGTGTGTGTGTGTGTCTGTGTGTGTGTGGATATGGTGCGTTTGTCTATGCCTGGGTCTTCTAATATGTCATGATGTGCTCTGTCCTTGTGTCCATGACTGTATTGTGCCCTGTATCCCTATCGTATGTTCTACTATGTATGTCTATGTGCTTTTGTTTGTGTTTTTATTCTAATGTTATTTATCTTGATTTTATTCCGTTTGTATTGCTAACCCTTTTTCACACAGGATTTTCGCCTGTACAGTACCTTCTGGCAGGGGGACTGCCAATGGAAATGTGCCTTTTGTCAAAAATTGGGTGCAATTACGCTTTTGAAATGTTTTATTAATGTACGCTGTCCCCCTTGAACAAATAAAGTAAACCTAACCTAACCTCACCCTGACTGCTCTTCAGTGCGTCCCATAACACCAGAGCCAGCATTGCTGACCTGTGTATTCCAAGGTTCAAAACAAATATGGGCAAATGTTCTTTTAAATTCTGGGGAGCCACAAATGGGAATTTGCTACCTTCACAGCAAAAATGCATTAGTAGCCGACACAATTTTAAGAAAAAAGTCAAATCATGGCTCCTCGACAATGTCAAAAAGTAGATTTTAAAATGCATGAAAATGTTGTCTGATACATTGTTGTCTGTGGCTACGTTTGTACTGCACTTAAAATTGACATGTTGTCTATGTAGTTTGTCAAATTGATATTTGTGGTCATGTTTTGTATTGCTTGTCTGTCTGAGACCAAGGACCACAATGGAAATAAGTCTTGACTTTTTGTGTGTAGCATCCTTGATGTTTTCTGGAATCTTGTATTTTTTTAAATGTCAAATCAAATCAAATCAATAACCCCGACACCTCACCCTGACTGCTCTTCGAATAGACCCGATGATGAACCTCCTTGTGGGTTTGGCTGGCTCCTCCTCCTCCTCCCCCTCTTTGCCTCCGTTCTCCCTCTGGTCCCTGTTCTCCTTCTGGCCGACCTGCTGCTGTTGTGTTGCCTTCTTCTCCTCCTCCGGGGGATCAAAGGGATATGTGAGTTCTATGTCTCCCTCGTCCAGCGCGAACTTCTCCCCCTTGAAGTTGGGTTTCTCGTACAACACCCAGCTACAGAGCAGAACAGGGCAACAAATGGTTAAATAAAATCACTATCTACCCACCTCATACACTCTAGCATGTGATAGCATGTACAACAGTGCTGTATATACCGCATATTTATATTTACATTCTTATATTTACCGCATATATATAAAATGGTAAATGGCTGCATTTATCCAAAGCGCTTTACAATTTGTTCCTCACATTTTACCCGTTCACTCACACATTCACACACCGATGGCGGAGGCAACCATGCAAGGTGCCAACCTGCTCATCTGGAGCAATTAGGGGTTAAGTTTCTTGCTCAAGGACACATCGACACGCTTCCCGGGAATCGAACCGGGAACCTCCGGATTACCAGCCGACTGCTCTACCTCCTGAGCCACTGTCGCCCCTATATATACACTAGGGCTGTCCCCGACTAAGGATTTGGATAGTCGACTATGATTGGCCAAAATGTGCCGTTAGTTGACTATTAGTCGACTAAAAAAAATAAAAAAAATAAATATATATAATATATATATATATTTTTTTATCATTCCATTTGGGCTGTGGGGGGTGCTTAATGTCTGAAGGAGTCGACTGAAGGCTTCTTGTCCTCTGCAAAAGCATGCAATTGGTCCACTGATGGATACATCTTGATATTTGTCTAGTCTAGTGTGTTCATTAGATGGGTGCATTTTTTTTTTATAAATATATATATATATTTTTTGTATTCGACTAAGAGGTTGGCAGTCGACTACGGCTCCTTTCGACCGATTAGTCGACTAATCGACTAATAGGGGTCAGCCCTAATATACACACACATTCTCTGAATATACCTACATATAACCACTTTATATACTTACTTATACACCTGCATATAACCCATAGCTCTGTATGATAGCATGTACAATAATGCTATATATACAATATATATATATATCACATATATACTGTATCTGTCCACACGTGCACATAGTCCTTTACATATCTGTAGATACTATATCTATATCTGTACATATCCTACTCTTACTAGTTATGCTGCTGGCCAGTATGACTACTACCATTGTCCAATTATCTAGCAGTCTCAGTCAATGAGTCAACTAGATGTCGCCCTTGGAAGGGTGTGGGCGAAATAACTTTTCTTAAACCATAGAAACAATTCGGACTTTATAAGAATGTTCGTTTATTTGGACCTTGAAGTCCAGCATCCAACTCATCCCCTGTTACAATAATCACCAGGTGGTCAATTAACAAGGGGTTAGCTTGTAGCTGATAGTTGGTAGTAGCTTACATCCAAGCATTTAGTGGATAATGTTAGTAGAGGTCGATATGGTATCGGTAATGTTGATAGTTTGTTAATAGTTAGGTTGCAATTTAGCAACCGGTTCTGGTTAGTGTAGCCAGACATTAGTTGGTCTGCATGTACATTCAGTCAGACATTAGCCAGTCTATTGTCAATAGCGTGTAGTCAGCATGTAGTCAGCGTTTCCATTAAGTCAGTTAGTACATTCAGTCAGCATTTAGTCAGCAACGTACAATCAGACGTTAGTCAGTCTATAGTTATTTACCTATACAAAGGAAAGGAAAACAAACGGCATTAGTTAATAACTAGATATATGAATTAAAGAGAAATGCGGGTATTAACGGCGCATATAATGCTACGTACCGTTGGCCAGTCAAGAGTTCGCCCACAGGGCTTTTCACCTTACAGTCTAGACTGAGAGTGTCACTTAAATAGCGCGACGCGCTGGCGCAGAGACAGCTTACCTGCTCAGAGTCGCAATACGTTCTCCAAAGTGCGTCCACTAGGCGGCACCAGATAATAATTAACTCATGCAATAAATGTATACAATAAATGTTACTCATGATAATAATGAAGGATAATAATGATAAATATATTGGGAAAAACGTCAGATAATTCTCCAACCATACTGTCGTTATACCTGTATTACTGTACATATTATACTACAACTCTGTACATACATCTGATATCACTACACTCTTAATAGTAGTAGTACTCATTTGTATATTTTGTACCCAGTTTAATCACCTGTACTGTACATTGTATATTACTATTGCTCTATACTGTTACATTTGCACTCTGGTTGGATGCCAAACATCTTTCTGTTGTACTGTACTTGTGCTGTATAATGACAAAACATTTTAATCAAATCTAATCTAATTGTTTCATTGAATGATTTGATATTGATTTCAAAAGAAAAATAAGATTTAATATTTTCTTTGCATTTTTACAGCTTTATTGGTCACGCAGGACCGACAGAGGAGAGGGCGAACGGGAGGAGAGGTGGGGAGGACATGCGACAAATAACGACGGGAGCTGGGATCGAACCCGGGTAGGCCGCGTAGGTGCGCGAGGCACTATGGTATGCGCCATGAGGGCGCCCCGATATTGATTTTTAAAATCCAGAGATCGGTCTTTTTCTGCTGAACTACTACGGAAAATCTGTTCAGCAAATTACATATTTGTGCCAATTCCCCCCTCCCCTGTCTTGATCGTTGCTCGCATGTGCCCCCCACTGGTCGGTCGTAGGGAGGGTTGAATAATCTATCGCATGTCCCCTCCGATACATGCGGAGTCAGCCAGCCACTTCTTTTCACCTGCCAGCGCGGACTCTCATTGGCGAGGTGTAACGTGTGGGAGGCTCACACACTACCCTCGACATCTCCTGTCCTTGCTGTGCAGGCGCCCTGACCGACCTGTAGGAGTCGCTGTTTACAACGACCAGATTACCACCCCATCGACTCCCCTCCCGCTGACTCTGCCAATTGAGTCAGTATGACGGCCGGCCCAAGCCGGAGGCAACGCTGACAGCCGGATTCGATACCGGTGTCTCACACGTTGGTGACGAGCGCTTAGACCGCTGCGCCACCCAGCCGCCCCTAGCAAATTACATATTTTAACAACAATGGCAGGTGCTGGTCCCCCTGAAACCAGCGCCATCAAGACTATTTGAACTGATATGGAATTTAATCTAATCAAAATAAAACCGGGACCTTATGAGTCCAAATCGAATACCCAGCCAGCCCTACATGGAGACATTGAATATGTCACTGTTGCATGCCAAGCAGTCGGCTCTGTGACATGTTGTTTTTCGCAGACGTCGTAAAATGTAAAGTACATTCGGAGATCCGGTTATGCATATTGGTGCCTCGTTGACGTATAGCATCACCCCGAGAGCGCTGTTGTGTTTGTACATATTAAATCACTCTGTCAGCCTAATCATTACTCCTACAGTAGATACGCATCACTGTAACCCTGGGCGGGGGGTTAAGAGAGAGAGAGAGAGAGAGGGAGAGAGAGAGAGAGAGAGAGAGAGAGAGAGAGAGAGAGAGAAGAGAGAGAGATAGATAGAGAGAGAGATAGATAGAGAGAGAGCGGCAGGACATAGTGACAACCTAGTGACTGACGTGTGCAATGTGAGGGGACATAATACACAAAGGATGCACAAGATAATCCACTTACTGGTATGTCATTGAAACATGTACAGTATAAAGGAGAAAGATGCAGCCTACTTACTGTAACATGTGTATACTGAACACTGCGATTAGCGCACACTATAGGACTGAATGTACACCATTAAGTTGACATAACAAGCCAAGTGTTCCTGAATTCAATATCAGGGATATGATTATGGTGTACACAGTTTAAACTCGGGTTTGAAACCATGTATTATGCAGTCATAGGGTGTTTTGACAAACCTCCAGTCTGTTGGAGTCAGTTATCGCATGCCTCAACTAACCCTCTGCACGTGATCAGTTTAGTTATTAAGTCAGAGGTATAGGCGTAGATTTACTACTCAGCCTCTCTTTGGTCAGAGGATTATCTGTAGAGTCAAGTCAAGTCAGGTGTATTTGCAAGGGCGAAACTTTAGTTTGCGAAGTTGGGGGGGGGGCACAATTATTATGGGATGGGAAACATATGCGCGCGTTTGATATTTTTTCGTGCATGTGAAGAACGTGTGCGCGTGAAACTCAAATCACAACGATTTCCATTGAACCATTTAGCAAATTTTTTTCATTAGCCAAACTCTTCTCGCCATGTCATTGCACAAACGCACACATCACAGAAAAAGTCTTGCATATTAATTAACTGTAAAAAGTGAGAGGGACAAAAACACGATTTTGCAAAGTGAGGGGGACATATCCCCGCTGTCCCTAGTGGACATTTCACCACTGCGTATTTGTATATTAGGCCATCTCATAACATTGAACACTGAACTCTCCACACACACAAGTACACATGAGCACACACACACATGCTGCATTCGCTCACACACAAACGGTCACTTTAAACAAAATGGAAAGGTCACTTTAAAGGAACGAGGATCAAAGCGGGCATGGCCACCCGCATTTCACTGTATGCCCTCAAGTTTTCAAGTTTCAAGTTTCTTTAATAGTTGTCATACAGAAGTACAGAATACTTTTATACAAAATGCTTCTTACTGTTGCGCTCCAGAGACTGTGCAAGACAAGATAAGTATGAAATAAAATAACATAGTAAAATTAGAAGTAAAAAAAATGAGGTCACAGTGTTCAGTTTAGACATATGTACAATGTTCGATGCAGAATAGACGTAGTTACCATACAATATACAATACTGTGCAGTGTACTAATATACAATACTATATAGTGCAAGGCAGAAATGGAGAAATGGGACGAGGTGCAATTTAGGTACAATTCACAGTAGGCGTACGAGTTGTAGTGCAAATCCTTTATCAATAAATATAAAGTGTAAGTGTGTTTGTGTGATCTAAAGTGTGGAGAGTGGGTGCTGCAGTGTGTTGTTTGTTTGAGTGAGTGTGTGCGTGTGGGTGTGTGTGCTGTGTGCATTTGATGGTTGTTGCATAGTGATTATTGTTCGTTTAGCAGCCTGATGGCCTGGGGATAGAAGCTTCTTCTGAGTCTTTCTGTGCTCGCCATAAGACTCCGGTATCGCTTGCCTGACCGCAGCAGTTCAAAGAGGCAGTTGTTCGGGTGGCTCGAGTCCTTAATAATTCTCTTAGCCTTCCCCTTGCACCGCTTGTTGTAAATGCCCTGGTATGTATGTGACAAATAAACCTCTTGAATCTTGAATCTTGATATTATTACATGTCTCAATGGGCTTCACCGGCACATAGAGGTACAACACCATGTGGCTCAACCCCCAAAGAAGGTATACAACTAAACAAAAATAAAACCTTAATAGGAACAAAAGGGAAGAAAACGTATATATGGGCATTTCAATGAGAGATCCCGCCACGACTAGGATGGCCAGACGTGCAGTATCTGTGAGCTGTGGTGTAGCAGGTGTTGGATCAGATCACGCTGTAATTATCGTCTTTATAACATACCACAAGTCATGGTTTAGCCTGGTCTTGATGCGGGGCAGGGCGGTATAGGAATTAGGGTTGGGTTCAATTAGATGACTGGTTGTCAGAGGATTGTAGCTGTAAGAATATGCAAATTTAGAGTTGTGTGTGTGTGTGTGTGTGTGTGTGTGTGTTAAGGCTGTCTCCAAAGCCTGTTTTTGGGATTCGAACTTCGTCAGGGTTTTACAAACAAACGGTCGAACCTTCGTTTTTAATAAAAAAAATAATAATAATAATAATAATTAAAAGTTTACATTTTTATTAATTTTTTTAATTTTAATTTTTTTATGTCCTTAAACTAAATCCTCAATTTGAATAAAGTGATTAATCTGATTAAATTAGTCTCTTTTTTATTAAATCAACTTTCTTTAATGAATATAACGTTTTTTTAATACTATAAATTATTAGTGTAGCCTAATCTTTATCTGTAACTGTGAAGAAAAACCACATTGGTTCAAACAGAATGAATAGACACATAAAAGAAACATAAAGATTAAAAATTATTTTTTATTAAAAATTAAGAATTCGAATTTTTGATTTAGAATTCGAATGTTAACATAACGAACGAACGTTCGAACATTCGGGCTCAGCCTTAGTGTGTGTGTGTGTGTGTGTGTGTGTGTGTGTGTCTGTACAGTATGTGTGTGTGTCTGTACAGTATGTGTGTGTGTGTGTGTGTGTGTGTGTGTATGTGTGTGTATGTGTGTGTCTGTACAGTATGTGTGTGTGTGTGTGTGTGTAGTCTAATCGCTCACCCTCCTCTGACGACTCTGATGGAGATGGTCTCCTGGAGCTCCCAGGACGTGGCATGCTTAACCGAAAGGTCTTCACCCCAACTCAAACAGTCTCACTCAGACGCAACCTGCCCTCCCTATCCCCCTCCACCCTCTCCTCTGACATACTATCCGCTCTACCTTTGAGTGACACCTTCTCTGCTCTCTCCACAGAGATGGCAACCTCCACCCTCCTTTCAGCCCTTGCAACCTCCTTCGACAAGCTCTGTCCCCTCGTTGAGAAACCTGCCCGCCGTTCCCCACCCAGTCCATGGCTGACAGATCCAGTGAGAGAACAAAGACAGGTCCTGAGAGCAGCTGAAAGGAAGTATAGAAAGTCACGCCTCACTGCTGACATCGACACATATCACAACCTCTTGTTAACATTCTCCAAAACCATCACTAATGCCAAAGCTTCTTTCTTCCACCATAGGATCGAGGCCTCTGCCAAGAATCTTCGCAAACTGCATGCTACCATGTCCTCCCTCCTCACTCCCCCCCCACCCCCCCCCTCCCTCATCTTTCTCTGCCGAAGACTTTGCGATCTTCTTTGAGGAAAAAGTGGAGAACATCCGCAGCTCCTTCTCCCAACCCCCACCCATTCCAAATGCTGAATCGAGAACCTCATCCTTCACTCTGTCATCTTTCTCTCCCATTACAGAAGCAGAGACCCTGACACTGGTAACGTCGAACCGTCCGACTACTTGCCAGCTGGACCAGCTACCCTCCCCACTCCTCCAGACCATAGCACCAGACATCCTCCCATTCCTAACTGCAACCATCAACTCCTCACTCAACTCGGGGGTGGTCCCCACCTCCCTAAAACAAGCCAGAGTCACGCCGCTCATAAAAAAACCAACCCTGAACCCTACCGTCATAGGCAACTACCGTCCTGTCTCTCTTCTCTCCTTCCTTTCTAAAACACTTGAACGTGCTGTATCCAACCAACTTACTGCTTATCTCTTACAGAATGACCTCCTAGACCCTAATCAGTCAGGCTTCAGGACTGGTCACTCCACAGAGACAGCCCTCATTGCGGTCACAGAGGCACTTCACTTAGCAAAAGCGAAAGGCCTCTCCTCTGTCCTGATTCTCCTAGATCTATCTGCAGCCTTCGACACAGTCAACCACCAGATCCTCCTTGCGGCCCTCGCAGGAATGGGAGTGGCTGGCTCTGCGCTGACATGGCTGTCATCATACCTCAATGACCGCTCCTACCAAGTGTCATGGAGAGGGACCCTGTCGGCCACCCGCCCCCTGCAGACGGGTGTCCCCCAGGGCTCGGTTTTAGGACCCCTTCTCTTCTCCCTCTACACTAAATCACTGGGTAACATTATCACGTCTCATGGCTTCTCCTACCATTGTTATGCCGACGATACTCAACTCTTCCTCTCCTTCCCTCCCTCAGATATCCACGTCTCTGAGCGGATCTCGGCCTGTCTGTCCGACATCTCAGCCTGGATGACGTCCAACCACCTCAAACTGAACCTAAGCAAAACAGAATTGCTCCACCTGCCGGCCAAATCCTCCCCCCTAACCGACCTTTCAATCACAGTCGAGAATGCAGCTGTGACTGCGTCCCCGACCGCCAAGAACCTTGGTGTTGTCCTCGACGACCAGTTGAACTTCTCTGCTCACATCGCAGCGACGACCAGAACCTGCCGATTCCTCCTGAGCAACGTCAGAAGGATACGCCCCTTCCTGACAAAAGAAGCCACCCAACTCCTCGTCCAATCAACAGTCATCTCCCGCCTCGACTACTGCAATGCACTGCTCGCTGGCCTCCCGGCCACTGCCACTAAGCCTCTTCAACTCATTCAGAACGCAGCGGCCCGCCTGATCTCAAACCTACCGAAGTCGGCCCATGTCACCCCACTTCTTAGGGACCTGCACTGGCTCCCCATTGCTGCACGAATCCGCTTCAAGGCCCTCGACCTAGCATACCGTGCGGCAAAGGGAACCGCTCCCGCCTACCTCCGGTCAATGGTCTCTAACTACACACCCTCAAGACCCCTACGCTCTGCATCTTCTGGCCGCCTCAGACCTACTCCTATCCAAGCTCCGGGAGGGTCATCAAAGAGAAGTCGCCTATTTCTCAGTCCTTGCCCCACAATGGTGGAATGAACTACCCACCCCAGTTAGGACAGCCGAATCACGTCCAATCTTTCGCCGTCGACTAAAGACGCACTTCTTCAACCATTATCTGAATAAAAAAAAAAAAAACAATAAAAAAAAAATCTAACCCTAACTAACCGTACTGTCATGCACTTGTCCTAATAAACTAACCTACACTGTAGCACTCAACACTTTGATGAACATTGTTGCTCAGCTGATAGAGTTGTGCCCTTCCTGATGGCTTGTCGTACAGAACTTGTAAGTCGCTTTGGATAAAAGCGTCAGCTAAATGACTAAATGTAAATGTAAATGTAAATGTTTAATAAAAAAAAAAAAATAATAATAATAATTAAAAGTTTACATTTTTATTTATTTTTTTAATTTTAATTTTTTTATGTCCTTAAACTAAATCCTCAATTTG
Organism: Notolepis coatsorum; assembly: GCF_963971535.1. Classification (NCBI taxonomy): domain Eukaryota; kingdom Metazoa; phylum Chordata; class Actinopteri; order Aulopiformes; family Paralepididae; genus Notolepis; species Notolepis coatsorum. The sequence continues at coordinate 23,044,951 of NC_140168.1, read as the reverse complement.
AATAAAGTGATTAATCTGATTAAATGAGTCTCTTTTTTATTAAATCAACTTTCTTTAATGAATATAAAGTTTTTTTAATACTATAAATTATTAGTGTAGCCTAATCTTTATCTGTAACTGTGAAGAAAAACCACATTGGTTCAAACAGAATGAATAGACACATAAAAGAAACATAAAGATTAAAAATTATTTTTTATTAAAAATTAAGAATTCGAATTTTTGATTTAGAATTCGAATGTTAACATAACGAACGAACGTTCGAACATTCGGGCTCAGCCTTAGTGTGTGTGTGTGTGTGTGTGTGTGTCTGTACAGTATGTGTGTGTGTGTGTGTGTCTGTACAGTATGTGTGTGTGTGTGTGTGTGTGTGTGTGTATGTGTGTGTCTGTACAGTATGTGTGTGTGTGTGTGTGTAGTCTAATCGCTCACCCTCCTCTGACGACTCTGATGGAGATGGTCTCCTGGAGCTCCCAGGACGTGGCGTCGATGATGTCACTACGTACCTCGATCCTCTGGCCGCACATCCCCGGCTGGTCAAAGATGAAGATCTGGACGACGAGGGCGAGATAAAAAAAACGTGGTGAGATCACAGCATCAGGAAGAAGAGGTGCTTAGAGGTACAAGTACAGAGGTACGTGACGTAACGTTAGGCCACACCAGAGTAGGGCTGTCCTACATGATGACCAGCTCCTCCTGGTCAAATCTATCCATCTATCAATCTATTTTCGATAGGTACAGAAGGGAAGAAGAGCTTTAATAGCATATTAATAAAAAAAAATACATATGCTACTGTATTGTACGTTATATCACATCACATTATATAATCATATTATAATTCATTTGTATATTATATTAAACTATATTTACACTATATACTATTATATTATGGTACTATATTATATTGTATATATCATGTACTATATATCTCATATCACATTATATATGTGTTGTATACACTATTATGTACTATATACTATTATAGACTATGAAGACTTACATTTCATTTAAATTTTTTTTTCCATTTACATACATACATAGTAGATACATTTAGGGTGCATCAAAATACACATTTCCAGCGTATTGATTTGTCTGGATGCTAAAAGTGTTACCATCCATGTAAAAACAATACATGCAAAATATTTCAGCAATACGAGATGATTTAGAGGTGGAACAGTACATCAGTTTTTATGGCAAAGTGTCCCTTCACTCTGTCCTCTCCCCCAACATGGCCTGCTGTTAGTGTGTGTGTGTGTACGTGCGCGCGCTCGCACACACATGCACGCACGTACACACACTAACAGCAGGCCATGTTGGGGGAGGACAGTCTGTGTGTGTGTGTACGTGCGTGTGTGTGTGTGTGTGTGTGTGTGTGTGTGTGTGTGTGTGTGTGTGTGTGTGTGTGTGTGTGTGTGTGTGTGAGTTACACGCACAAGGTTGCAACATTGTTACATTTCAAGCACGAGAACCTGTCCGCTGCCATATTCCCGCACATTTTACCCTGTTTTGAAAACATTTTCTTGCACCTGCAACTTCTTGGGGGATGGGCCTATAAATAGCTTTGCCTGTGTGGCTCTGCATCAACTCCACCATCACCCACCCCCACAGGATCCAGCTCGCCAACTATATCTCCAGTTATCACAAGATGGCGTCACCGCCCAGGCTCCCGCCAGAGCAGCCGCAGCCTGGTCTTAGGTCTGGGGGCGCCAGCATAACTGATGCAGATGCCATCATCACTGGCGGCAAACTGCCAAGTGGTCGCCAGATCTTGCCGTGCATGATGTACAACTGCGACATGCAACTGCATGCCAAGCGGCCAGGTTTGACCGGAGCCTTGTCACGGTTCCATGCGGCTAAATGTTAGGGTTAATAAATGTTGTTCTTGGGGCGCTCTAGTAGCGCACCATGTATCGCGCGGCGTCGCAAAGCAGCCGTCCTGGGTTTGCTTCCCACTCCTGGTGACTCCCATTTGTCGCATGTCTTCCCCCTCTTCTCGCGTTCATCCTCTCCTCCTCTGTCGGTCATGTCTGACCATGAAAAGCGACAAAAGCTAAAAAAAAAAATCTTAAAAAAAAGAAAGTTCTCAAAAACTATTTCTTGCCGTTTTTGAAATAGCCATGTCATGTTATCTAGTAAAATGCCCAAAATGGCACATTTTCATATATTTCACATGCTGTGTGCTACCTCTAAATCTCAACTAATCTTTCCCAAACTTTGCACAAATAATGTTTGTGTCCGAACAAAATGCAATCCCAGACAGATTGATATGTTGAGATAAAATGTTTGCATTGCAATTTGATGCACCCTGACACATATAGTACACATTTCAGTGCACACATATAGTACACATTACAGTACACATTACAGTATACCTGCAGTATATAATAGTATATATAATAGTATATAGTACATAATAGTGTATACAGCACATATATAATGTGATGTGAGATATATAGTACATGATATATACAATACAATATAGTACCATAATATAATAGCACATACTGCTAATATAGTTCAATATAATATACAAATGAATTATAATATGATTATATAATGTGATATGATATAATATAATCATATTATAGCGCACAATACAATTCTGCAAATGGATGTACCGGTAATCATGCACAAGGACCTCTTCAAAGCAACATTATGGGACATTAGCTCACCGTCTTCTCCAGAGTCAGACAAAGAAGATAGATACCAGTTGCCTCTATGTGCGTTCAGTAGAAAGCACGCTAGCCTAGCTTAGCACAATGAATGGAAGTGAACAGTACATGTATTCTACCTTAAACACCGGGAGAGGTGTTAGTTGGCCAATGTCTAGGCTAACCGGTGCTGTCCGCTTCCATTCATTGTGCTAAGCTAGGCTAGGCTATCATTATTTCCGATAATATTGGCGTGGTCCTTTACATCTTGTGCTTATTTGTGAATATTATTGTGATGCCAATGACGTGCTTATTATTTATATTTTTATATTTATATCTAAGTTATTATATTTTCCCAGTAATAACAAATAGAAACATTCAATTCAACATCAATTCAAAAAAAGATCTCTGATAGAATAAACCTACATTGACCTCCTAGCAGTGTTGTAGTACTCGAGTCCGAGTCCGGGACTGATTTTCAGGACTCATAACTCGACTTGGATTTGAGCATTAACTGCATTCGGACTCGTTAGGTGCAGACTCTGACTCTGTCTTGTTAATTGAAAATACAGTTATTTCTTTGTATTTTATTTTGTAATAGGCCCTAATCATTTGGCATAAGATATTGATGGCTAGTGCATTTGTTCGGCTATTGTGTCACAAAGTAAATAAACTCGCTTTGAAATGGTGACCGCTGTGTCATTTATGTTTAATGTAGAACCTTTTTTATTTGTATGTCAGCTCTTTGACTGCCAGAGGGGAGTTGACTCAACATTGACGACTTGGACCCGGATTCGGACTATAGGGTAATGGGGACTCGACTCGGACTCTTCTTTGGTGACTTGGACACTGGGGACTCGAGACTCGAGATTGAGTGACTCGACTACAACACATGCCTCCTAGTATAGATCTCATAATTCACGCAAATCTCCTTCAGACATCGACACACGGTTTCAAAGGACACAGTGTGTGTGCAGTCAGTGATAAGCTGTCAATGTACAGGAGGCCCGGGTCCTCGCTTCGCCATCAGAAGCAATGTGAGAACGAGAGCGTCGGTAAGTCGTGGCTTCGGCTACAGTATCATATCATTTATTGATGTAGCAATAAAAACAATTGAAGTACTATTGAAATGTTTAAATGCAGATATAAGCAGGAATTCTTGGACAAGTATAAGTTAGAGGAGCTTGAAAATAATGTGAACTAGTATTTTTATTTTTGTAATTATTTATTTATATTTATTTATCTTTTGCTAGTGGATAGGTATATTATTTTTGATATTGATAGATAACTTATTACATACATATTAATATGATATTGTAAGGAAGGGGCAGGACCAGATAAGCTTAGCTTCTTTCAGTCCCGTCTCGAACAAAACCATTTGTCTTGAGCTATGTTGACAATTGCTTCCATGTCTAGGAAGATATATTTTATTTGATTTGTATATATTTTTCTATATTTTTTTTTACATTTTTATTTAGTTTTTGTACTTTTTTTGTAATTTCAAGTTTGTGTGTTTATGGTTGTTCGAGATAAATAAAGATCAAATCAAATCAAATACAGGAACAAGAGCTGTCATTTCCTGCTTGGCCTCAGAACCATGGAAAAGTACTCTCCTCTGGGCGCTGTTTGAACTCCTGTAAATGTCAACTCTACCCTCTGGGTCCACTTTGCATCTAGAGACGAATGAAATGAGAAGAATAAGATGCGTGTGGTTGCTTGTAGGATCAGGCCTGACCTTTAGAGCTGTTATAAACACATCGTTCTGGCAAAGAAACGGATGAAAAGCATCTCTCAGCCACCGTTCCTCTCGTCTTGGCGTAACTCTTGTATTATTAAATGTGACTCATGATAAGAGACCTGATATCTTCTCCACAATTAACCTTTTACAGCATGACTGGCTCTAATTATGTTTTTCTATCCGCTCCCTATAACATGATATTAAGCCACTGACAGCATATATATATAATATTATAAATATATATTTACCGTCTTAAATATCAAAATTACTATTAATTAGGGGCGACAGTAGCTCGGGAGGTAGAGCAGTTGTCTGGTATTCCCGACTTCGATTCCCGCTCCTCCCGGGCAGCGTGTCGAAGTGTCCTTGAGCAAGACACTTAACCCCTAACTGCTCCCGATGAGAATGTGTGAGTGAATGTGTGAGTGAATGTGTGTGTGAATGTGTGTGTGAATGTGTGAGTGAATGTGTGTGTGAATGTGTGAGTGAATGTGTGTGTGAATGTGTGAGTGAATGTGTGTGTGAATGTGTGAGTGGATGTGTGTGTGTGAATGTGTGAGTGAATGTGTGTGTGAATGTGTGTGTGGATGTGTGTGTGTGAATGTGTGAGTGAATGTGTGAGTGAATGTGTGTGTGAATGTGTGAGTGAATGTGTGTGTGAATGTGTGTGTGAATGTGTGTGTGAATGTGTGTGTGAATGTGTGAGTGAATGTGTGAGTGAATGTGTGAGTGAATGTGTGAGTGAATGTGTGTGTGAATGTGTGAGTGAATGTGTGAGTGAATGTGTGTGTGAATATGTGAGTGAATGTGTGAGCGAATGTGTGAGTGAATGTGTGTGTGAATGTGTGAGTGAATGTGTGAGTGAATGTGTGTGTGAATGTGTGAGTGAATGGGTGAAATGTGAGGAACAAATTGTAAAGTGCTTTGGATAAAAGCGCTATATAAATGCACCATTTACTATTAGGTATGTAAATAAATACGTATACTGTACTTTATTATCCAAGAGGGAAAATTATTTATATTCCTCTGCATTTGACTCATCCTAACGACTAAGGAGCAGTCAGCTACAAGCACCCGGTGAGAGGATAGGAGTTCAGTGTCTTGCTCAAGGACATACTGCTGGGATCGAACCGGGACACCTTCAGATTACCACACTAGCACTATAGCTCTATAGCACGAGCCACAGCCAGCAATCTGATACCAGGTCTCTCTGTTACTAGTAGTGACAGCTACACCACACAGATAATCCTTTTTAAAAAGGAGAGAGACAGGCGAGAGACAGGTGGTGACAGATGTGACAGCATATATAGGATCCAAGCGCAATCGCAATGACATGAGGCTCCTGGAAGACACACCGATTGAATTGGAATGGAAGCATTAGACAGTTATGTAATTCCCCTATCACTTTCCTTACTCTAAATTAACATGCTGTCATTATTAATCTTCTCCTTAGTCTAAATTAACATGTTGTCATTATTCATCTTCTCCTTAATATGTTGTCAGTATTCATCTTCTCCTTAATATGTTGTCATTATTCATCTTCTCCTTAATATGTTGTCATTATTCATCTTCTCCTTAATATGTTGTCATTATTCATCTTCTCCTTAATATGTTGTCATTATTCATCTTCTCCTTAATATGTTGTCATTATTCATCATCTACGTGTGCTTCCTCTTTTATTTCTCTAAATAAGTGAGCTCCACTTTTACTACTACATAATAATGGCCTCCACCAACTACCTCTATTAGGACATACAAAGTGACTATCGCATGAATCACTTTAGATATCGTTGCAACTGATTCAAGTGTAATTGAACAATATCATCATGGGCCTTATTGAGTAAACACAAAGGGGAAATGTATGCTCCTGCTATAAAAATTGGACAGTTCAATAATCAAATATTGTGAATCACAGTGAACATGACCAATACCAGCTATATAGCGTTCAGAGAAGTCATAATCTAATCTGTAGTGTTGCTCCACAAACCCATGTATGAGAGATGAAGTGTGGATTCATAGCATTTTTATTAGAAGTTTGACACCCAATTTGGAGTTATTTCACAATAATGCTGAGGGTTCTGAGCCAGTGAACAGTGAACCCATATCAGTGGAAAGTCACCCTGGTTACTGTCACAGAGTAATTACTCTAGCCCCGTTCAATGAAGCAAAATGTGATCAAATACGTCACACGTCTCGACAAAATTATCCCGAAATCACAGGACGAACATATGCATCATGAGTACAAGTTCTGTTTTAAGTGTGGATTTACACTTTGAAAGCTACTGTATAATATAAGGTATTACAGGATTGGTTAATTTTTATAGAAGACTCACCTTTCCAGGCCGAGGGTTGACTTTACCATGTTCCTTCTCCTTGGTGAGCTACAAAAAGAGAAAGAGTATGTATTTGTTTTACTAAAACAAAAGCAGAAACAACAACAACAACAACAACAACAACAACAACAACAACAACATACTGTTGGTAAACTTAGCAACTGATATAAATAGCTAAATAACTAAATGCATACTACTGTCTTCTGAGAAATCAAGAAATATAAATCCAAGCGGTGAACATTCTTCATTGTCATACAGCAGAGCTGGTTATACAGGTGTCAATCTCAATTAATTAGAATATCGAGGAAAAGTAAATGTATTTCAGTAATTAAATAAAAAAAGTTAAAATCATAATTAGATTCATTACACACAGAGTGAAATATTTCAATATTTCTTAAAATGTTGATGATTATGGCGTACAGCTAATGAAAACCCAAAATTCAGTAACAGATAAAATTTGAATACTACATAAGACCAATACAAATAATAATATATATATTACAGAAATAACTGAAAAGTATATGTACTATATGTACTATAATGTAATATTTGGTCAGGGCTCCTTTTGCATGAATCAATGTGGCGTGGCATGGAGGCAATCAATATAATTTCCTCAATATTCAAATTTATAGAGATGCACCTGTATTTGTTTATAATGGAAAGGTAGAGCATGCACATCCACTCTGGTAATCAGATACAGGACAAAACAAAAGATCCAAGATTCTTCATGTGGATGAAGATATAATAATAATAATATATATATATTTTTTAACACAATCAAATACAGCGGGAGCAAGTTTAACAGGATTCTATTCATTTTGATATTTGTTTATAAACCACAACAAGAAGTCAGAAAGAAACACATGAATGTGAGAATATATATATGTATGTTCACTTTAGTTCCCATGTAAATAAAGCAACAAAAGTAGTATGAAAACCTCTTTCTAATTGTAGAGGTTGAATATTCACACTGGTAAGGTCGATACATCTGCACCACTGACACAGAGCTAAAGCAACCCAGAACCTTCCCATAGTCCCCAATAATACACCCTCCTCACACCATACATTTTACAGAATAACAGCTAAGGCCTCACTTCCTCCGTTCACTGGGCAGTTATGTCAATAGTTAAGACCACCGTGATGGTTTCAGCCTCTGATTTACTGTCCCGCCCTGCGCTTTCACACCCTTTTGAACACTAGCACGCCTGAATGTCTGAGCGTGGCTTTTAATTAACTCACCCTGTCCAACAGGTTATAAGAACGCCATGGAGGGGAGGGGGAGAGAGAGAGAGAGAGAGAGAGAGAGAGAGAGAGAGAGAGAGAGAGAGAGAGAGAGAGAGAGAGAGACAGACAGACAGTATTCATTCTGACAGCTCTTTTGACAAGCTTGAGCTTCAACTAACAACCGTCATCTGTCACCTCCACATTCCTCCGCCTCACATTTGTGTGTGCGTGTGTGTGTGTGTGTCTGTGTGTGTGCGTGTCGTGTGTCAGTGTCCTCAGCTGGGGGTCTGGTATGTGGAATGGAATGGAATGTGGAGACATGGCTTCTGTGTGTGTGTGTGTGTGTGTGCGTGTGTGTGTGTGTGTGTGTGTGTGTGTGTGTGTGTGTGTGTGTGTGTGTGTGTGTGTGCGTGTGCGTGGTCTCAAGTGTCAGTAGGACTGCGGTCTGTGGGAGCTCAATAGGAAACGACAATAGAAAACACTAAATCCTCATCAGTATAATGTCAATGACCCTTTTAAAAAATGCAATAGCCTTTTCTAAATAATTCGCTAACTGCGCCCGGCTCCAGCTATTGTGCGTTGGGAAATGGAATGCCTCGGTGTTCACGGCATGCCCGAGCAGCAACACCTCATGTGACCCGAGAGCCTGTCAGGGCATCGACCTACTATGGTGAAAACAAAGACATGCTTTTGTCTCATACTTGGCTGTAGGAACCTTAAAGGAACACGCCAACATTTTGGGAAATTAGCTTACCGTCTTCTCCAGAGAGAGAGAGAGAGACAAGAAGATAGATACCAGTTTTCTCTCTGTGCGTTCAGTAGAAAGCTATCTGGCTGCATGTTAGCCTAGCTTAGCACAATGAATGGAAGCGGACATGACCGGTTAGCCTAGGCATTGTCCAACTGACACCTCCCCCGAAGGCTAACCAGTCATGTCCGCTTCCATTCATTGTGCTATGATATGATACGTTTCACGTTAGCGTTTCACATTAGCACTTAGCATTGCCTGGCCAGCTGGGCAATAGGGACCACGATAGGTTCACAGGATTATTTGCGTCACACAGCCGGCTCAGAACTTAAAGAAGTACAGAGAAGCCCTCCACCCTCCTACAGTGGAATAATGTGAAAAAGGCACTCTGGTGACAAGTTCTGCACAAATAACAATCTGTATAGTCAAAGGCATGCCTCCAAGATGAGTTAACTGTAGATAAAAAACTGGTTTTTGAGCGGAGGAAACCTTTAAAGCAGTAAACAAAAACAAAAAAGAGATAGTCAAGGCTTACTTGATATTTAAATCCAAATACATACAATTTTAAACAAAACTAATTGTACTGCACTTTATGTGTAAATAAACAGTGACTTTAATTCGTCTTCCAATTTTTTTTTCATTCGATCCCACTTCACTGTGGAGCATTGGTGTCAGCTTCAGCAAAGCCCTGAGGAGTAGGGAGAGGCCACACGACTTCACTTCACAAATCCCCCTAAAAGCCTTTTTCCCTTGGATTTATGGATCAGGAGATTCGCTGAAACAAGCGATACACACCACACCGTGTCAAAACATGCGCGCACTTTAGCAGGCTATTAGGTAACTGTATAGCTAAAGGGCATCTATGGTAAAATGATTAAATATCTCATAGCCTCTCTCATGTCGACTCTCTCCTCTCTCACTCACTCAGCCGTGAACCATAGTCTCTCCGCTAAACAAATGACGATACTGAACACGCTGCAGGTACAGATGCAGCCCTCAGGTCTCTGAGCTCTGCTCTGCTCTGCTACTGCGGTAATCATGCACCATTAACCTGGCAGTGCTGTTAACGAGGCGTTAACGATACTGCGCCCTCGCAGGAGAGGTTCGATTTTTAAGAGCTGGATCTGTAGCTCGTTGCGTAATCAGATGACATCGTAATGTGTACAGTATGTGTATGTGTGTGACACCTTTTTGTCTGGGACTGTTGAGAACAATAGAGGGACCTTGGCACCGCGCCCTCACTCGCTGGGCTGCTCACTCTGTAGTCTGGATCTTTCACATGTATTCTTTATTTCTCTGCACAGGTCGTTTTCAGTGCCGTCTCTGTCACATTGGGCCCTTTTACATTTAGTCCTTTCGCTGACGCTTTTATCCAAAGTGACTTACAAGTTCTGTACGACAAGTCAGCAGGAAGGGCACGACTCTTTCAGCTGAGTAACAATGTTCATCAAACAGTGCTGAAACTTGGGTGTTGCAGTGTTGAGTGCATAGTAGTAAAGACATATTAGTATAGTAGGGAAGAGTGCATGATAGTAGAAGACAGTACGTTTTTTATATTGATTGAAGAAGTGTGTTTTTAGTCTACGGTGAAAGATTGTTCGGGTTTCGGCTGTCCTGACTGTGGTGGGGAACTTTGTTCCACCATTGTGGAGCGAGGACAGAGAATAGGCGGCTTCTCTTTGATGACCCTCCCGGAGCTCGGATAGGAGTGGGTCTGAGGCGGCCAGAAGATGCAGAGCGTAGGGATCTTGAGGGTGTGTAGTTAGAGACCATTGACCGGAGGTCGGCGGGAGCCGTTCCCTTCGCCGCGCGATATGCCAGGTCGAGGACCTTGAAGCGAATTCATGTGGCGATGCGGAGCCACAGCGGCCATTTTGACATACCAATGCAGGGTAGTAAACACTGGTGTGGTTAATAACATGAATTAGCGTTCCATTCCCTTTAGACGTGCCAGAAGCATGTCGGTGAGACGGCCCCTGGCTCCAGCGCACATACTGTACATGGAATGGTTTGAGACTGTGGGTCGGTTGAGTTCACAAAGCTGAAGATATTTTGTCTCTGATTTTAACTGTTTCGTTTACATTTTCTTCTTCTATCCTCTCTGTGTGATTAGTCGAGTTACTATGATACACATATCCCTTCTATCGTAGTCGTCGCTGTCGGATGAAAACCACTCAACTTTTCAGGAATTTGAAAAAAAAAAACTGCCTCATTTTGAGTCATATATTGGGGTTTCGATGTGTTTCGTAGGTCCTGGCGTCATGCAACTGGCTCACACGATAGAGAACCATGTAAGCCTTCATTCCCAATAAAATAAAAAAAATAAAAATTAGGAGATAAGTGGTATTCATCAGACCGCAATGAGTGGCTGTTTATTCCTTCTCACTGTCACTCCCAGTCAGTGTCTCTCTTTCTCTCTCTCTCTCCCCATGGATCACCCTGCAGCATTGATTCCAAATAACAATTTCCAAGCTTTAATTCCAAGGGACAACGACTAAACAGGGAGTCCTGTTTCACCATACTTGCGCTGACTAGAGCTGTGAACCTTCACTGGCCTCACGATTCGATTACGATTCAGCTGTCCACGATTCGATTCCATTCTACCATGCATCTCGATGCAGCTCAATAACATATCACATCCTCAATTTTATAATCTCTATTACTGCGCATGGCTACTTTTTCATCAATTAATACAAGCAGTCAGATAAATTAACTCTTCTATTTAGAAAGTTCTTAAATCAGAATGTCAAAATAAATGTCTTTACTAGTGTTGCACGATACACCGATTGTTACAACCACGGCCAGAGCCGCTCTCCCCCCCTGCTGTTTCCACGCCCTTATATGGGCAACTTCCTACTCCAGCGTCCACACGCTGTCACCTGGGATCAATCAACGCAGCTGAGACTCGTCAGGTCATCACCGACTCTGATTCTTTGTAACCTGTCTGCATGGTACCTATCGGATTAAACAACCTTAACCGCTCCATTCTCCTCTCCCTGTTCTGCTCATGGGCTCCAGTTTAACACCACTGTAACACCGACACTAGAAAAGTATCTCGATATACCCAGCTGTTAAAAACAGTTCAAACGGCTAGAATACTAGAATAGCCTGATGCTGTATTTTCTATGAGTTGAGTGGATGCATGACCGGAGCACTAGCTTTGCCTAGTGGGCGTGTCAACAGTGTCAGCTGAACACACCAAGAAGGGAAAATAGTCACAGATATCGCCGAATGTCTTATTATTTCATTATACAAAGTTTCTGAATGGACGTTTGGATTAAATCAAGTTGTATGTAGTGATGAGCAGTCGTTCAACGTTACACAGGTCGCGCCGCTATGCATGCTTAGCTTGCTAACGTTAGATAGCGGGAGCCGTCTGACAACAGATATGTTGTTTCAACAAATGGATTCACAAAATGGATTACCATCCAAACGTTATTGAAGACTCCTGTGACCGGTAAGTAGGTAGGCCTACTACGTACGTCTAACTTTTCCTAACCAATGTGACCGCAGCAATATGCGCAAATGTTCTATGTTATTATGCGTAAATGTGCCTGTTTTATATATTTTTTTACACATCAACGTTAGTAGGCTATAATAATCGATTATGTTCTGTCACTGCATCGATGCAGAATCGTCCACGTCCGCATCGCGATGCATCTTAGAATCGAGGAAATGTCCACACCCTTTGGCGCTGACCACCACCAAACTGTCCCCCTCCGGCCCATCCCTCCGCTTTCCTGTCCTCCGCCTCCGTCCTCCGCCTCCCCTCTCCGATTCATAAAGCGCTCTCGTCTCATCCTACTGTTCCACCTGTTTCTTTAACATACCATCCGTTACTAACCGGGCCAACGCCCATACTAATGATTGGTTTCCCCACACCCAGCCTAGCGGAGCTGAACAATGTGGCCAATGCGGCGTCACACACACCCACTCAACCCCTACCCGTGTGCTGTTGTATGTACTGTGTATGATACTGATGTGGTCCTGTTGTCTGATGAGTACAGTGATGTGAACAATCATTTCCCCTTAGGGATGCACCGATCTGATATTGATATCGGATCTGATATCACTAAAATGGCTGGATCGGGTATCGGTAAAAAAAAATATATATATATATCGGATTTCTTTTTATATAATATAATAAGAAATAAAATAAGAAATAACAATTTAGTACATTTATATCTATGTGTTAATTTGTTACATTTAGTTTCACTAAGTTGAATGAATGAATGAATGAAAACTTTATTTAACAGATTGCAGAATGGGTACAATATAGTACGGCTCAATACATACAATTGTTATTTTTTTATCCACTTTTTCTCCCATTTTCTATTTTTCTCCCATCCCAATTTCGTATCGTCCAATTCAACCCTCCCCTATCTCGAACGCTGTTTCATGCCTCCCACAAGCCGGCTGCAATGTGGACTAAGCCATACATAGCACGAGTCCCCTCCGATACTCGAGGTAGCAGCCGTCGCCTCTTTTCACCTGCGCAGCGCGATCTTTCAGCGTCGGGGGTCTGCGCTTTGGAGGGACGCCGCCCCCATCGCTTCTTGATTCTACTGCGCAGGCGCACCAACCGACCTGTAGGAGTCGCTGTCCACAACGTCCGATCCCCACCCATCAGTTTTCCCTCCCCCTAATACTGCCAATTGTATTAGTACGGACGACCAGCTAAACTGAAAAAATGTGGAGAGCTGGGCTCGAACCCAGCGTCTCCAGCATTGGTGGTGAGTGCCTTGCCCACTGCACCACCTGCCCACCTGCCCAATACATACAATTGTTAAGGGGATGCAGACCAGAGAAAGATGTTTGTCTTGTTTACATCAGGGTCCCCCATTTGCAATTCATAGTGACATTTATGACATACACAACATACATGACATCATGACATTTATGGCATAGGGACATACATGACAGGTATATAGTAGTACTTTCCTTAGTTAGGAAAGTAATGTTTTAAGTCAAGCCTGATGTTGCCTTGCACAAAATAATGATCCCAGTCTCTTCCACACAGTGAGGCATATCGTTTATTAATTGAACAATGGGTATTTTATTCACATTTACATTTAGTAATTTAGCTGACTCTTTTATCCAAAGCGACTTACAAGTTCTGTACGACAAGTCATCAGGAAGGGCACAACTCTATCAGCTGAGTAACAATGTTCATCAAAGTGTTGAGTGCTACAGTGTAGGTTAGTATATTAGGACAGTAGTGCATGACAGTAAGGTTAGTTAGGGTTCAATATTAAAAAAAAAATCCATTTCAGATAATGGTATGGGTATCGGATCGGTACTCGGTATCGGCCGATACCCAAAGCCAGGTATCGGTATCGAGACTGACAAAGTCGGATCGGTGCATCCCTACCCTTAGGGACATTAAAGTGTAAGTAGTCTCTGGCTTGGCTCCATCACATGCCACTTTACAGCAACCTCGTGCATCAATATAATGGGCAAGTGTTTTTAACTTGTCGAATGTGTACTTATTTTTTTTTAAATGTACCCGTACTTTTCGGACTATAAGCCGCTGCTTTTTCCCCCATTTTTCGACCCTGCGGCTTATATAACGGTGCGGCTTATATGTGACTCAACGTGACCAAACCCGAAAATGTAAAAATCTAAATATTGCTTTTTTGACTGCATTGAAATGTTATTTATCTGTTCCCTTATTTGCTAAACTTAATACAACTTGTAAATGAGTTAATTCTTGTTATTTGTCCGACAGTATTGTGTCCCAATGCTAATTACATATGGTAATTAAACATTAAAACACGTGCGGCTTATAGTCCAGTGCGGCTTATATATGTACACATCATTCAATTTAGCTGCTGCGGCTTATAGTCAGGTGCGGCTTATAGTGCGAAAAGTACGGTACTTATACTTAGTTGTACTTATGTTATTGCACATACCACAGACAGTTTATTGCATATAAATACCTGTTTTTTTAATTGTTGCTTTTTCATTCCTTTATGCTGTGGAGCAAACGCAGAGTAAGAATTCCATTGTACTTGTTGCATATGAATCTGAATGTGTATGGAGGTATGTACTGTGCCCATCCCCTCTGCCCTGCAGGACTGGCTGCACAGTCAGACACGTAGGACCGGTGATGGTTTAGCTGTTTCTCCTCATCTCCTCATCCACCTCCACACTTAAAATGTTTACACTTATTGTACATTGTACTGTATATTTCTGTATATTTTTGGCTGTATAGTTTTTTAAGATATAAGATTTTAGAATGTACATACATGCCAGATATGTATATCCCGGACCGTATTGTATCCTTTATTCTATTTCATTCTTATTTTTAATATTATTATTATATTATATTATTATTATTCCTATTTTAGTCCTATTGACTACCTAAATGTTTATCGTTGCTCAATGTGAGCGACCTGTAGTGGGCGAATTTCCCTCGGGATTAATAAAGGATTCTTCCATTCACTTTCACTGTCGTTTTCGTTCCCATCAGACGTCAACCAAGACGCGAGGAGAGACAACGCGGGAGTGAGACAACACAAAGGGCCGAGGCGTGGCTCCCAGGGCCGGTCCTCTGCAGCAGGCACAGACAAGACAGCCGGGCTGGTCCACAGAGGCTCGTAAAATAACACAAAGGAAGAGTGGAGATGATAGCCTGCTATAGGATTAATCGCTGTGTATCTCTCTCTGGCTGGGAGAGTTATGGAGTTCCCCACATAATCATCGTAATCGTTTGTGAGGTGGAGGTGAAGTGTCCCGTTGGGAGTTAAATAGTTCAGCTGGAAATAACTGTTTGTCTGTCTGTCGAATGTACCGTTTCCTCCCCCTCAAATGTATATATTCTCTTTTTTAGAAACTCTGTCTGTAAATAAACAGTACTGTATTTGTATGTTGTCGTGTATGTCATAAATGTTATGAATTTAAAATGGGGGACCCTGATGTAAACAAGACGAAAGTCTTTCTCTGGTCTGCATCCCCTTAACAATTGTGTGTATTGAGCCGTACTGTATTGTACCCATTCTGCAATCTGTTAATAATATTTTCAATCAATCAATCAATCAATCAATCAATCAATCAATTACAACACCAACAAGAAAAACCCAAAACAAAAGGAGCTACTACAGTGTGAGTTCGATTACTATTGTTTTTACCATCAATGCTCATTTCTCTCTCTCTTTCTCAGTGGCTCAGGAGGTAGAGCGGTCGTCTGGTAATCGGAAGGTTCCCAGTTCGATTACCAGAAGGTTCCCGGGCACTGGCAGCGTGTCAAAGTGTCCTTGAGCAAGACACTTAACCCCTAATTGCTCCCGATGAGCAGGTTGGCACCTTGCATGGTTGCCTCTGCCTCTGCCGTTATATAAATGCACCATTTACCATTACATTATCTTTAATCTCACTGTCCTACAGACGGTTTCACTGGAATTATGTTGCTAGGGAACAGTTTGGACGCAACTGTCAACTATTACATTAGCAAACATTGCACCAGGAAAGTTAGGAAACAAGACCTTTTTGAATGTTACGGTTGTTACTCTGGACCCGTCTCTCCACAAACATACTCTCCACTATACGACTGTCTCTCTCAGTTGACGGAGGCAAAGCAGGTGGAGCTGTAAAGGTCTGTTCACACCCTTAGTACTATCACACAATTCAATCTCCAAGAGCAACCACTGACCTTATAGTTTTGCGTAGGCCTACAGCTCAAAGGCTATGGCATAAAGGCAAGCTATTCTATAAAGCTGTTTTAAAATGTGTGGTTTATAACGGCGGTTGGCGGTCTATTCGGTTTTAAATCATGTCCAGCAACAAAAACATTATCAAAACATTATCCATTTAGGGATCAGTGACATGAAGACTTTTAAAACGTTATAAACCCCGGGTTAATAAATTATGGGTTTAACGATACACAATTATACAATTTTGAGGTCACAATTCGATGTGAGTTTTTGATTCTTTATGTGTTCAAATGTAGGGGTGTAACGATCCATCAATTAAATGATCAACGAGTCATCAATGCAAAGTGCAAACATCGATCCATATTGTCATCTTTAAGATACGCTTTTATTTTTTAATTCCCATAGTGCGTCCGTGTCACCATTTCTGTCCAAGCGCACCTCCTTCCTAAATATTCAAACAGTGCAAGCTACTAGCTGGCGTCGCCAGGCAAGTGGCACACACCCAAGAAAAAGACAATGAGGATATTTACTCCTCTCAGGAATAATTCAACAGTGTGGTTTACAAGATAATAGGCTGTGACAAAACACGATTTGCAGAGACATGATGCCTCACAGTGTCGAGAACGATGGTTTTTGTGAGATATTGTGTACTCAAGAGCCGATATACACAATCACATTAAGATGACACTTCAGTGAAAGAAATCAAATGTCTTTGATGAGAAAATATCATATCATTGTCCAAATAATTGATATAACGTTGTATCGTGATGAAACTTGCGATTTACACCACTAATTCAGAATAATAATATATTATACATAATAAAATTCGTACACAATGACAATTTTTCTTAAACATTATGCTAATAGCAGTAGCAGTGCAACATAGGCTTGGGCGGTATGACGGTATATCAGGGTATTTAGAAATCCCGACGGTATTGAAAATCAATACCGTCAAAATCACAGATGCGTTTTAGTTTCTATTACACTGAAACGGAGTTTTGACAGGGACGGCATTGGTTGTAGTGCACACACAGCACGCGCCAGCAGAGGGCGAGACCAGTCCTCACTAGTGGAGCGAGCACACGCAGAGCTGGTTGTCTACACACAGGAGGACGCAATCGATAGGGGGGAAACCCGCTTCAGTGGTGGAAATTAAATGAGATACGCTTACCGTTGCTGGTGCTCCGGGCTAACTGGCTACCGTTCTGAGAGCTAACGTTACTAGTACTAGGGTGCTGCAGGCTAACTGGCTACCGTTCTGAGAGCTAACGTTACTAGTACTAAAATGCTGCGGGCTTCTGGCTACCATTCTGAGAGTTAACGATACTAGTACTAGGGTGCTGCAGGCTAACTGGCTACCGTTCTGAGAGCTAACGTTACTAGTACTAGGATGCTGCAGGCTTCTGGCTACCATTCTGAGAGCTAACGATAGCAGTACTAGGATGCTGCGGGCTTCTGGCTACCATTCTGAGAGCTAACGATAGTAGCACTAGGATGCTGCAGGCTTCTGGCTACCATTCTGAGAGCTAACGATAGTAGCACTAGGATGCTGCAGGCTTCTGGCTACCTTCTGAGAGATAATGATAGTAGCACTAGGATGCTGCAGGCTTCTGGCTACCTTCTGAGAGCTAACAATAGTAGCACTAGGATGCTGCGGGCTAACTGGCTACCATTCTGAGAGCTAACGATAGTAGCACTAGGATGCTGCGGGCTTCTGGCTACCTTCTGAGAGATAATGATAGTAGCACTAGGATGCTGCGGGCTAACTGGCTACCATTCTGAGAGCTAACGATAGTAGCACTAGGATGCTGCGGGCTTCTGGCTACCTTCTGAGAGATAATGATAGTAGCACTAGGATGCTGCGGGCTAACTGGCTACCATTCTGAGAGCTAACGATAGTAGCACTAGGATGCTGCGGGCTAACTGGCTACCATTCTGAGAGCTAACGATAGTAGCACTAGGATTCTGCGGGCTAACTGGCCATCGTTCCGTGATTTGTTTACTTGGTAACACGGGTTGCCCCCCCCCCCCCCCCCCCCCCCCCGCTGATGAAAATGAAAGTCATACCGTCATATACCGTATACCGGGGTATTATGTCAGCAAGGTATGACGGTATGAAAAAAATTATACCGCCCAAGCCTAGTGCCAGACCACCAGCTAACCTGTACCTTAAACATTATGCTAATAGCAGTAACTGTACCACACCACCAGTTAACCTGTACCTTAAACATTATGCTAATAGCAGTAGCAGTGCCACACCACCAGTTAACCTGTACCTTAAACATGGTGCTAATAGCAGTAGCAGTGCCACACCACCAGTTAACCTGTACCTTAAACATTATGCTAATAGCAGTAGCAGTGCCACACCACCAGTTAACCTATACCTTAAACATTATGCTAATAGCAGTAGCAGTGCCACACCACCAGTTAACCTGTACCTTAAACATTATGCTAATAGCAGTAGCAGTGCCACACCACCAGTTAACCTGTACCTTAAACATTATGCTAATAGCAGTAGCAGTGCCACACCACCAGCTAACCTGTACCTTAAACATTATGCTAATAGCAGTAGCTGTACCACACCACACCACCAGTTAACCTGTACCTTAAACATTATGCTAATAGCAGTAGCTGTACCACACCACCAGCTAATCTGTACCTTAAACATTATGCTAATACTAATAGCAGTAGCTGTGCTACCGCTTAATACCATGGCTACTTGCCAAAGACAAAACATATGTGTAATTTATATTTTCAACATTAAAATGATAAAGAAATGTGTTATTTCTCACTATTGACTTTTATTATAGTCCCTCTGCGCCCCCTTAGCAACTGCTTGACAACCACCCGTCTCTTGACTGATGCCAGTGACAATGGCCCAGAAAGCTAACTTTATACTAGCAAGTCTTTCTGTCAATAACGTTGCCTGCGTGGTTAACAAACAGTGAACATGATCCGATGGTATGTTTGACAAAAAGGCTGGCTTGCTTGACATCTCATTGTCCCCAAATCAATCAAAAAAATGCATGTTAAATATGCGTGGTCAGTCAAAGCCTCAAGTAGGCCTACAGTTGTTGCGAGTTGAATTGTGAGGACGGGATGTGCCATGATATGAAGGGATTATGTAAATCCAGGAATAAATTGCCTGTCCACATAGCTGCTTTGCTAGCTCTATCTGTCAGCTGTCAGCTTCTTCCCCCAGGCCATTAGAACACTGAACTCTCCACTCACAAGTACACATGGGCACACACACACACACACACATGAGCACACATGAGCACACACACACACACACACACACACACACACACTCATGCGGCAACCGCTAAAACAACCATGTAAACAAAATGTCACTTTAAAAAATAGAAAGTCACTTTAAAGGAAGGAGGTACTAATAGTATAGTTTAGATACATTAAGAGTTAAAATTGTAAATTGTATATTGTATAGTAGTGTATATAGGAACCAGTTTCTCAGGAACTTAGCATGTCTTTTTTGACCATGCATATCTTGTGTCTTACCTATTTAATTTTTTCTATGTTTATTTTTTTCTATGCCTATTTTATTATTGTATTTTGCACAATCAATGCGGGCATGACCACCCGCATTTCACTGTATGCCCTGGTATGTATGTGACAAATAAACCTCTTGATTCTTGATTCTTGATCTTGGAAACACAATGAATGAATGAATGACCTTTATTTATATAGCACCCTTCACAGCACGAATGCACAGGGTGCTTTACACTACAGCTTAATATAAAAACACAATAAAACAAAATCAGAAATAAATGACAACAGACAAACAGCAGTTAAAAACAGTGAAACCAGATAGAAAAAGTAGAATAAAAGAATTTGGATAAAATCATGAGTCACTAATTAAAACAACACTATAGAACAGTGAGGACAAGAAAAAGGCGCCTATGTGTGATCAAAAGCCTGCCTGAACAAATGTGTTTTTAGTTGTTTTTTAAAAGAGTTCTCAGAGGGGGCAGTTCGCAGGTCCAGGGGGAGAGCGTTCCAGAGCCTTGGTGCTGTCACCTCGAAGGCTCGATCACCCCTTGTTTTTAGCCTGGTCCTGGGGATCACTAGGAGGTGCTAATCGGCAGATCTGAGTGAGCGGATGTTGGTGTAGGGATGGATGAGTTCCGTGATGTAGATAGGGGCCTGACCGTGAAGTGCTCTGAAAGTGAAAGTGAGGACTTTGAAGTGAATTCTATAGTGTACCGGGAGCCAGTGCAGGGATACCAAAATGGGAGTGATGTGACATGATTTTTTTGACCTTGTGAGTAGCCTGGCTGCAGCATTTTGGACCATTTGTAGTTTATCTGTGGATGATTTGGTGAGACAGGTGAAAAGTGAGTTGCAGTAGTCAAGCCTAGAGGAAATAAAAGCATGCACGGATAGTTCTAGTTCAGAGTGAGATATGATGGTGCGCAGTTTTGCAATGTTTCTGAGGTGAAAGAAGCAGGTGCGTGTGAGTGTTTTGACATGTTTGTCTAGGTTCATGGCCTGGTCAAAGACAACACCCAGGTTTCTCAGGTGGGGACGTATGTTGTCTTTAAGGGACCCCAAGTGAGTGGCCACTCTAGCTGCAGTCTTTTCAGCTGCTACGATCAGCACCTCCGTTTTATTTGCATTTAACTGGAGGAAGTTACTCCCCATCCAGCTCTCAATGCCGAGCAGGCACTCCTGCTCGGCATTGACCAAAATTGGCCAAAAGAATAATACTGCAACTGCATGCATAATTGTACAATAACTATATGTGCGTAAAACACAGTAGTGCAAAACAATTCATGGTGTTTGATGTAAGCACACCAATGCCAGAGAGTGCATTCAGCTGAATAGCGAGATGAAGCACATTCTACCTGGTCAGCAACATGGTTATAAACCTTGAAGCAGAAACACTATGGGTGGGATCCACAAAGGGTTTGCGCAGCTTTTTCCGACGCAAAGCTGGTGCATATACTGTAGCTCTGAAACTCAGTTTGCTATCCACAGAGGACGCGCAATGGGTAACTGCGTTCCGTCAGCATTGTGTCCGGTGCAATTATCACGTATTTAAATGAGGTTGTATGGGCGGAACATGTCCCTTTTCTATGCAAATGAGCCTCGTCCAAAAATGCTCCCAATCCACAAAGCCCGGCGCCAATAGACCTATCTCAAACCCTGCCCCTTTTCTTGATCCTCCAATCACAGCTGTCGCTTACCGAGGAAGTCCGAGGTAAGCGACAGCTGTGATTGGAGGATCAAGAAAAGAGGGCAGGGTTTGAGATAGGTCCATTACACCGAGCAGTTAACGCTACGCACCTACCGTCTTCACAGACATGGTGGTAACTAAGCGCAAAGCCCTAAACGCTATAAAGGGGCATCATGCCAGCGTCACAAGTGATCATGGCAGCAGTAATTGTTGCCAGACGCTGGTATCGTAATGCCAGGCGTGCCCGTGAAGGAATATTTCGCAGGAGAATATCACTCTACTGGATGAAATCAAGAATGATATTGAGCCAGCCACCCAGAGATCCCATGCAATCGTATTTATTATTTAAATATTGTTATTTAACGTTGTCGGCTTTCCCAATGTTGTCGGCATTATTGATTGATTGAGATTTTGCATCATGATGCAACTTTTATTTGCTACTTGTTTTATTATTTATTCATTATATAAAGCACTTTTAACTGTATGAAAGGTGCTATATAAATAAGTGTAAGTGTAATAAACAAGAAACGGACAATTAAAAAGGCCTCCCAAATAGTTGAAGATAACACACACACCCCTCACACACCCATTACAAACTAATGCCCTCAGGCCGTCGATACAGAGCTTCATCATTGAACAAAAGGGGCTTAGGTAGCTTCGTGCCAACCTCCATCAGACTGCTGAACACCTAGGTCTGGTGGAGGCCGGACTGCCCGCCCCCCCCCCCAAAGACTTTGGACTACTTAAAATAGACACCCCCTTCCACCTGATGGACATATGTACCTGTACTACTATTATTTCTATACATATCATGCTTTAAGTACTGTAGTTTTAATGTAGTTGGTGTTTTTTTATATAGTGGTCTTTTTATTGTAGTTTTTTTTTTTTTTATATAGTGGTGAGTGTCTATGTATTGTGACTGTATGTTTGTCTTTCAACCACTGCACAAATGAAGTTCCGAAAGGAAAATAATGTAATTTGAAGTTGAAGTTGAAGTATTATTATTATTGACTGCACTTACGTTCCAATTGTAGCACACTTATGCTCCAGAATAAACTTTTCATTTATAACGTGTCGTCGGGTCCATGAGGATTAGACGCTGGAAGCAGGCCAATGAAACGTTTATTCTGGAGTATATGAGTATATGATATATGAAGACAGGTTCTATTATCCTAACTAAACATTAAATACAACTTGCTCACTCAAAATATTCGTTAATTATAAAATATCTTCACTGGCACAGTGCCTAAATTGTCAAGAGGGGTGTGTTGTCGCGGGAAAGGTTACAGTAGTACAGTAGTAATTATGCAATAAGGACGCTACCCTACATTTCGTCATGTACAGCCAGAATCTATGCACGGATTTTGTTGATTGATGTTTCCTTGGAACACCAGAAAATAGATCTTACGTTTACGGTATATGATTTGTTGGACAAATATGCGAAGTGGCATGACTTGCTCCAAGTCTGACAGTGAACGCTATTATAAATAAGGCTAAGCACTAAGTCATGTAATTTCAAATGCTTGGTTCTGAGATTATCATACAGTAAACATTTATTTCTGATAGGCGTGCTGATCAGCAATAATGCAACGTCATGATTGTCGATTCATGGGAGTATCGATAAATAGACAGATTTGTTTATGTAGGCTATATTAAGCAGCACATATAAATGACAAAAGACAGTGAAAAAAACAAAGGATGCAATGGGTCATGAAAATACAAATTAAGCAAGCTCTATACATTACGAAGTAAACGAAATAAAATACGAAATTAATGGAATATTAATGGTGAAAAATACTGTTATGTAGATGCCTCATTTCGGGTTTATTTTCCCCCTTCCTGATATCTGCCAACAGCGCTGTCAGGAGTGCAGACTGCTCCGTGAGCCAACTGCGCTGGAGCAGATCAGGAGCAAACTCCGCACATAATGGGCGTGTCTGCCCTAGTATCTCATCCGCGCAATGTCCTTAGTGGATTAGCTCGCAAAGACGGAGCAGATACCGCACGCAAACCCCGCGCAGTTAAGGGTGCAATTAACACCGCGCAATCATTCTTAGTGGATCCCGCCCTATATATTATTAACGTCTAACGTTAGCTCCCATCATCAGTGCTACTGACACGCTACACTGACAGCCTCTGTAAAACCGCAAGGAGTATGAAACTTGTTGTTGAGTATGTTCCCTCGTAAAACTGGCACAAATATGAAAATGATAAATAAAAGGCTCCTTAAAATATCATTCATAAAAAAAAGAAATTATGTAATATTTTACAACATTGAGTAATAACCAGGGGATGCTGCTGCATATATTAATGCTCTGTCATCTTTGAGATGAGATGAGTTGCTTGGGAGCAGTTAGGATGCCGACGGCGTGTGCCGTGAGATAAGTGAAGGGATTATCAAGTGAAGGTTGGGAAGCGGATGAATTTAGAACGGTGATTAATCTTAAACCGAACTGCGCGTGCATTAAACGGTCTTAACGCACACCTGCCGACCAATCACAAAAGAGTATTCACCCAGACCATGGTATAATATAAACCGTTTAAAATGTCAATACACCGTATGGAACGTACATTCTTCTCAACGTCGATTCTGTAATGTGATCGCTGTTATGCACACACACCCCCGTACATGGCACACTAAACAGAAACCGTATTCACTTCACTGCGATTACGCATCGGCACGTAAACACGCAACCTCTCCCCGACAAGATGGCTGTGGTTGCTTCGACACGGTGTTCCTGCCCATCGCCCTGCGCAGTAGAAGTTATCCCACAAGTACAGGAACTGTCTCTGAGGCGCGGTGGAGTCAACAGCAGTCTCAGTGACAGAGATCATGGTAACATGAGCTCAGGTCTAGCTGTACGCTGTGGCCTGAAAGGAGAAAACTACTGCACCAAGACCACTGTTTATCTGCCAGACCAACACACAAACACGCACTTGAATACTTTATTTGGTTCCACAAAATATATTACATAAACAGGGAATCAAATATATCGGGGCCAAGCAGCAGCAGTGAACACTCAAAGGTACACATAGTACCTCCTTCTCCATGCGGCTAAGCTGCCAATAATAGCTGAGACAGAGCAATATTTGTTTGGCTTTTCTTTTAGACATTGCAGCAATTCTCAGACACACGCACACGCGCCACGCACGCACGCACGCACGCACACACACACACAGAGACAAAAAACAACTCAAGAGAGGAGAAGAGAGCAGGTAGAGTTAGTTTGGTGAGACTTGAGTCAACACGCTGTGCCAGCTTTTAGTTTTCTTTCTTGGTCTTGGATGCCTGTGTACTGTAGCTCAGTGTAATCCTTGTTGACATTATGAGTATCAATAGAGTCTGCATCATTACAACAGGAACACACAGCCGTGGCTCCAGTGGCTTGGTCATACACCTCCTCTCGCTGTCTCCCCTCAGGGAGGAGGCTTTGTATAGGAGCGCTGGTAAACTGCACTGACAGGCTGTAGTAGATAAAAAAGGCTGTGTGTGTGCCGTCTTTGTCTGCGTGTAGAAGTGGAGGAACCAATGGATATTTGTGGGCATAGTCTTGTTCCAAGCCCTGCAGGTGTGTGTGTGTGTGTGTGTGTATGTGTGTGTGTGTACCCCTTCATCGATGTGAGTTGACGCGGCATAGAAAATTATTTTGAGACAAGTCCTGATCAGCCAGGCCTTTCACAGGCACGGGGCACAAGTTCAAACACAGGCACATGCACGCACGCACACGATACGATACGATTCGATTCAGGTGCCTGCGATCGATACGAGACGATATTATGTGCCCATTTAACACAATCAGTCACATTTAGATCAACTAAAAAAAAGGCCACGGAAATGTCAATTGACGTTTTTATTTTTGAGCTCTTCCAGACATTTAAATGGAAAAACAATCTATTGTTTTTAATACAAATAGACCTCCTGTTCACTGTAAAGTGCCACGTTTTTACATATTGTTTAAGCTTAAACTTTAAGTCCAATGTTTTGGAACTCGCAACACGCAAGCTAAAACCCCTCCCTCTCCCAAACTGTTTTATGTTGCATGATGATCATGAATACATTTAATGGTATTCATGTTTAAATATCAACATTATCTGTCCATCCTCAGTAAATAATATCAATATAATAATACTCCTGACTTCATCTGGTATTTTCAAACACACGGTAGCTGCTTAGCTTAGTTAGCTTAAGCAGCTAATGTAACGCTAATTTCGATCTACCCACGCGACGATGCAAAGCATGTTAGATGCATTTGACCGTTGCGGGGAAAAAACTGCACAGACTTACATCGGGTCGCAAAATAGACGCTCTGTAGCGCTGCTCTGCTGTAACGTCTACACGGAGTTTCAACTACTGGGCGGATACGACTCGCGGATTTTCAAAATAAGAGTATCGCAATATGAATCGATCTTCTTACGTTGCATCGATCCTATTTGATTATTAATAATAGATCGATATATCGATCTGGATCGATGTATCGTCCCACCCCTAACGCACACGCACACACACACACTCTCTCTCTCTCCCTCTCTCACACACACACACACACACACACACACACACACACACACACACACACACACACCGAACACACACACACAGACTTTTCTATAATTTTAAGGTATTTATGAGGTCATCTCCTCCTCCTCTTCCTAAGCCGAGCTGTTATAATTGTTTTGTTTGTGACAGGGGTGAAACAAAGAGAGGGAGAGCTGGTTATGCAAAAGATGGACATCCTATACAGGCTGATGTAACATATATGGACACCGGAATCTATTGTAATTTGTCACCTTAGACGCGGCCACCATTTCAAGGCTTTCTCACGCCCTACCACTCACTACAGGGGGCGGCGGATGTGTCACTCAGTGAGAGCTGAAGACAATGCACGCGACACTAAAAGTAACTCTGAATTAACATCATCTCTTGCTACACAAACAGCTGACCTGGATGTCAAGGAAGGACGTTAGTGCAAAGAGTGTGGCTGCTTGAATGCCTTTGCCTTGGGCCCAAGCACACTGTATTATTTAAATGTAGATACTCTACGCCTTGCCCACCTGTGATTCAGATCTGCCAATATCTCAACTTTATCTCAAAAATATTTACGCAAAGGAGACAACGTTTATAACTAACCAAATAACTGTTAACATTTGAAGCAATAAATCATGTGGCTGTTTGCAGTCCTGTCGCCCATTCATGTAGTTACTGTCTATCTATACTGTCTAAGCCAGGCAACATAAAGCGAAGAATGCGCACGTACCATTATGTTTGTACACCGTGTGCTTCTTAAACTGGCAAAGGAATAAAACCGTGCTTCTATTCTTGTTGACTTTAAGAGTCGTGCCTCTCTTCCATGAAATAAACATCTCTAAAAAAACAATGACAACTGCAATACAACTCACATAGGCGTCGGGGAAGGCTCTGTATTTGGGGATGATCTTCTCCGGCTCCGGCTCTGCCTTCTGGAAGTGGGAGCCTCCATGGACGCTGTTGAAGAGTGGGGACTGCGAGGCCCCCATCATGGAGCCCTCGCTGCTGAAGCTCCTCTGTAGCACATGGGTACCAAGGGCCCCGGCGCCCATGCCCATGCCGGTCCCCATGCCCATCCCAGTCCCCATGCCCATCCCCGTCCCCATGCCCATCCCCGTCCCCATGCCCATCCCCATGCCCTGGGTTTGTCCGTACATAGACCGTGGGGAGTCCGGGAAGTTGAAGGACCTGTGGAGGTCTATGGATCCGGTAGGGCTGAGCAGGCGGTTGGGACTAAGGCAGCTCGGTGGCGAGCCGATGTTGAGCGGGGCCCTGCTCATGCGAGAGTTGGGATCTTCGGTCCCCCCCATCAAGGAGTTGGTGTTGAACGATGCCCTGCTCATGCGAGAGTTGGGATCTTCGGTCCCCCCCATCAAGGAGTTGGTGGTGTTGAACGATGCCCTGCTCATGCGAGAGTTTGGATCTTCGGTCCCCCCCATCAAGGAGTTGGTGTTGAACGATGCCCTGCTCATGCGAGAGTTGGGATCTTCGGTCCCCCCCATCAAGGAGTTGGTGTTGAACGATGCCCTGCTCATGCGAGAGTTGGGATCTTCGGTCCCCCCCATCAATGAGTTGGTGTTGGGGGAGTTCAGGAGGAAGGAGAAGCGTTCGTAGCGCGACGTTGTCGCCCCCCCCGGGTCGTTTCCGGTTCCCACTCCGGCGAATCTCGCTCCGCTGCTCATGCGGTCGTACGAAGGCCCGACGTCGGGCAGCGAGGCGGTTCTGAAGAGCGAGGAGCAGGGGGGGGCCTGAGTCTTGGCCCGGCTGCTGTTCTCCTGATCTGTGGAGGCCGACCTGTAGCTGGAGAAGAGCAGGCTGCTCTCCAGGCGAGAGCTGGTGGCGCTGGGAGGCTGGGGTCCTCCTCCTCCGTTCCCGTTGGTCAGTGAGGAGGAATGCGAGTCCTCCGGAGAAGAGTCTGACCCCAGGGAGCTGCTTCTCATCACGATGCTGTTGGCTGCGGAAGCTCTGAGGGGCATGGCCGGGCCTCTGCTGCCAGTCTCTGCCTGCAAGCGACAGGGACACAAGCAATTAGGTACCGCACAGCCACACAGCATGCTGATGCAACGTTAATAACATCAGTTTTTATCCGTTTTTCTAGGTTTTCAATGTCACTAGCCCATGTCAAAGACAATTTTACTATGCCATACTATGTGGGGAAGAAATGTACTGCATGTAAGATAAGATAAGATAATCCTTTATTGATCAATTCAATCAATCAATCAATCAATCAAGATCCCCTTGGGGAAATTCAGGTGTCAAAGCAGCATGGGGGGGGGGGGGTACAGGGTGGGGGATGCATAGCTTCACAGTAGAAATACAATATAGTAATATAAAATATAATAATAGAGTAATATAAAAAGTCATATAAAATAAAGTAATATAAAATATAAAATAGTCATATAAAAGTGTGTGTTGTACCTGCAGGTTCTGCTTCATCATGGTCAGCGGGGAGCGTGTGTCCTTGTGGCCGCCCCAATTGAGCCCCAGGTCAGGGGGCAGGATGTGGCCACCGTTGGGGGCCTCGGCCGGGGCCCCTGGCGCCGGGGGGGACTTGGTGGGGCTGGGGAGGGCCGCGGCGGGTAAGGCGGTAGGGCTGGGGGCGGCGTCCTCCACGATGGGGGCCAGGGAGGAGAAGAGGGTGGGGGGAGCCCCGCGCAAGCTCCTCTGTCTCTGGGGGGCTCCCATGTTCTTCAAGGTGTCCACCATGGCGTCCATGTCCTGCTGGCGGGGGGAGTTGGGGCTGGGGGAGATGGGGGAGGAGGAGGAGGAGGAGGGGCGGGGGGGAGCGGGTTCGGGGACCAGCTCCACGCGCGTGGCCGTGAACACCCCCGTGAAGGAGGAGGAGGTCGCAGGCTCAGTGTCGTCGTCGTGGAGCCCGAGGCTGTCGCCGGCTCGCGGAGCCGAGGAGAATCGGGTGACGGCTGCAGAGAGCGGCTGCGAGTCCCAGTCCGACTTGATCTTCACTGCTGCCTCTGCCTCTCGCAGGCTCTCTCTCCCTCCTGCAGGTGGCTCCTCCCACTCCTCCCTGAGGCTCCTCCTCCACTCGTGTTCTCCCCCGCCGCCTCCCTCCCCGGACTCGCTCTCGCTGCGCGGATAAGTTTCCCTCGTGCCGCTCGGCCCGTCGTCAAGGAAACGGTGTGTATCTGGGGAGAGGGAGGTGGTGGTGGTGGTGGGGAGGTTTCGTGTGTACAGAGAAGCCTCGGGGAGAGAGGAGGAGGAGGAGGAGGGAGGAGGGGGGGGAGTCTCGCTGAAGTGAGAGGCGGGAGGGGGGCCCTCCTCTCTCGAGTCGGGTTCATACGGCACGACCCCCTCGTAATGGTTCCTCCATCTGTAATCCGTTGATCCTCCTGACCGCCGGTCAGCTCCATGTGACTCGCTCAGAGTAGCGCCTGGTCTGCCGAAGTCCACGGCATCTGGTCTGAGATCAGTGTCATTGGTCTCCGTGACCGAGGAGGACGAGTTGTTGAAGGGTCGCTGTTTGTATTCGCCTCTGCCCTCGTAAGGGGGAGAGGTGGGGTTTACGTCGAAGGCGGCGCTGTAGCCGCCTGGATTCATCTCGTCGACTGATTCTGGGTCAGCTTTAGTCCGCTGAATCTCCGGAGCAGACACTTCTACTACCGCTGACTCGAGGATGGCTGAAACATCCAGAGACCTGGAGAGAGAGAGAGACAGAGAGAGACACAGAGAGAGAGAGAGACACAGAGAGAGAGACACAGAGAGAGAGACACAGAGAGAGAGAGAGAGACACAGAGAGAGAGAGAGAGATGACACCAAAGTTAATGACAGTCATTGACCGGTGGTGATAAATGCAGTGCGTTTAAAGCAGCTCTCTCGGGGTGTGGTGGTGAACAGGTAAAGCAAACAATGCTAATGACTGTATACAGGTGAACTTTGAGCGTCCTGCCAACCCTGTGTGCACTGTCAAAACAATGTTTACAGAGAGCTCACGATAACACGAGCGGTGCACGATGTGCTTCGTCCACCAGCTGTGAGTGACAGGATACCATTCAGCAGTAAGTACTTTCATCCGACTGTCTGAAAATAAAGCATTCAACGGAGGGGCAAAACTGTCTGAAGAGAAAAAGCCGAAAAGACCCGTTTCTGTGCATCGACGACAAGGCAACGCTGCCGTCTGGGACAGTAGTAGAGAGTTGGTGTTTATAACGTGATGAGCGCTCCCAGCTGACAGCTTAAGGTCACACAGTGTCAACACAGTGACACAAAGGCCCCGGTGCGTTTGAACATCCTGTGCATTTTGCCTGCTGGCCTCATCTCACTCGACAGCCGCTCAACCCGCCTGCCGGAGCCGCCCAAACCAAAAATGCATCCACTCAAAGCACACGTTTTAAAAGGCGTCTGCAGAAGTATGTCATGATGAGCTCTGGGCTTGATCTTAATAAGTAGCTGAAACCGCAAATCAACTTTAGACAGAAAAAAATCTAAAAAAGAGTGATCATTATCACACCTGCATTGGCCAACTTGCAATTTATCTTTCCCCGTGTCTGTTAGAACAACATTTTTAAGGTTCCCTTTTTATAGATTGCACTTGTTTTCAAGGCACTAAAGAGTTTTAGCACCTTATATAACTAAGCCTGGAGGAATATGTTCAAACGCGTTGTTTGAGATCATCACTGGTTTACTTAGCAATTCCACGGTGAAGCGTAAAGATAAAAGGAGGAGGTGGAAAGACTACCTGTTGTTTTTAATGCTCTGAGGATTTTTAACAACCGTCTCATTTCAGGTTTCTTCAGGCTCTGGAAAAAGTAGAAGCTGAAAACATACTTTGTCATTTTCATAGACGTTTTATTACATCCTCAGTGTTTTTATTATGCGCCTTATTTTGATGTCAGCTGTCCTTATTGCTGCTCGTTTTTAAATACCGTAAAACTTCCAATTAATATCCTTTGCTTTTTATTCGCTTCAGTTGTTAAACTCACCCCGCCTTGATTTGGGACAGGCGTCTATATCGGACAGGCCTCGGATTCCTTTTGCACAAAAGTCTTGCTCAGCAAAGATGGTAAATAATTGTTTATTTAAACCAGTATGAATATTACTTGTATGACATAATACCAGCATAATACACACATCAAAATAAAACAAATAAAGAACTGGGTATTCATCTGCTAATCCTATGGATTATTTCATTATTACCACTTCACTGCACCAGATCCCCGGTGGTGCTTAGGAAAAGATGGCCGACACACTGAATACTGTAAAGTTTAAATAACATCTGAAGCCCACATTGATCCCTCCATACAAACTCCCTCCATACCCTTGAAGCAGTGGTTGAGTGTTGTATCTTGCACCACACTATACCATTCTTCCTCCGTCATCTCAATCTCAAGTTAACTTCCCCACTTTTCTTTTATACAGTATATAGTTGAATTACCCCTACTTCCCAACAGAGCTTGATAAAGAACTGATATCACTCTAACTTTCCTCCCTTCATATGCATTAACCATTGTTTTAGAAGCATCTGTTTTATATCTATGTGCTTTCCCCTCTCTTAGTCAGTTGACCTATCTCAAGCCTCGCCCATAGGAAGAACAAGTCACATAACATGTACATTAAAAGTAACGTAAACCAGATAAAGAATTACGTAATGTAGACTGGGCTTCTAATTGAGACCTGCTTTTATTTGTCATAAAAACCCACAGAAACAGCCTGTATTTAAATGATTTCCTCTAAATCTTCTCACTTTGAGCCATGATTTCCGTATAGCTGCTGTGTGCTCTGGGCAATAATTCAGATGCCTCCTTGGGTGATGCAACTATGCAGGTAATTACGTCAAGCCGCACGCCATGAAAGGCACGACAACGACGATGAACCTGATATATTTAATTCTATACGAACTGAAAGAATTACCATCAAATTAATCTTACGTAAGTCGAGCAGTCATTTTGATTCCACTGGGATCAAGCATACCGTACAGCGAGTTCAGAAGCAGACAACAACCTTATTGGACAAGAGCCATGTCAATCTCTCGAGTCACAGATCATCATGAGGGCAACTGTCATGCAGATCAAAGGAAGTAAGAGCCGACTCACCGGCGTGAACTTGGGATCACACTCGACTAGGGCTGTACCGAATGCTTCGTTCATAATATTAACATTCGAATTCTAAATCAACATTAGAATTTTTTATTTTTAATACATACATACACACATTTCTTTTATATATATATATTTGTATGTGTCTATTCATTCTGTTTAAACCAATGGGGTTTTTCTTCACAGTTGCAGATAAAGATTAGGCTACACTAATATTATAGTATTATACTATGATTATAGTATATGACTCATCATAAATATTTTTTAATAAAACATTTATCATAAATGATGTAGCCTATCTGCATCCGCTTGGCACTCGGCGCTCCATCTAATCAAGACGTCACCATCACTTTCGTACCAACCGTGCCCAAATTGAGCATTTAGTTTGAGGATATTGAAAAAAAATATTGATTTTTCGTCATAAAATATGACGACGGACAGACATTCGAAGCTTCGTTCGAATACTTCAATAGAAGCTTTGAATGTTAAAAAATGACATTCGCTACAGCCCTACACTCGACCAATGAGAGCATTGGTGGAAATCAGGAGCCCTGCTGTTGGAAGAGGCCTAACAATATAGGCAGCAGTGTGGCACGTCAGTCATGCAGATCATAGATCGATAAAAACCCCTGATGGGCGCTCGGTCCTTGGAATCACAGTCAGGGAGGCGACTTAATCCTTTCGATACATTTTACATTTAGTCATTTAGCTGACGCTTTTATCCAAAGTGACTTACAAGTTCTCTACGACAAGTCAGCAGGAAGGGTACAACTCTTACAGCTGACTGAGCTGAGTAACAATGTTCATCAACCAGTGCTGAAACTTGGGTGCTGCAGTGTTGAGTGCATAGTAGTAGAGAGAGACATTAGTATAGTAGGAAGAGTGCATGATAGTATAAGACAGTAGTGTTGAGTGCATAGTAGTATTATTATTTATCTTTTCCTATATTTCTTTTTTATATATTCATATTTGAACCCCCCCCCCCCTTTTTATATAGCTTGAGTCTGAGAAAGGTGCTTCTCTCTATAAATTCAATCTATTATTATTATTATTATTATTATTATTATTATTATTATTATTATTATTATTATTATTATTATTATTATTATTATTATTATTATTAAAGACATAATTATAGGAAGAGTGCATGCATGATAGTATAAGACAGTAAGATGGTTAGTGTTTTCTTTTTTATAAAAAAATTAAATAAAATCTTTAATTTCAGATATTGATTGAAGAAGTGTGTTTTTAGTGGAGATTGGTCAGGCTCCGGCTGTCCTGACTGTGGTGGGAAGTTCGTTCTGCACCATTGTGGAGCGAGGACAGAGAATATAAATTAGGGCTATCTTCCAACAGGGTAGAGACGGGGCTCCTAAGAAGTCCTCTCGCAGGACACGTGGGCCAATTGTCCGTTCATTTGGAGAAGGTCAGGAGATCTAACAAGAAAAGCACACAGTGAACCACTGGCATGACCTTTTGGGAGCATCAGGGCCACGCTTGAATGTTAAATAACGTTGTTTATCCATTCACTAGCTCTATTAAGCGATGATAGCTAGCCTAGCCACAATGCTATGGTCGCTGCCATTAACGTTAGCATGTAAGCTAACGACAACAACAATGGCGTCAAAACTTTTTCTAACAGGATGTGAGTGACAAAGCCTGAACAGGATATCACAGGTTCACCCTTCTCATTGGTTGAAAATGGCCTTCATGTTTGTACATCGCCATCTGTTGCTTTGGCATTGTACTACATGTATATTACATCAGTGTTAAACCACTGTGAGCGGCCTGGAGGGAGTGGATTGGAGCGGAGGAGAAGCGGTAGATGCAGTGTATTTTGTTAGCCGCCAGGTGGCGGGCAGACCTTAAATTATAATCGCCAAAGAATAAATCTACAAGTCAATGGCGCTGGGCGTGTAATTATTTTGTACCCTGCCCACAGGCCAGTGTATAATCAGCTTTATTACATGGCGTTTTCACATTCGCCGAAATGCTTGCTTGTGATTGGTCAATAGCCCCCCGACAGCGGTCATTATCAGACAATAATGACCGCTGTGGGACAATAATGACCGCTGTGCGCAGCTGTTCGCAATCAAGCCCACTGACACACACTGTTTCAGTGCAATTAGACACTGCCGGTGTTCTGCTGCCGGCGATGACAGGGGGCGGAGCCAGAACGCAGCCAGAACCAGTGTTGCGAGTCGATGTAAATGAATTAGGTATATTGTTAGTAAGTTAGCCATGTAATAAGCGGGATAATGTATAGCTATACTCGATCATTGTCGCAAAATAATTGACCTTCACTGACGTTTAAAACACCTCGCCGAGGCGGCTCGGTATTTTAAACTCTGTGTCGGTCAATTATTTTGCGACAATGACCTCGTAGCTATACATTATCCCTTACATACTATTCATTTACATTTACATTTACATTTAGTCATTTAGCTGACGCTTTTATCCAAAGCGACTTACAAGTTCTGTACGACAAGACAGCAAGAAGGGTACAACTCTATCAGCTGAGTAACAATGTTCATCAAAGTGTTGCGTGTTACAGTGTAGGTTAGTTTATTAGGACAAGTGCATGACAGTAAGGTTAGTCAGGGTTAGATTTTTTATTTTTTATTTTTTTTATTAATCATTTCAGATAATGGTTGAAGAAGTGAGTCTTTAGTCGACGGCGAAAGATTGGACGGGATTCGGCTGTCCTAACTGGGATGGGTAGTTAATTCCACCATTGTGGGGCAAGGACTGAGAATAGGCGGCTTCTCTTTGATGACCCTCCGGGAGCTTGGATAGGAGTAGTTCTGAGGCGGCCAGAAGATGCAGAGCGTAGGGGTCTTGAGGGTGTGTAGTTAGAGACCATTGACCGGAGGTAGGCGGGAGCGGTTCCCTTTGCCGCACGGTATGCTAGGTCGAGGGCCTTGAAGCTATTCGCCTCGTCAGTTATTGTCTGGTTCCATGACTAATAAAACCATAGTGATGATGAGGCAGATGAACCTGTTGCGTTTAAATGGATAATTCCTAGTCTGCACTAACCACTCTGTCACTAGAGGATCTCGAGAAGTAATTATAGGACACAGGAGACACAATGATGGACCTGGGGCGCCTCTACTACAGCAGATCCACGAGTGTGAGATTTACGAGATCACACAGAATATTCAGGGGCCTTTAATGAGTCAGGGCTATGAGTCACTGAACATTTTGATAACGTAAACAGCATACAGTATATAAACAAATTGTACAAATTGTATCTTGTACCCATGAATTAATCAAAACGTGTATTGTGTGCACAAAATAGCTCATTGTAGTAAAATGTGGCCTTGATATATGTCATTTTTTTCTCCCATCTCCCAATTTTGTCGTTATGCCAATTCCCCCCTGGTTGTCGTCGGTCTGAGGAGGGGGTGTTGTAGACGACCACGTGCCTCCTCCGATACATGTGGAGTCGCCAGCCGCTTCTTTTCAACCGACGGCGAGGAGTTTCACTGGGGGAACGTAGCGCGTGCAGAGGTTCACGGCGCCATCCGGGGGTAAACCGGCACTTGAAATATAGCGTTCCCTTCAAACAACTAGAGTTTATCTAACCAAAACAAAGGCCCTTCTCCTAGTGGTGTGAAGACAACTAAGTACATACTGTACTATTAAGGGCACTTAATACAGTTTCATGTTTTCTCCCCTCACCCCTCCATTTCTTTACGCTTTATGTTCAGTAACACACACCTGCACCGCAGGGCTCCTACAGGCCTTAGCGTAAGAGAGAGAGAGAGTGTGTGTGTGTGTGTGTGTGTGTGTGAGCGTGAGAAACATGCACACACACTTTTTTTTTATCTAAACGTTTAAGATGACAAGTAGGGCAAAGCAATTAGGACACTTAACTGCTGCATGGGGAAAAATAAGATTTCCAGCAGTTCTGTTTCCATGGCGTTGTGCCAAAGGAGACGTCGCACAGCCGTACGCTGCTTTGAGGGGCAACCCGTCGCTGCACTGTGGGAACACATTATAGGGTAATTATGGATCTGTGTTATCTCATCAGGTTCTTGTTTGTCTGTGGTTGTTGTTTTGATATTGTGAATTTCTATACATTTAAGTTAAAAGTAAGCTAGTAATATTAAGTCAGATTCCTCACAAAACTACTTTTGAAACCTTGTCACTAAAATGTCATGGGAATGAGAGAAATAGTCTCTGTTTGATTCACTTCCTGTTATCATGCAGTCCAATACGATGAACTTCGAATTAATCTAACGTGCGGTTTTCCATACCTAAGCAGATATATCGAGGCTATATTAAGGCTGAAAAAAGTCCTCCTGAATATTGTTATGTATTTATTGTTTTCCATATTGCCCAGCGCTAGCAGATGCTATTGTTGTGTGTCATACAAACTAAGATTACAAAAATGTACTTTCTTTTATTTATATTTATATATATGTGTGGCTATATAATACCCTGCACCTACAGTAGCCAACATATAATGAAATACTTTTAAATACATTCCACACAGTGGCATTCACCAGCCACAGATGTGACAGATCATCTAATCAAGCATGTAGACATGGATGCCAATGATGTTGTTTTACCTTTTGTTTTGCGCTTCGGGCACCATTTCAAAACGACCTTAATGACCAAATCAGATCCTCTTTGTACTCGTGTCTACCGTCTACTTAATCTGTTCTTAATTTCTCAAATCAGGAGTGTCTTGTTTGTTGGACAGAGGTTAAGATGCAGTGTGGTTGCTCTCTTTTGATGAATAAAGGAACTTTTGTTAGGGGTTGAGACTATTTCATATTTTGATTTAGTCATGTTTTACTGTATAATAAGTTATAAAAAATTGCATGGTGTTTCAGGTGAATTAAGAAACTGTGAATATCCAGCATTTAGTGTGCCAGGCTCACACTCCCTAAATGCAGCACTGAACGGCATAGGAAGTCCTTCATTCCAACAGCCATCAGACTATACAATGCATCACTGTGCCTCACTGCATCACTGAGCACAGAGTGACAGTTACCATCTTCCTGGACTCTTACTTTTGAAACAGCACTGTGCAATATTACACCTACTGTAGACCTCAGTATATTTTTACTGTATTTATTTACTGTATATTTTATTCCATTTGTATTCTATTTTATTCTACTCTTATCTTAGGCAATTTGATTTGTTTTGTTATTCTTATTCGTGACCTGTTCTGTCTAAATGTTTAAATGTTGAGCGATTTGCAGTGTCAAATTTCCCCTCGGGATAATAAAAGTATTTCTATTCTATTCTATTCTATTCTATTCTATTCTATTCTATTAGAAAGATCAAAACATAACTTTCAAGGCAGTCATTAGGGTGCACTCTGGGGCAGCCATAAATGAAGCCCATGGCCATACCAACAGCAACGTCATGAAATACAGTCTGTCATACTCGTCAATAGGGCTGCACAATTAACCGGAAAAAAAATCGCGATCTCATTTCTAAATGAGAAGAGCATTTATGCAGGTGAACACCAGGAAGGCTGCTGGCCCAGATGGTATAACAGGACGCATACTTAAGTCCTGTGCCAACCAGCTGGCCCCGGTGTTCACCGCCATATTTAATCAATCCCTGGCGGAGTCAGTGGTCCCTGCCTGCTTCATGATGTCTACCATCATCCCTGTACCGAAGAAACCCTCCCCAACATGTCCAAATGACTACAGACCGGTGGCACTCACCTCTGTGGTCATGAAATGTTTAGAGAGGCTGGTCAAGGACCACATTTGTTCCTCCCTCCCCAGTGATATGGACCCTATGCAATTTGCATACAGGACAAACAGGTCCACTGACGACGCGGTCTCCCAGGTACTGCACAGCACCCTCTCTCACCTTGACCGTCAGAAGGGGGGCTATGTGAGACTGTTGTTCATTGACTACAGCTCAGCGTTCAACACCATAGTCCCCACCAGACTGGTGGACAAGCTGATCGAGCTGGGTCTGAGCTCCGCCCTGAGCGCCTGGGTACTGGACTTTCTGAGTGAAAGACCCCAGGCGGTCAGGGTGGGGGGTCAGACCTCCAACACCATCACCCTGAGCATCGGGTCCCCCCAGGGCTGTGTTCTGAGCCCCCTGCTGTACTCACTCTACACACACGATTGTGTGGCCAAGTTCAGCTCCAACTCCATAGTGAAGTTCGCAGACGACACGGTGGTGGTGGGGCTGATCTCGGACAACGACGAGAAGGCCTACCGGGAGGAGGTTGAGGTACTGGAACGCTGGTGCCTGGACAACAGCCTGCTCCTGAACATTGGTAAAACCAAGGAGCTGATCGTGGATTACAGGAGAGGACAGCAGGAGACGCACACACCACTGATGATTAACGGGGCTACCGTGGACAGGGTGAGCAGCTTTAAGTACCTGGGGGTCCACATCTCAGAGGATCTGGCATGGTCAACACCATAGACACAGTAGTAAAGAAGGCGAAACAGCGCCTCTACCACCTGAGACAGTTAAGGAAGTTCAGAGTATCGGGGAAGATACTCCAGTCCTTCTACTCAGGAGCTGTAGAGAGCATCTTGACCGGAAACATCACTGCCTGGTATGGAAACAGCACGGCACAGGACAAGAAGGCCCTACAGAGAGTGGTGCGCTCAGCCGAGCGTACCAAGGGTATTGCACTACCTCCCCTGCAGGTTCTATACAACAAGAGGTGCAAATCCAGAGCCTGCAGAATAATGAAAGACTCCCACCACCCCAATAACAGCCTGTTTCAGCTGCTGAGGTCAGGCAGACGCCTGCGAACCCCAGCTACTAGGACAGAGAGGCTTAGGCTCAGCTTCTTCCCCCAGGCCATCAGAGTCTTGAACAATGAACATTGAGTACCACAGAACACTGAACTATCCACACATAAGCACACATGAGCACACACATGACACGCACGCTGTGCACGCTCACACACTAGCAGCCACTTTAACACTTTAACATGAGCGGGCACACACTCATGCCGCACACACCCACACTTATTGCCAAAAGGAAAGGCCACTTTAAATTAGTATTAGCAACAGTAACAGTGTATTGCACTACCAAAGCTACCTAGCATGTCCTATATGCCCTGTAAATAACTATGTACAGATACCGAGATGGCACACCATGTTACCTGTTACCTGTTATTGCACAATGTTTTTTGTATTGGATTCTATTATATGTTGTACCACTGTATTGCACATCGTTGCGGGCAAGACCACCCGCATTTCATTGTATACTCGTATGCCGTGACAAATAAAACTCTTGACTTGACTAAATGATGATTTTTTATTAAAAAAATTACAGCAAATTTTTTATATTTTTTTTTTACTTACTTTTTTAAATGATGACGAAAAATAAGAATCGTGTGAGAGAATCGTGATCTCAATTCTTAGAGAGAAAAATCGTGATTCACATTTTAGCAAGAATTGTGCAGCCCTACTCGTCAAGCTGTGCAGCAATGGGATACAGATCACGTATGCACCTTGTCAAAAGGAATCCTGCCTTCACGGGAACGCTATATGGTTAATTGTAATTCCATACGCAGTATATTTCAGATGTTCAAGGAATGTGGTTCTCCGTGTGATGATAACTGCAGAGGTTGTTCCCCGATCAAATAGTGATCAAATAATGATAAAACAAATAGCTCATTCCTCAGTCTAAGATTAATGATGGAAGCCTAAACATGTGGAGTGTTGAGCACTGAAGGTAATCGATGCCAAGTAGACTCAGGGCGAGGCAGCTCTCTCTGTTGACAGCGTCTCATTAGGTTGGGAGGCGAGGTAAATAATGAGGGAATAAGTAACCCGTTATCACTTCCAGGTCCATATAGGCGGGGGCTGGGGGAGATAATGCGGTCTTACTGACCGGCACGGGGCCGTCCTCCAAAGGTTTGTCATTCCACTGAGTCCAAACATCAGCCAGGGGCGTGCACAGATAGGGCAGAGGGGGGCTTGAGCCCCTGCCCTTTTGCCCCAAGTGCCCTTCCAAAAGAAAATATGAAGACGGAAATGTATAGTACTTCCATGGAAAATATGAAGACGGAAATGTATACTACTATCCATGGAAAATATGAAGACGGAAATGTATACTACTATCCACGGAAAAAATAGACCTTATCTATTTTGAAAGTGCCCGCATGCACCCCCCGAATTGTCTGTGCACGCCCCTGACATCAGCTGACAGGCCGGACATCGTCACACTGACAGTAGCAGGGTTTTTAGAAATCAATGGGTTGACTTGCTGGTCGGTGAAAAGATTATGAAAAAATACATATTTATTTAGTTTATTAGGATGCCCATTAACTGTTACAACTTACAACTGGTAATAGTTACTCTTCCTGGGGTCCCCATATAATACAAACACACACAAAACCAGCTGTATATCAGTATTTTGAGTTTAGTTTTTCACAATATTACAATAAGTGAAATAAGTATAGGTTGAACAAGCCGCATAGGCTTCATTTGTATTTCTTGTGGCAGTTGGATTTAGACGTTCATATTTCCTGAAGGCAAAACTAAATTAAATTATGTTGTTGGCATTTCACAAAGTGACAGTTAGCAGAACTAATGAAAGTAATTTTGTCAGTGACAGATACTGTCTGGAGTAAATGGACACGGCCAGCAATGCCGAAATGCGGACATACAGATTCCTGCGTCTCTCCAAACGGGTAGTATTGCTACAGGCTCCACCATTCAGGACAGGTGGGGCTAACTAACTAAGTAACTAAGTAACTAACTAATAACAGACTAACTAACTAACTAACTAACTAACTAACTAACTAACTAACTAACTAACTAACTAACTAACTAACTAACTAACTAACTAACTAACTAGCTAACTAACTAACTAACTAACTAACTAACTAACTAACTAACTAACTAACTAACTAACTTCCGTGTTCATCTTTCACTAAGCATCAGCAAACCTGTCCATCAGAGATGAGCTCTGTTGAGAGGATGGTGGAACTTGTCTGTTCAGCTTTCAATTTCACAACACTGTGGAGAATGTGCATTACACCTGAACGCATTGTCAGTCAGCTAAATTGTTTTAATTAGCTAATTGTTTTAATGAGAAAATAGTTTTAACGATTTCCTTTTTAATCCTTTAATCCTTTTAAATGTTTAATTTAATTGCCGATACTGAGCAAAGACGAGCAATAATCCTGTCATTATGCTTAAAAAAAAGTAAAAAAAAAAAAAAATTGTTAGAAAATATAAACTATCTGCTAAATCTGAGACCATCTGTGATGTAAGTCAACATATTGAACTCCCACTAGACAAGGGAAAGAGCCCAGTCTCTGAGTGGACTAAAAGTCTCTATCGCTACCTTGTGGTGTTTAATAAAACTGTCACAACATATTAGCAATTCAAATGCAGCATCAGTTTGAGGGAGACAATTTGAGACAGTGGGATTTTATATTACCAATTTAAAAGGACTGGGTCCATGGCTGCAGATTTCCCTGCATTTCCACATGGGGGATCAATAAAGGAATATATCATCTTATCTTACATGGAATATAAGACTATAAGATAAAGAGGAACTTTTTCACATTCCCCAACATAATCATAATTGATCTCATGTGTCATGTTGAGCATTGGCCAAAGAAAATTAAACATCAAATTGATCATCTACAACATGTAACATTATGATGTATTTACCCTACCCTGGGTAAATAAAGGTTAAACAAACAAATGTAACTGTAATTATACTATTTCAGTTATGCACTTAAAACTTTCTTTCTAAATCTTTTTTTCTGGCAGAAAGGTGCCAACAGCAGCGTGAACATCCATTCATCTTTGAATAGTTCAAATGTACAAAATATACAAATTAATACTACTACTACTACTACTACAACTACTAAGAGTGCAGTGCTAATCAGATGTATGTACAGAGTTGTAGTATAATATATATATATACAGTGATACAGGTGTAAAGACAGTATGGTAGTAACTAGTAAGTCATACTGGCCAGCAGCGTAACTAGTAAGAGTAGGATATTATGTACAGATACAGATATAGATATAGGATATACAGATATGCAAAAGGACTATGTGCATTTAAATACAGACAGATGTGGATAGATATATATATATATGGTGAGAATAAATATATATATACATTGTATATACAGCATTATTGTACATGCTATCATACAGGTGTGCAGGTGTATAAGTAAGTTTATAGAGGGGTTATATGCAGGTATATTCAATAGACAATGTTGAACAAGCATTGTAACCTGTTGTTGTGGATGTTGATGATGATCCACAAACTGTAATATACAGTCAATTAAAAGGACTCTGAGCCTGAATGCCGGGGCAGTTTTGATGACAACTGATGTCATGAGT
This sequence comes from Notolepis coatsorum, assembly GCF_963971535.1. Taxonomy (NCBI): domain Eukaryota; kingdom Metazoa; phylum Chordata; class Actinopteri; order Aulopiformes; family Paralepididae; genus Notolepis; species Notolepis coatsorum. The sequence continues at coordinate 23,002,519 of NC_140168.1, read as the reverse complement.
ATGACAACTGTATAATTTATTGTGCAGCTTGAATGGAAATCACCTGTTCATGTGTACAATTATAGTTATTTGGATAAGATGCAGAGAGGGACACAACAGAAAAGGAGGATAGCTATATGATTGAGGGGTCTTTTTGTGTGCGTGTGCGTGCATGTGTGTGTGTGTGTGTGTGTGTGTGTGTGTGTGTGTGTGTGTGTGAGTGATAAATTGCAGGGAAATACTATTCCAAATATCAAGGCAACACCAAAATGTATGTATTTTCACATTGTCTGCTAAAAAGCACCCGGGACAATATCCAAATAAATGTCTGTCCCACGCTGAGGAAAAGGTGTGTATTTGTACCATATTTCACATGGAGTTTCAAAACACCTAAATATAATGTTCCCATGTTGAAAAGAAAAACTATTCCCTGGTAAACTATGGCTTAAAAAAATCTATAATGTGTGATGGTGACTTTACACTGCACCAGAAATAAAGGGTAAGTTCCCCTGAATCATAAAAGGTATACAACACTCGATATACTGCCTCAAAGAATAAGCTCAGAATTGGCAAAAAAAGGGAGGACGTTTGTATCAAACCGGTAGCCCTTCGTACTGCTCAGTACCCCCGGCCTCTTTGACGTGGGGCCAGAGTTAAGGGCATGGCTACAAGATACGGAGTTGGACCTCTGACGTTACACGAAAGAAGAAGAAGAGGTTTAAAAGCAACGTTTGTATCAAACCGGTAGCCCTTCGTACTGCTTAGGGATGGGTACCTTTCACATTTGAACCGATACGGTACCGGTACCTGTGAATCGATACCGGTACCCAACGGTACCTTTTTTCGGTACTTTAGTCTAAAAAAAATTTATTTACCTACCTCAGCCGCGAAAAAAAATTCTAACTTCAAATAACTACAATTTCGACCGTTTTCGGCTTGCCATTGCTCCAACTGCTTTGTTGTTGAATCAAGTCAAATCCTAGGTAAGCATATATTGTGCGTGTGAACGTTGACATGAAAAGAAAAAAAAGGTAAAAAAAAAAAAAAAAAAAAAAAATCTCTGTATCTCACTTGAATCGATACTCGGTAGTACCGACGTGTTTCGGTTCGGTACCTCAAAAGAACCGAATTCGGTACCCATCCCTACTACTGCTCAGTACTTTGTTTGAAGTAGCTCTCAGTTTCAAAAAGGTGGGTGACGTGAACCACCCGGTCTACATTGTCTATTGTGTTAAAAAATGCAGTGGTCCAAGCGGTTCAGGTTCCACTGAGCCGACATCAGACGGCTGCCACTGGAAGTCAGCAAATACAACAGTCAACAAATACACATACGACAAATTCCACAGATGCTCACGATAGGTTATTATTTTTAAATGTTACCTGTCCCTTCGGACAAGTTATGTTTTTGTAGGTTTTTAATGATGTTCGCTACCGGGCAGTCCGGTAGAGAGAGAAAGAGAGAGAGAGAGAGGAGGAATGGGAGATAGACCGGGGAAGACATTCGGCAAAGATCACCGGGGTCCGGGAGTCGAACCCGGGTCGGCCGTGTTGCACCGTGGTGCTGTATGCGGTGCGCCACTTGGGCGCCCCACGATAGGTTATTTTTATTATTAGAAAAACATCATGACGTTCTACCATGTATAGCACCGCACACACACACACACACACACACACACACACACACACACACACACACACACACACACACACACACACACACACACACACACACACACACACACACACACACACACACACACACACACACACACACACACACACACACACACACACACACACACACACACACACACACACACACACGAACACACACAAACCAACAGCCCATCCCTTTCTCCTGCAGAGAGGAGGAATCTCTCCTCGGGCGTGTGCAGTGGAATGGGTGAGGCTATGTGATAACCACCCACTCCTCCTCAGTACACAGTATGTTGTGTAGACTTTCACCTTGACGACGTAATAGTCCCCAGTGAGATGTCGCTGCTCAGACACTCCCTTTCCAGATCAATTGAGGCATGATGGATCACTGACTAACTACTGATATAGGCAAGAAGAACGGCGTCGCGCCGGGGTCAAATATGAACGGGTTGGCGTGATGAAGGAGCGCTCCGCCGCGAGATATAATTGGATGGGTTTTCTACCGAAAGTAATTGGTGACTGACTGGAGGGCGCGGGCGTATACAGGAAAGACGGGTGTCATTACTGTGTGTGTGTCGTTAGTGGACTATTTTGCACCCTATATGCCATTGCATGCATCTCTACAAGTACGGCGATTTTCTCGATGGCTCTCTCTTGTGCACAAAGCTCTGCTTAACCCCTTCACTGCCACACTACAGAAGGTTAACCCTTTACTATCACACTACCGACGGTTACCGGGTTAACCTGCTGTTGTGTGGCAGTGAAAGGGTTAACCTTCTGTGTACTGTCGCAGTGAAAGGGTTAACCGTTTGGTAGTGTAGCAGTGAAAGGGTTAAGCTGGTTCCCTCGTACCTAAGCGTGCTTCTGTGCACTAAGCAATACAAGTACTGTGTGCCCTTCGTTCTCAAGATGCTCTAAAACTGGATGTTCCCTATATGAGAACTGAATTGGGGAAAAAGGGCTTTTTAAATATGCTGCTCCTTCATAACAAGATACAGGAGGACCTAAAATTACCAGGACTGGTCACCCTCGGAGAATTTAAAGCCATTTAAAAAACCTACGAATTCGGTTCCCTCGGACAGTGCAACTGTGTTTGATGACTTGCCTGTTTGATAACTTGCCTGAAATTGGAGCTTGCTGTGAATGTTTTATCTGTATTTTATTGTGATATTCTTTTTGTTGAAACTTTCTGCTGCCTTGCTTGGCCAGATCGCTCTTGAAAAAGAGATTTTAATCTCAATGATGCTTATCTGGTTAAATAAAGGATTTGATTGATTGATTGATTTTGACCTAGGGGGGCGACAGAGGCTCAGGAGGTATAGAGCAGTTGTCTGGTAATCCGGAGGTTCCCGGTTCAATTCCCGCTCTGCCCCTGGGCAGTGTGTCGAAGTGTCCCTGAGCAAGACACTTAACCCCTAATTGCTCCCCATGTGCAGGTTGGCACCTTGCATGGTCGCCTCCGCCATCGGTGTGTGAATGTGTGAGAGAATGGGTTAAAATGTGAGGAACAAATTGTAAAGCGCTTTGGATAAAGGCGCTATATAAATGCAGCCATTTATCATTTGACCTGTGTTAGGAGAGAAGGAATAAATCAGAATTACATTATTAAACTACTGTAAATCCTCACGGTAAACAGATGACCTACATGTATGTACAGTATAACCAAGAAGGAAGTTAACCTATTTGTATTTCTCCAAGACAACAAGGCTATCCCCCCTGTTACCATAGATTTAGAGACCATACTTTAATTGATGCAGGCAGGTACAGCCTAATCTTAACCAACACTCAGAAGTGTCCCAGATGGTTAAAGGCTCAATCTGTAATCCAAGTATAAACAAAAGCATAGCCTCGTGTAGATTGATCCGGGGAGATTCTCCCGCACTCGCCACCAAAGTTCAAAGCAGAGGACATGTCATCATTCCCAGTGTCTCGTAATCCAGAGACTAACACTAACTAAATATGAGTTAATAATGTATTCTCAATGCTGCAAACGGTTTGTTCACATGGGTAGGCTAATGTGTGTAAATATTAGATATATTGTAATCTACAAGTGAACCTCTTTGATTATGATGGTCAATGTATTATGATCAAGGAGCGGCTGGGTAGAGTAGAAGTCTAAGCACTCGCCTACCACCGCAGAGACCCGGGTTCAATTTGGGGAAATAGTGACCCCAACTGGTCCGTCAGGGTGCCTGTTCAGCAGGGAGGGGGTCTGGGGGGCGTGTATGCTTTCTACAACGCAGTTCGGCGATTTGCGAATCTGATTGGCCACTGACGTTTCTGGTCATGTGACATGTGCGCCCCAATAGCGTGACGAGCTGTGTCTTTGCCCATTTCCGCGTCGAACAGCCTGCAAAGCACCTGGCGTTCTATCGCCATGCTCTAAGACAAACTCTAACCTTAACCAATTCGAAAGAGTGCCTAAGCTTAACCGTCGAAAGAAGGGCAGGCGTTCTATCGCCATGCTCTAAGACAAACTCTAACCTTAACCAACTTCGAAAGAGCGCCTAAGCTTAACCAGTGTAGACACTTGCGGCCCCACGATTGGGCGTACATGTCACATGACCAGAAATGACCTGGCCAATCAGATTAGCAAATCGCCGAACTGCGTTGTAGAAAGCATACAAGCGTCTGGGGGAGATAGCGTGAACCTCTGCACGCTCTCCCAGTGAAACTCCTAGTTGTCGGGTGAAAAAAATGGCTGGCGACTCCACATGTATAGGAGGAGGCATGTGGTCGTTTGCACCCTCCCCAGACCGACAGTAGGGTAAGGTAAGATAAGATATTCCTTTATTGATCCCCTTCGGGCATCATCGCAGCTAAGGCTGCACGATTCTTGCAAAAAATTTGAATCACGATTTTTCTTTCTAAGAATTGAGATCACGATTCTCTCACACGATTAATATTTTTTGTCATCATTTAAAAAAGTTAAGTAAAAAGTTAAAAAAGAAAACATACAAAAAAAATAAGAATCGATTAATCGTGCAGCCCTATTCGCAGCATTGGGGAGGGGGGAGGGGAGGTACAGGTATGGGCATGGTAATAGTAGAAATACATAAATATAGGCAATAAAATTGTATCTGAATATATGAGAAAAGAAAACAGTGTAATCAAAGGTGCAGATGAGGATCTGTATTCCCCACATTACAATAAATATGGGCAATAAAGAATTCGAATCTGAATATATACTATGAGCAAGAGTAAAAGTAAACCGTATACACAGGTGCAGTATACACAGGTGCAGTATAGGTACCCTAACTAAATGAACTAAGGCTGAGACCACTGCGTGATATCGATAAGTGGCGTCACATATCGATATATTTGCATATGTACTTTATACTATACTAAAATACTAGGTATTGTGGCATGTTTGAGCTAAAACATCCTCATTTCATGTAAATTCAGTTGAATTGCAACTCTGCACGGTGCATTCAATATGCAGTGCACTCCTCCATCACATCCAGATATCACAGACTATAATGAGAAGGATCACTGTGGTAGTTTTGAATGGGAAAATCTGTAACACTAAAGATGGCGGCAACAACAAAGAATTGCTGCAAAATAAACATAAATTAGTTGTTTAAATAATAAAAAAAAAAAAAAATGTAATGCTAATAAAAACATTGATATTTATCGATAATTTGGTACCAATTTATCGATTCTTCCAAATGGCATATCGTCTCAGCCTTCAAATGAACTTGACTTGACTCAGGTCACTGTCTTATCAGATAGCCCTGTGGTCGAGTAACCTATAGCCCTAAAGGTGGAGGTTGAACTCTGTTCGCACTGGTACCCTAAGCTGTAAATCATAAATCACGCCCTAGGTAGCAGAGTAGAGCATTAGCAGCAGCCATAGGTTCATATACTGTATCCTCTAGGCTACATACCACACTCGAGCACATCAATAGCTATACGACCGGCAATATACGTCAATCAGAATTTTTATCACCACGCCGCAAAAGTAGGCGCGCCTGAAAAAAAAAAAAAAAGTACAGTACCCGGAGGTCTAGGTGCCGGTATGACTGGGTGCCGGTATGACTAGGCTGTAATGAATCAATCTATACTGTACATTCTGACTCATCAGCATTTAAAGTTCAGCACGGAAAAAACACCCATTTATTATCGTTCCATCTCGCAGCCTACACATGTAGTTGAACAGCATGCCAGCATGTGCACACTAGGGCTGTCAAACGGATGTTCGAAAGATAGTAATAGTAATTGACATTGGATTGTGAAAATGTATATCCGTTGCAGCATCTATCCTGTAAACTTGCGGCGTGGGCCACTTGACAGACACAACGTCACTTTCATTTCATAGCAGATTGAAAATCAAATCAAGCCTACTGTGTCCCTCGAGCCAAAAAGCACCAGTAATTCAACAGCAACCACATGGCAACGATGACAAGAGAGTTCAGAACCCAAGGCGGGTGCGGAGAGAGTGGTTTGTCAGTAGACGGCAAAATCGCCGAAACCTGGAGACAAAGTTGTATGCTAGGTACGTCAGCTGGAGAGGCCCTGTCCTAGTGTTGTAGGACTCCAGACCTGGTCATGGTCTCAAGACCACATGTTGAAGGTCTACATCCGGTCAAGACCGGTCGAGACCACAACTACATGTTAAAGGAACACGCCAACATTTTGGGAAATTCGCTTACCGTCTTCTCCAGAGAGAGACAAGAAGATAGAAACCAGTTTCCTCTCTGTGTGTTCAGTAGAAAGCTATCTGGCTGCACGTTAGCTTAGCACAATGAATGGAAGCGGACAGTGCCGGTTAGCCTAGGCATTGTCTAACTAACACCTCTCCCGAAGGCTATGGGGGATATCTCCCCTCACTTGTGCGCCAAGAAGGAGAATGAATATACCGTGTACATCTGTCACTCACAATGAAAAGAGTTTCTTAGCAAAACGAGTTATATGAAAGAAAACAGAGTGTGTAAGCAGAGTGCAAGTTCTGCAAGATAACCACGAGACGGCTGGGACCAACCGTCAAACCTTTATCGTCACATAAAATTCAAACACAAGGAAAAGTATGCGTCCGGTGAAGCTAGCAAATATTAGCTAACATTAGTTTGATGTGACTTGACAAGCCACAAGACTCTTGAACAAGGACAAGAACAGGGCCCCGTTCCCCGTACCTGGTTCAACTAAGTCGATCAAGATGTCATTATCCAGCTTCAGTTAACCCGATGTTTGAAGCCGGGATTTTCCTGTTCCTCGAAGGTGGATTCAGTCTCGTTAACTCGATTCAGACTTGGGCCCCAGGATAAATGCGCGCGGCCGCTTCAGTTGAAAAGCCAGCACGTATCGATGGCAGAGATCCTGATTCTCTAACGGCATTGATTGATTAATTGATTTAAAACTTTATTGACAGATTGCAATACGGCTCAATCGCCTCGCCGACAAGTTAAATGCGTTATCTAGGCTAATTTTAAGTCCCTCATTACCTCAATCAATCAGATTATATTTCTTTAAACTTGCCTGCTGGATTGAATAATCAAATGAGATCTTGCTAGCGAAAATAATTAGTTAAACTGTTATACAAAATTACGATACGGCTCTCTTACCCATTGATTGATGTGTGGTCGATCTTTTACTTATCTCCACTGTGGTCTAACGGGTTGTTCTTTTGACTTTCACGCAGACGACCGGGGTTCGAAACCCTAGTCTTTTCCTTCTTTTTGCAATATAGGAATAATTCAATTTGGTGCACGTTGAGAGCTATATAAAGAATGACATCCTCAATGCATGTAGATTTATAATATTTTAACTTAAAACCAGGCTACTTTGGCGTATAATCATTAATATTATATTCAAAAAAATTATATTGGAAACACAGGGTTTCGAACATCGGTCGCTGGGTTGGCAGGGTTGAGCACTACCGCTGCGCCACTGTGCCAGATGGGATAAATTCATTGTTTATACATTAATGAACGAGAGACCCGTGTTTAGAATATTCTTTATTTTGAATGAAGTTTTATTTCTTTATCCTCATTCATTAATGTGACGTCAACGGCTCATTCAATTTCTCAAATCCGTCAAACAGCGCATCTCATCAGACATCTTAATCCCAGTTACAATTAAAATAACCACAAAGTCATAATGTGTACATCGCACCGAGCGAGCGCCACGGTATATATAACGTGCATTATTTAGGACAAAGTGAATTTAGTATCAGCATTTTGGGTCTATTTTACATTTCAAAAGCCCCCTCTGGAAGAATGGAGCACAAAAACGTAATTCAGAATGGTATAATGCAGATCGTAGACTGTGGGAATAATTTCAGGAAACGGGCTGTCACTTCTTTGCGGGGGCGTGGCGATGGTTGATCCGGCTAACTTGAACTTAAACCCTGCTTTCGACCAGGCTCAAACTTTTGGATCTGTTGTCATGGTGATTTGGAAAATCCAGGTACGGGGAGCCGGAAAGTCCGGCTTAAGTCAGACTTAACCGAAAGTTATCCGGCTAACTCAGTTATCCAGGTACGGGGAACGGGGCCCAGGAGATAGCCCTATTAAAAAAAAACTCTTGAACACACACCAGGGGCGGATTTAGGATTGTAGGAGATCCGGGGCTTAGCCCAGACAGGTGCCCGCGTTAACCTTTAACTTATACCACCACCTTAAAGGCAAAAGGCACTAGACAAAAGGCACTAGAGAACACTTAAATTCACACCCTTTAATTAATGAAGCAAACTATAATAATTTATAATAATAATAATAATAATAATAATAATAATAATAATAATAATAATAATAATAATAATAATAATAATAATAATAATAATTGTAACTGAGGGGTACAATTCCCTGACTGTATTGTTAGATATGATACTTACTACCACTACCTCTTGTACTTTAGACTCTGGCCACCCAGTACTAGGTATAAATAATTATGATAAACACTCCCACCTGATGAAACGGATCCAACACAAATGTACCAAGTCGAAAGTCTGCGTTTAATAATAATACATAGCAAAAGGTATGTACAACGATCACTTAATTACATTTATGATTTGAAATAGTATGCACTTTTATGGCAAATGAGTATTCGTAGGTAGATCAATATCGAATGTCCAATCTCTGATTGCGCAGGAAGCAAATATACAACCTGGAATATTTAGGGAACAATAGCAATGATACTTGAATGATTATATAGCTGGATACACTAGGGGAAGGTTCCGACTGCTTGTAGGACAGCTGGAGGGGGGGGGGTAGAGTCTGGCTGTATCCCGTCTGGCCGAGGGTATCCTGGGAGAGCCCACAGTCGTGCGACCCGGTGCCCAGCGATCCTCGATCCACAGATGAAAGCAGTTGGACTCTCTGTGGCCGGCGTCCTCCGGTCCACGATGGAGAGACGTGAGGCGACCTCGTCGTGTAGAGCGTCTTCTCACCTGTCGTCCTCTCCGGGGGGGGTATTTCCAACACACCGCAGTGTTGGCCTTTATCCATAGAATAATCAAAGTACTCAAAGCATAATCCAAGCCGGGGAAGGCTAGCCGTCGTCGGTAGAATAATCCAATATACAGGTCCACTCGCTCTTTGGCCTGGAGCTCCTCGGGTGCAGCTTCACGTGGGGTCAACCACCCTGGATAAGCGTCCAGCTGATGCCCGAAACGATGGGGGTGCTGATTACTATAGAACTCTTACCGCACGAGGCACTACATATGAATAGACTATTATTAGCTTAATAGAATACGTCCAACTCGACGATATAGTGCCAAATATGACTATTCAAATATTAATATACACGATGTCTCAATGCCGATACTGGGCCGAATTGGCCTTACTGCCCACACGTGGTTCGCGGGGAGGCTTTTGCGTCTGTCACTCTGTTGGAGGGTAAGGAACTGGACTAAAGAAAGCTCTACTTTAATAGCGCAGTATATATACGCACTATGAACAAATAGTACCATTAGTGGTGCGGTAGACATATTCCTACGCGGAACTAGGACTTGTCCATACATGTTGAGCGGTACGATTGAACCTGGTCTGAGGGGTATGGCGACCTGGCACCAAGGTCTCGTCCAATGGTAGAATGGAGACTATTATGGGATGTTCAGTAGACTAGAAGGGATATTCAATGCATATTGTACAAGGAATATACAAGGGATATCAGGGGATATACAAATACAATTAAATATATATATATAAATAAATATATATATTCGGTTTAATCTGATCCTTCAGAACAGCCGCCCCCTAATTGGTCCCAACCCAATTAGTTAAGCAGAGACAGATTAACCGCACTGTCTACCACTCAAGGGTTCGCTGTAAGGGTCAGTCAACTCACAAAGTCATAGGGTCATGGTCATCATCGATTGTGTCTGGGAGTCGGGGCAGTTCTATGAGCCTCGCCACAGGACGGGTGTAAATGCGCCCCTGGACGAGTACTTCAGCTGCTCGGACCTTGCCATCGGCACCGGTGATCACTTTGCTTACGCGGCCAGCCGGCCACATAGCTCTGGGTAGTGACTGGTCAATAATCATGACGACTGTTCCTTCCGTCAAATTGTCTCTCTCTTTTACCCACTTCTGGCGGGTCTGTAGAGACGGTAGGTAGTGCAGTAGGAAACTGCTCCAAAACTTGTCGGCTAATACTTGGCTGTACCTCCACATTCGTCGGCCGTTCGCTTCTTCAGGCCGGTACATTGTCTGGGGTAACGCGGGATCTAGCCGCCCCATCAGGGGGGTGTTGGGGGTGACTGGGTCGACATCTGCTACATCACTGGAGACGTAACCGAGGGGCTTTGAGTTCAATACTCCCTCAATCTCCGTGAGGACTGTCATTAGGACTTCTTCCGCCACAGTCTGGGCCCCAAGTACTGCGTACAGGGCTGTCTTTATAGAACGTACTTCTCGTTCCCAAGTTCCACCGAAGTGGGGTGCGTTTGGGGGGTTGAATTGGAAGTCAATCTGGGCTGGAGCGAGGTGGGTCTTAAGTTCTGGGCCCATAGCTTGGAAGCTCTCCCTCAGCTCTCTTTCTCCGCCTTTGAAGTTTGTCCCGTGATCGGACAATAATGTAGACGGTTTTCCTTTCCGTGATGTGAATCTTCGGAAGGCCATAAGGAATGAGTCTGCGCTCATGGTCGGAAGGAGCTCGATATGTATCGCTCTGGTGGTCATGCATTTGAATACAATACCCCACCGCTTCTCGGTGCCTCTTCCTTTCTTTATGTGCAGCGGGCCAAAACAGTCCATGCCTGTTGAGTGGAATGGCTTGTCGCCGAGTCGGAGGCGACATGGAGGTAGGTCAGCCATCCGTGGTATGCTGGGCTGCGCGCGCCACTTTCGGCAGTCTAGACAGGTTCGCTGGAAGCGTCGCACCGCCTCTCTTCCTTGAAGTATCCAGTAACGACGTCTGATTTCCGCGAAGACTCTCTCTGCTCCTGCGTGGTGTACATCCTCGTCGTATTTCTTTATAATCAGCTCTGTGACCTTGTGTCGGCTGTTCAATACGATCGGGTACTTAATGTCATCCGGTAAATTGGGGGCTCTCCGCAGGCGACCACCCACTCTGATGAGGGTATGTGTGTCACTCTCGGGGGCCAGATGAATCAATCTGCTGTCTGATGGGACGGGCTTTCCTCCCTGTAGACAGTCTAGTTCATCGGGGAACGAGTCTCTCTGGGCTCGTTGCAGTAGAAGCAGTTCTGCTTCCTCGTAGTCAGCTGCTGACATATCAGCGGGGGACTTAATCTCTGGGTGGTGCCGCAGGAATGTCCGTTGCTGCGCACTCTCTATGGTAATGCAATCGTCTATGTTGGGGTCTGCGGAGACAACAGTGCTCAATCCACAGAACATGGGTTTCTTATTCTCAGCCTCCTCGTCACTTGCTTCCCTCGGGGTGGGCGTGGGCCAATCTCCTTCCGGGAGCTTGAGGAATGCTGGTCCGTCACTGTAGATGTTACGACGGGTTAAGTCATCTAGGGACATTCCCCGGGTGATGACGTCAGCTGGGTTGTGTTTTGTATCAACATAGCGCCAGTTTGCTTCTCCGGTTAACTCTCCGGTTAACTCTTGAATCTCAGTGACTCTGACTCCCACGAAGACTTTGTATTTGCATGAATCCGATTTGATCCAGGCGAGTACTGTCGTGGAATCTGACCACAGGATTGTTCTATGCACCGGAATGGTGAGCTCACGTTGGATGAGCGTGGCTAGATGCGCTCCTGCGAGGGCTGCGCAGAGCTCTAGACGTGGGATAGACTGTTGCTTGCGTGGGGCTATTCTCGAGCGGGCGAGGATGAATGCTGTGTAGATCTCTCCCCCCTCTTCTTGGGCCCGCAAGTAGGCTACTGATCCGTAGGCGACCTCGGAGGCGTCACTGAAGACGTGTAAATCCATTTTACATGTCTCTGGCCTCACCGTGGGTGGGAAGTAGCTTCGGCGTATATTAACGCCTGGGAGTGAGTGGAGTTCCATCTCCCACTCTCTCCAGGTGGATGCAAGGTGTGCGGGAATGGGGTCGTCCCAGCCCTGGTCCTTGTCCCACAATGCTCGTACAATCATCTTTGCCCTGGTGGTGTACGGTAGTATACATCCTAACGGGTCATATTGTCGGGCGAGTGTTCTGTACACACTCCGTCTGGTGGTCGGTATTGCCGTCGACCTTCCCTGCTCCGTGGTCAGGGGTTTGTGTCTATAGTGGAGCGAATCTGTTTTGAAGCGCCACACTAGTCCTAGTGTCATCTCTTGGGCTTCTCCTGGGATTGTGGCCATCCAGGTCTCGCTGCTCGCTGCCTTGTCCTCGGAGGAGAGGCAGAAGGGTCTTCTCTGACCCGTCATCAAGGACGGCGTAAGTGTCCATGACTTTATTCTGGTAGCTCAATGTCACACGGACTACCTTTAAGAGCACTCTGGCTCCGCTGCTGCTGGCGGGGTCGATGTACATGACGCTTGCTTTGCTGCTTGATGGTGCGGGTGGAGGCCGCCGTCTGTTACTGTCGTGGAGTATGTCCAGATGGGCTCCATCGCACCGACTGCACTTTTTCTTTAAGCGGCATTCGGCTGCCATGTGTGATCGCGCACAGCGAAAACAGCGTCTGTTGGACTTTATCCATTGACTCGCTTCCTCCGCATTCATCTTGGGGAATGAGTCACATTGTGACAGCCAGTGTTCTTTCTCACAGTAGGGGCACACCATCTTCCACTTCTCCTTTCTTGAGGGGGTACTGTGGCTCCTACTGCTTGGCACTGACTCCGATTGGTGCATGACAGTCACCGATCTTCTTCCATCATTTAGTCTCCTGGTTCCTTCTCTGGAGCCAGGGGTGCTCCGTCCGAATGTATCTAGCCGTAAGCTGCTGACTTCTCTCGCCAGGAAGTCGGCTAGATCGAGGAGGTTCGGTTCGGGGCCATTAGGGTCTCGGTGGTCTCTCTGCCGCCTAAAGCGCTCCTGTCGGGCGGGCGGTAGCTTCTCCAAGATCCTCTCTACATTTGAGTTGGCGTATAGTTCATGCCTACCCTTTTCCCTCTGCGCTCCCAGCATCCCTACCAGGGACTGCACTCTGATGGACAGGTCGTCCAGTGCTCGATTGTCTGTTGCTGGGGGTAGGCGGTCGATGTGCCTGATCTCCTGGATCACGTAATCCCATATACGTCCATATCTCTTGTCCAACGCTACCAGCGCTGCGGTGTATGGGGTCGTGGAAGTGGCGTAGGCGAGCGCTATGTTGTGCGCGCGGGGTACCTTTAAATGCTTCAGTAGTATCGCGTATTTATGGCGTTCATCAATGACATCCACCAACATTGTCTCCAGACACATGCGGAGCTCCGTATACTGGGCCCGGTTCTCCTGGGTGAAGTCTGGTACCATAGGTGTGCCAATGTATGACGCGGATTGTTGATACATCGGCGAGCGTTGGGGGAGAGGCCTCCTAGGCGAGTCTCCTCCTGCTCCTTGGCGTGGGCTGGTACCGGCTGTGTACCATGGCCCGTTGGTCCAGGTGCTGTTCCTCGGTGCGGGTCGTGCGTCGTGCTCACCCGTGAATAGCGTCGGGGGTCTGTAGCGCAGCTCCGCGGGGGTATAGCCTGGGCTGTACTGGACCTCCTGGTCCGGTAGAGTACTGTGCTGTCGTCGGGCGTGGTTCTCCTCCTCTTCCTCTTCGTCTTCCGTTAGGTCATCCAGGGCTTGTAGTCTCTGATTTAGCCTCTCCGCAGTGTATGCTGCTCCTTCCCGGTGGCTGGGTCTCGCTTGGACCGGTTGGGGAAGGGGGTCTGCGGGGGGTATAAACCTCGTCTGTTGGTCAAGTTCAGGGTCGCTTAGTCGGCTAGGGGATGCCGCCCTGGAGTGATGTCTAGACGAGTTCCTGGAGCCTCTGGTGGAGGGAGGGGGTGTTGTCCTTCTGATCAGCTGTTCTATTAGTTGCGCTTGTGCTCTGTCGCGCTCGGCTTCGCGCTTGGTGAGATCCGATTCTCTCTGGGCACCGGTGGCGGCGCGCTGGGCGTCGGCCCGGTCTCTTGCCATATTCTCTTCCATCTGAATGCGTCTTATTTCCAGGCGTATGTGCTCTTCTTCGCTCCGTTGCTGTATCTGCAATCGATCGCGTTCACCCTGGAGTCTATCGCGTTCAGTAGAGGCTTTCAGGCTGACGAGGAATGCCTGCTGTAGTGTCCTCTCTGCCTCGCTGGGAGAAGACGGTTGTATAGGGGAGCCGTCCCTTGGGGTAATCCGTGCGGAGTCTTGGAGCTCTATCTCCACGGTGCTCTCCTCATCTTCTTCCGTGCCGAGTTCTCTCTCGGTAGTGTTGTCTTCCTCCCGGGACTCGTCGGGGACTACTTCTTCGGTATTGGCGGGGTGTAAAGTCATGTCTGGTTCCCCCTGGTCCCCACCGTGAGCTGGGTCAGTTACGTTAGAACCCATAGGGGCCTCTATGGTCGGGGTAGCCTGGTCGTTAGGGTTAGACATAATTCATAATTTTACTTTCTAGTTTTACCGCGTTTACTGTTGGTAGAAGACTAGGTTGTTGACTGACAGCGTAAGCCTCTAGGTACTGAGGGAGCTGTCGTTTGCGCCGCGGGCGTTGTTGGTTAGGAGGATCGTTTCGTGGAGTGTTCATCATAGGCCATTTTAATATTAATAACACTATATTAATATTACACTGATTACCATCCGGCTCGAAGGACCAATTGTAACTGAGGGGTACAATTCCCTGACTGTATTGTTAGATATGATACTTACTACCACTACCTCTTGTACTTTAGACTCTGGCCACCCAGTACTAGGTATAAATAATTATGATAAACACTCCCACCTGATGAAACGGATCCAACACAAATGTACCAAGTCGAAAGTCTGCGTTTAATAATAATACATAGCAAAAGGTATGTACAACGATCACTTAATTACATTTATGATTTGAAATAGTATGCACTTTTATGGCAAATGAGTATTCGTAGGTAGATCAATATCGAATGTCCAATCTCTGATTGCGCAGGAAGCAAATATACAACC
The DNA here is from genome assembly GCF_963971535.1 of Notolepis coatsorum. Lineage (NCBI taxonomy): Eukaryota > Metazoa > Chordata > Actinopteri > Aulopiformes > Paralepididae > Notolepis > Notolepis coatsorum. The sequence continues at coordinate 22,987,435 of NC_140168.1, read as the reverse complement.
TGGAATATTTAGGGAACAATAGCAATGATACTTGAATGATTATATAGCTGGATACACTAGGGGAAGGTTCCGACTGCTTGTAGGACAGCTGGAGGGGGGGGGGGTAGAGTCTGGCTGTATCCCGTCTGGCCGAGGGTATCCTGGGAGAGCCCACAGTCGTGCGACCCGGTGCCCAGCGATCCTCGATCCACAGATGAAAGCAGTTGGACTCTCTGTGGCCGGCGTCCTCCGGTCCACGATGGAGAGACGTGAGGCGACCTCGTCGTGTAGAGCGTCTTCTCACCTGTCGTCCTCTCCGGGGGGGGTATTTCCAACACACCGCAGTGTTGGCCTTTATCCATAGAATAATCAAAGTACTCAAAGCATAATCCAAGCCGGGGAAGGCTAGCCGTCGTCGGTAGAATAATCCAATATACAGGTCCACTCGCTCTTTGGCCTGGAGCTCCTCGGGTGCAGCTTCACGTGGGGTCAACCACCCTGGATAAGCGTCCAGCTGATGCCCGAAACGATGGGGGTGCTGATTACTATAGAACTCTTACCGCACGAGGCACTACATATGAATAGACTATTATTAGCTTAATAGAATACGTCCAACTCGACGATATAGTGCCAAATATGACTATTCAAATATTAATATACACGATGTCTCAATGCCGATACTGGGCCGAATTGGCCTTACTGCCCACACGTGGTTCGCGGGGAGGCTTTTGCGTCTGTCACTCTGTTGGAGGGTAAGGAACTGGACTAAAGAAAGCTCTACTTTAATAGCGCAGTATATATACGCACTATGAACAAATAGTACCATTAGTGGTGCGGTAGACATATTCCTACGCGGAACTAGGACTTGTCCATACATGTTGAGCGGTACGATTGAACCTGGTCTGAGGGGTATGGCGACCTGGCACCAAGGTCTCGTCCAATGGTAGAATGGAGACTATTATGGGATGTTCAGTAGACTAGAAGGGATATTCAATGCATATTGTACAAGGAATATACAAGGGATATCAGGGGATATACAAATACAATTAAATATATATATATAAATAAATATATATATTCGGTTTAATCTGATCCTTCAGAACAATAATAATAATAATAATAATAATAATAATAATAATAATAATAATACACTGTGTTTGTATAGCACCTTTCATACAAGAATTGCAGCTCAAAGTGCTTCACAGCAGTACAAAAAGACAGGCATAAAATGAGCACAACATTTGCAGATCAAGAGCAATGCATAAAGTGCAGACATAAAGCATAAAATAGATAGCAGTAAAATAGACAAAGTCAAGGTAAGACATAGAACATTAAATCACATTGTTTTTCATATTAGGATCTAAGATCTAGGGTTAACTCGATAAAATAGTTAGTAAAATAGAATAAAATAATGCAATAGTGCATTGCAATAAAATAGTTATCATCGTATTTTTTTGGGAGGCCGGTAAGGAGTGCATTACAGTAGTCGAGTCGGCTTGAGATAAAGGCATGGATCTGGTTTTCAGCGTCCTTTTGATTTATAAATGGCCGTACTTTAGCTATGTTTCTAAGATGGAAGAATTATGTTTTTGTCAACTGTTGATTGTGATTTAAAGCTTAGGTCTGAGTCTACCATAACACCAAGACTTAACTCACTCAAATACAGTTAGCAGCTGGATAGACTACAGATGGAAATTAGCTTCTGCTAAATCTGGTGCAAACATATTTTCATGTAACAATGATTAATTGTCAAAAAAAAAAAAAAAAAAAAAAAAAAAAAATTGAAAATAGATTCTGGGCTTTTCACAAAACATTCGGGGCTTGAGCCCAAGTAGCCACCCCCTAGCCCCGCCCCTGACACACACCTCTTTAAAAACTCTTGAACACACACCTCTTTAAAAACTCTTGAACACACACACACCCTGCACTGCACCTTAATATGCACATACACTTTACGCATTTCACTTTCTGTGAATAAAAGGCTATTCTATCTTACCTCATTTTATATTTTATTTGATCCTACTTCTACTACTTATTGTTACCATTCTTGTATTCATTGTTGTTTCTTAATTGTGCACTGTTGAGACTGAGCTCGAAACACAAACATGTCATTACCTGTATTGTTGTGTATTTGACAATAAAGAACTTGAACTAACGTTAATGTATTGTTACCGTTACATATTAACTAGATAGCTTCATGTGGCCTGTCTCTTCTTTGATTAATGTTACCACAGGCAAAAATCTATACAGTATACATACTAATATATACAGGAATATTGTGCACATCAGCTTTCGTCTGGCATGTGTCAACATTTCCAGCCTATTATTATTTATTAGTGTGGGTGACCTGGCGAAGCCAGGTTGCCACCCACACTATACATATCCATACTCTTTTTATTTATTTATTCTTTATTCTTTATTCCACCGATTTTGCAAACACTTTGCAACACGTAAGCGTTCGCGCCCCATACACGTGAAAGGTATCAAAACGAGCGGCTTGCCTATGGCAACACCGGTCTCGAACCCGTAAAAGTTTCACCGCACCGTCTGGCTACGAATCGACTTTAAACGGTAAAATTTCGGTCCCATTGGGAATGCATTGCATTTTAGAGTGTAGCAGCTGAAATAATCTTTTTCCCCCTACCTTGGGTGAATTGCGAGTGTGATCTCAATTTTGGACGTAGAAATAAAACAAACACATCAAAACGATGACACGGCTGTCAACCCGCTCACAAAAGAAAAATAAATGGAATTGGACATTTCTATCTCAACTGACGACCATTTGTTTGAAGGTTCTCCTCCCCATTGACCGCCATGCAATCGCACTCTAGAAATCACATTTTTCACACTATTTTTTAGCCTTCTGTTCCGATCGCCGAAGGAGTGCCACAATATCGCACGAATGTCACAATATCGCGCACAACCCTTCGCCTACTCGTTGTAGTGCTCATGTGCGCGTCACAACGCTTCATCTCTTATAGTTTTCTTTTAATCAATGTGACAATGCAGTCATGCATCTGCCTCCATAGAAATGCATTAGATAGAAAATATGCAAGTCATAGTGATTGCTTCACCTGTGTGGCTCATGGCTCACTCATGATTGGTTCAGCTGTGTGGCTCGTGGCTGAGCTGCCAATGACATCATCCACTTAACCCATCATTGGCCATCACTGTGTTGCACTACTGAATTGCTGACAGCGCCCTCTGTCTTGTGGGTTGTGTCATTGTACTCAGTAGGGATATCCTCTTTCATTTTTCATTGGTCCATGTTGACCCCCTTTCATTGGTCGATGTTGACCACTCCCCCGATCCTTAGACCACGCCCCCTTAGGCCACACCCCCTCAGTGTATCTCTTGAACCGTTTGTCGTAGAGACTTGCGGATTGTGCCATTAGTCGATGTTGACCACCTTTCATTGGTCGATGTTGACCACTCCCCCTGTTGACCACCTTTCATTGGTCGATGTTGACCACTCCCCCGATCCTTAGACCACGCCCCCTTAGGCCACACCCCCTCAGTGTAACTCTTGAACCGTTTGTCGTAGAGACTTGGGGATTGTGCCATTGGTCGATGTTGACCACCTTTCATTGGTCGATGTTGACCACTCCCCCGATCCTTAGACCACGCCCCCTTAGGCCACACCCCCTCAGTGTATCTCTTGAACCGTTTGTCGTAGAGACTTGCGGATTGTGCCATTGGTCGATGTTGATCGGAAAAATCCGAAAACTCGAAAAAATCCCAAAACTCGGAAAAATCTAAAATCCGAAAAAGTTCAAAAACTCGGAAAAATCCCAAAACCCGAAAACTCGGAAAAATCCGAAAACTCGGAAAAATCTAAAAAGTTCCAAAACTCCGAAAAATCCCAAAACTCGGAAAAATCCGAAAACTCGGAAACATCAAAAATCCGAAAAAGTTCAAAAACTCGGAAAAGTCCGAAAATCCGAAAACTCGGAAAAATCCAAAAACTCGGAAAATTCCGAAAACTCGGAAACATCAAAAATCCGAAAAAGTTCAAAAACTCTGAAAAGTCCGAAAACCCAAAAACTCGGAAAAATCCAAAAACTCGGAAACATCAAAAATCCGAAAAAGTTCAAAAACTCTGAAAAGTCCGAAAACCCAAAAACTCGGAAAAATCCGAAAACTCGGAAACATCAAAAATCCGAAAAAGTTCAAAAACTCGGAAAAGTCCGAAAACCCGAACACCCGAAAAAAACCAAAAACTCTGTAATAGTGTAATAGTGTGTAATAGTGTAATAGTGTAATCGTGTGTAATAGTGTAATAGTGTGTAATAGTGTAATAGTGTGTAATAGTGTAATAGTGTGTAATAGTGTAATAGTGTAATAGTGTAATAGTGTGTAATAGTGTAATAGTGTGTAATAGTGTAATAGTGTAATAGTGTGTAATAGTGTAATAGTGTGTAATAGTGTAATAGTGTGTAATAGTGTAATAGTGTGTAATAGTGTGTAATAGTGTAATAGTGTGTACTAGTGTGTAATAGTGTGTAATAGTGTAATAGTGTAATAGTGTGTAATAGTGTAATAGTGTGTAATAGATCATTTAGTTTGATCTGTGTGTAATAGTGTGTAATAGTGTAATAGTGTGTACTAGTGTGTAATAGTGTAATAGTGTAATAGTGTGTAATAGTGTAATAGTGTGTAATAGATCATTTAGTTTGATCTGCCACTTCTTGGACACATGGTGCCATGAGAAAGGGTGAGTATTAAATAATACAACACGAAAGGGCGTTTGTGTTATAGTTAATAAAATCACATCTGTAGTCATCTTCAAATGGTCTATGTTGACCACTCCCCCGATCCTTAGGCCGCGCCCCCTTTTTGTATCCTTTGAACCGTTTGTCATAGAGACTCGCGAGAGACCCTCTCCCCCGTTGGCCGGCGGTGCACAGGCGTCACCCACACTTTCACAATTTCCCCCGCGCGGAATTGTCTAGTATATATATATTAGGCAAACGCCTTGACAAGGTGAGATTTCTTTGTTGGTGGGAGGATATATATATAATGAATCCATGATGGCTGTCTTTGTTTTAGTGTTTCATTCAAATCATTGTCAGTCTTAGTGGATGAGTGACTCACAATTTTAGATGAATAAATTATCTTCAGTAAATGACAATGAGTAGGATGACTCCTACTGATTCTGATTGACACATTAGGATGAATCGTCCCTGATTGACACATTAGGATGAATCGTCCCTGATTGACACATTAGGATGAATTGTCCCTGATTGACACATTAGGATGAATCGTCCCTGATTGACACATTAGGATGAATCGTCCCTGATTGACACAGTAGGATGATTTGCTGGTCTGGTTAAGTGTTGGCATTTTGATGTAAGCTAAATTATGTGAATTCGGTAGTATACTACCGTCTAATCCGTCTGTGTACACATATTTTATTAGTATCAGATGAAAGCACTAGTTATATATCGGTATGGTATCAAAATAACGTCATTATACACACCATTATAATTCAAAGCAAAGCAAAGGGGTTAAAAATAGTAGATACCCTCCAGGATGTACAGTGAGGTCACCAAGTCCCACTGGCTCTTAACTGTGCAGAGTAGAGAGGGGCCGATCGTTATTGTAAACCGAACGGGGCCAATTAACCTTTTCAAGGCTGAATGCAAATTAATTGTTTCCAATAGGTTACCATTGATACCTCAGCTGTGTTACCCGATGAAGTGTTGTGTAATCTGTCCTTGAGTAGAAACCACACAGGTTTAAATCACCGCCGCGGCGGCACCTCTGGGGGCTCGGCACGACCTTCCCTCTCTCCAGTGAGGTAGCGTCTGTCTGCAGCTTGGAATTGATACGCCGCGTGTTACGTCACCCCCCCCCCCCCCCCCCCCCAGGCCCCACCGCTACACAGTGACCAGCCACTGTATGTAGATGCAACCCAGGCCAGTAGGGTCCATGTTTATGTGGTGCTCACAGATAGAGAGGTGGTGCTCACAGATAGAGAGGTGGTGCTCACAGATAGAGAGGTGCTGCTGACAGATAGAGAGGTGGTGCTGACAGATAGAGAGGTGGTGCTCACAGATAGAGAGGTGGTGCTCACAGATATAGAGGTGGTGCTCACAGATAGAGAGGTGGTGCTGACAGATAGAGAGGTGGTGCTGACAGATAGAGAGGTGGTGCTGACAGATAGAGAGGTGGTGCTCACAGATAGAGAGGTGGTGCTGACAGATAGAGAGGTGGTGCTGACAGATAGAGAGGTGGTGCTGACAGATAGAGAGGTGGTGCTGACAGATAGAGAGGTGGTGCTCACAGATAGAGAGGTGGTGCTGACAGATAGAGAGGTGGTGCTGACAGATAGAGAGGTGGTGCTGACAGATAGAGAGGTGGTGCTGACAGATAGAGAGGTGGTGCTGACAGATAGAGAGGTGGTGCTCACAGATAGAGGAGAGGTGGTGCTGACAGATAGAGAGGTGGTGCTGACAGATAGAGAGGTGGTGCTGACAGATAGAGAGGTGGTGCTCACAGATAGAGGGGTGCTGACAGACAGAGAGGTGCTGCTCACAGATAGAGAGGTGGTGCTCACAGATAGAGAGGTGGTGCTCACAGATAGAGAGGTGGTGCTCACAGATAGAGAGGTGGTGCTGACAGACAGAGAGGTGGTGCTCACAGATAGAGAGGTGGTGCTGACAGATAGAGGAGAGGTGGTGCTGACAGATAGAGAGGTGGTGCTGACAGATAGAGGAGAGGTGGTGCTCACAGATAGTGGGGTGCTGACAGATAGAGAGGTGGTGCTCACAGACAGAGAGGTGGTGCTCACAGATAGAGAGGTGGTGCTCACAGACAGAGAGGTGGTGCTCACAGACAGAGAGGTGGTGCTCACAGATAGAGAGGTGGTGCTGACAGATAGAGAGGTGGTGCTCACAGATAGAGAGGTGGTGCTCACAGACAGAGAGGTGGTGCTCACAGACAGAGAGGTGGTGCTCACAGATAGAGAGGTGGTGCTGACAGACAGAGAGGTGGTGCTCACAGACAGAGAGGTGGTGCTGACAGATAGAGAGGTGGTGCTGACAGATGGTAGAGATAAGGACATTGCTATAGAAGTCACCCAAGAAAATGTACAATTGTACAGATTAGATTGGAATGTATTGTCATTATATATATATATATACACAGCACAAGTACAGTACAACGAAAATAGGTTTGGCATCCAACCAGAGTGCAAATGTAACAGTAAAGTGCAACAGCAATATAGAGGCAGCGTGTCGATGTGTCCTTGAGCAAGACACTTAACCCCTAATTGCTCCCGATGAGCAGGTGGACACCTTGCATGGTTGCCTCCGCCGTCGGTGTGTGAATGTGTGAGTGAATGGGTAAAATGTGAGGATCAAATTGTAAAGCGCTTTGGATAAAAGCGCTATATAAAAAAAGCAGCCATTTACCAATATACAATGTACAGGTGATTAAACTGGGTACTACTGAGTGTTGTGCTAATCAGATGTACTATGTACAGAGTTGTAGTATAATATGTACAGGGATACAGGTGCGAAGACACTATGGTAGTAAGTCATACTGGCCAGCAGAGTAACTAGTAAGGGTAGGATATGTACAGATATAGATATAGTATCTACAGATATGTAAAAGGACTATGTGCAGGTAAAATTTAGACAGGCGTGGATAGATATATATGTGGTGAGAATGAATAAATAAATATATATATATATATATACAGCATTTGTACATGCTATCATACAGAGCTATGGGTTATATGCAGGTGTATAAGTAAGTATATTGAGGGGTTATATGCAGGTATATTCAGACAAATACGTATATATATATACACGTGGTATAAGAATATAGATGTAAATATGTCGTATATACAGCATTGATTGATTGATTGATTGAAAACTTTATTAACAGATTGCAGAATGGGTACAGTACAGCTCAATACATGCAATTGTTAAGGGGATGCAGACCAGAGAAAGACTTTCGTCTTGTTTACATCAGGGTCCCCCATTTTCAATTCATCATAACATATATGACACACACGACATGCTCTCATACAGAGTATATGGGTGAGTAGTTAAGATGATTATGATTACTATGATTACAGTGTAGGGCAGCAGCTGCAGACAGTGGTAGGTAGGTATAAATACCGGGCGAGCATTATGGGATGTTGCCTTTGAGCTGCTATAGGATACCGCTCTCTCCCGACCCGGCGCCCCCTTGTTGTGAGACGCGTATAGAAGCTCTTTTTCAATCTCCTCTCGACATGTTTGCGGCGTCACGGCTCCCCGTTCCCACGGCTCCTCACTCACGGCGTGAACAAGAGCAATTTTCTCCATGGGAAATGGCCGTGACGCGGCGGGAGATCGCTTTCATCTCGGGGATATCATGGGCAGATTAGGATGATGGATTACTGCACGTGGAACAGTCGAGAGAGCCGCTACCTCTAGTCCACTGGACACCCAGGCGACTGCGCATCACTCTGGTTGTCGGCGGGAGGAACAGAGATGCCACCATTATGTGTGTCTCATTTGATTTGGGGAGTATCTGATTAATTATAGCGGCTCGATTTAGTTTAAAGAATTAAGTTTGCCGGGGGGGGGGGGGGGGGGGTGTTTTGCCATCAAGACTGTAGAGAACTATGTGTACACTTGAAATACAGACTTATTGATACACAATAGTGATTATGGAAATATGCCTGAAAGCATGATTGATCTGTATTGGATTAGCTTGGGGCTTGGATATGCAGGCTCCATGTTCCGTCAGTGTAGGGTGTAGCTAAATGTTACAACATTTGCTAAGAAAATGTCATCTTCTTAAAAAGGAATGTGTTTTTTATGAATTCTTTCTTTTTTCCCCCTACCTAATGTGAATGTTTTGTATGTCCTTTTTTTCTTTTTTACAAAATTATAAAAAAAAATATCACAAAAAATAAATAAAGTTGTCCTGAATTCAAATTAATTCTGACATTTTGCAAACACATACAGACCTGCTTTGAGAATCCTTTCCTCTCACTATAAAGACCTAGGTTTTCTAGGAGCTCTTTGGGGCGATACTAGGCCTGTGTCTCTCCTGGAGTCATCCAGCAATAACTCTTGATCTATCTGTACTTATAGCTCAGATACTCTGTCTGAGCTAAATAAACCTGTGTTAACTAAGTCTATATTTGACTTGAGTACATCCTTATTCTGGCTAAATTCCTCCGCACATCTTGTGGCTTCCTCTTTATTGTCTCATGCGAGTCGGCCGTGTGCGTCTGTGAGTCTTTCTGTGTGCGAACTCTGTCCGCAACTAATCTCGCAAACTACAGGGGGGCTGATTTGGACGAGACATTGCTCATAGGCAGACCAGGGACCTGGATTCTGGAATGTTTTTCCCATCAGTCAACAACAAGTAGTTTATTTGAATATATTTGTCCATTGAAATACATATTCAGTATGAAGTTACACCTTTTGAACTCAAGAGGGCGATACTACACAGGTTTGTTGGTAATCAGCTTTCTCGCTGATTGTGTCAAAATAAAGTATTCAATCAAATCAATCAATCAATCGCACCTGTTTACAACGTGCCATAGTGAACCTATTGTCATTGAAATACCTGCATTTAAAAAAACATTTATTAATACATTTTCCATCATTGTCCATTGCAATTAGCCTCACTCCCTTTCATATCTCATGAACCATTTGTCGTAGAGACTTATGGCAGGTGTCAATGAACTTAAAGTTAAAGGGTTATTCCACACAAATCGTTTGAAAGGTTTATTCCACCCAAATAGTTTTAAAGGTGTATTCCATCCAATAGTGTAATCGTGTATACTACTGTAATACTGTGTAATAGTGTGTAATAATTTGTAATAGTTTGTAATAGTTTGTAATGGTGTAATAGTTTGTAATGGTGTAATATTGTAGGAATAATAATAGGAATAATGGAGGGATATCTGCTTTCATTGGTCTATGTTTGCCCTGCCCCCTACACTTTAGCCTAAAGTTAACAATCAGTTCAAATGGAACAAAAAATAAATCATGGCTGATGCTGTACATGTTGATCTGCTCTCCGATTGGTGTTCGCTCTTACGAAAGGTGGGAGAAAAAATGCAAAAAAGCAACATCTTATCTTAACAATATACTCACTTTGGTCACTCCTCTCTGCTCCTCACTCCTCTCTGCTCCTCTCTGCTCCTCACTCCTCTCTGCTCCTCTCTGCTCCTCACTCCTCTCTGCTCCTCACTCCTCACTCCTCTCTGCTCCTCTCTGCTCCTCACTCCTCTCTGCTCCTCACTCCTCTCTGCTCCTCTCTGCTCCTCACTCCTCTCTGCTCCTCACTCCTCTCTGCTCCTCACTCCTCTCTGCTCCTCACTCCTCACTCCTCTCTGCTCCTCACTCCTCTCTGCTCCTCACTCCTCTCTGCTCCTCTCTCCTCACTCCTCTCTGCTCCTCACTCCTCTCTGCTCCTCACTCCTCTCTGCTCCTCACTCCTCTCTGCTCCTCACTCCTCTCTGCTCCTCACTCCTCTCTGCTCCTCTCTCCTCACTCCTCTCTGCTCCTCTCTCCTCACTCCTCCTCTCTGCTCCTCTCTCCTCACTCCTCTCTGCTCCTCTCTCCTCACTCCTCTCTGCTCCTCTCTCCTCACTCCTCCTCTCTGCTCCTCTCTCCTCACTCCTCTCTGCTCCTCTCTACTCACTCCTCTCTGCTCCTCTCTCCTCACTCCTCCTCTCTGCTCTTCTCTCCTCACTCCTCTCTGCTCCTCTCTCCTCACTCCTCACTGCTCCTCACTCCTCTCTGCTCCTCGCTCCTCACTCCTCTCTGCTCCTCACTCCTCCTTACTCCTCTCCTCTCCTCACTCCTCTCTGCTCCTCACTCCTCTCTGCTCCTCTCTGCTCCTCACTCCTCCTCTCTCCTCACTCCTCCTCACTCCTCTCTGCTCCTCACTCCTCACTCCTCTCTGCTCCTCACTCCTCTCTGCTCCTCACTCCTCACTCCTCTCTGCTCCTCACTCCTCTCTGCTCCTCACTCCTCTCTGCTCCTCTCTGCTCCTCACTCCTCTCTGCTCCTCACTCCTCTCTGCTCCTCACTCCTCTCTGCTACTCACTCCTCTCTCCTCACTCCTCTCTGCTCCTCACTCCTCTCTGCTCCTCACTCCTCTCTGCTCCTTACTCCTCTCTGCTCCTCACTCCTCTCTGCTCCTCACTCCTCTCTCCTCACTCCTCTCTGCTCCTCACTCCTCTCTGCTACTCACTCCTCTCTGCTCCTCACTCCTCCTCACTCCTCACTCCTCTCTGCTCCTCACTCCTCTCTGCTCCTCACTCCTCCTCACTCCTCACTCCTCTCTGCTCCTCACTCCTCTCTGCTCCTCACTCCTCTCTGCTCCTCACTCCTCTCTGCTCCTCACTCCTCTCTCCTCCTCACTCCTCTCTGCTCCTCACTCCTCTCTGCTCCTCACTCCTCTCTGCTCCTCACTCCTCCTCACTCCTCACTCCTCTCTGCTCCTCTCTACTCACTCCTCTCTGCTCCTCTCTCCTCACTCCTCCTCTCTGCTCTTCTCTCCTCACTCCTCTCTGCTCCTCTCTCCTCACTCCTCACTGCTCCTCACTCCTCTCTGCTCCTCGCTCCTCACTCCTCTCTGCTCCTCACTCCTCCTTACTCCTCTCCTCTCCTCACTCCTCTCTGCTCCTCACTCCTCTCTGCTCCTCTCTGCTCCTCACTCCTCCTCTCTCCTCACTCCTCCTCACTCCTCTCTGCTCCTCACTCCTCACTCCTCTCTGCTCCTCACTCCTCTCTGCTCCTCACTCCTCACTCCTCTCTGCTCCTCACTCCTCTCTGCTCCTCACTCCTCTCTGCTCCTCTCTGCTCCTCACTCCTCTCTGCTCCTCACTCCTCTCTGCTCCTCACTCCTCTCTGCTACTCACTCCTCTCTCCTCACTCCTCTCTGCTCCTCACTCCTCTCTGCTCCTCACTCCTCTCTGCTCCTTACTCCTCTCTGCTCCTCACTCCTCTCTGCTCCTCACTCCTCTCTCCTCACTCCTCTCTGCTCCTCACTCCTCTCTGCTACTCACTCCTCTCTGCTCCTCACTCCTCCTCACTCCTCACTCCTCTCTGCTCCTCACTCCTCTCTGCTCCTCACTCCTCCTCACTCCTCACTCCTCTCTGCTCCTCACTCCTCTCTGCTCCTCACTCCTCTCTGCTCCTCACTCCTCTCTGCTCCTCACTCCTCTCTCCTCCTCACTCCTCTCTGCTCCTCACTCCTCTCTGCTCCTCACTCCTCTCTGCTCCTCACTCCTCCTCACTCCTCACTCCTCTCTGCTCCTCACTCCTCTCTGCTCCTCACTTCTCTCTGCTCCTCACTCCTCTCTGCTCCTCACTCCTCTCTGCTCCTCACTCCTCTCTGCTCCTCTCTGCTCCTCACTCCTCTCTGCTCCTCACTCATCTCTGCTCCTCACTCCTCTCTGCTCCTCTCTCCTCTCTGCTCCTCACTCCTCTCTGCTCCTCACTCCTCTCTGCTCCTCACTCCTCTCTGCTCCTCACTCATCTCTGCTCCTCACTCCTCTCTGCTCCTCACTCATCTCTGCTCCTCACTCCTCTCTGCTCCTCTCTCCTCTCTGCTCCTCTCTCCTCTCTGCTCCTCACTCATCTCTGCTCCTCACTCCTCTCTGCTCCTCACTCCTCTCTGCTCCTCACTCCTCACTCCTCTCTGCTCCTCACTCCTCTCTCCTCACTCCTCTCTCCTCCTCACTCCTCTCTCCTCACTCCTCTCTCCTCCTCACTCCTCTCTGCTCCTCTCTCCTCTCTGCTCCTCTCTCCTCTCTCCTCCTCACTCCTCTCTGCTCCTCACTCCTCTCTGCTCCTCACTCCTCTCTGCTCCTCACTCCTCACTCCTCTCTGCTCCTCACTCCTCTCTCCTCACTCCTCTCTCCTCCTCACTCCTCTCTGCTCCTCACTCCTCCTCACTCCTCTCTGCTCCTCACTCCTCCTCACTCCTCACTCCTCTCTCCTCCTCACTTCTCTCTGCTCCTCTCTCCTCACTCCTCTCTGCTCCTCACTCCTCACTCCTCACTCCTCTCTGCTCCTCACTCCTCACTCCTCTCTGCTCCTCACTCCTCTCTGCTCCTCACTCCTCACTCCTCTCTGCTCCTCACTCCTCACTCCTCTCTGCTCCTCACTCCTCTCTGCTCCTCACTCCTCTCTGCTCCTCACTCCTCTCTGCTCCTCACTCCTCTCTGCTCCTCACTCCTCACTGCTCCTCACTCCTCTCTGCTCCTCACTCCTCTCTGCTCCTCACTCCTCTCTGCTCCTCACTCCTCTCTGCTCCTCTCTGCTCCTCACTCCTCTCTCCTCCTCACTCCTCTCTCCTCTCTCCTCTCTGCTCCTCTCTGCTCCTCACTCCTCACTCCTCTCTGCTCCTCACTCCTCTCTGCTCCTCACTCCTCTCTGCTCCTCACTCCTCACTCCTCTCTGCTCCTCACTCCTCTCTGCTCCTCACTCCTCTCTGCTCCTCACTCCTCTCTGCTCCTCACTCCTCTCTGCTCCTCACTCCTCTCTGCTCATCACTCCTCTCTGCTCCTCACTCCTCTCTGCTCCTCACTCCTCTCTGCTCCTCACTCCTCTCTGCTCCTCACTCCTCTCTGCTCCTCACTCCTCTCTGCTCCTCACTCCTCTCTGCTCCTCTCTGCTCCTCACTCCTCTCTGCTCCTCACTCCTCTCTGCTCCTCACTCCTCACTCCTCTCTGCTCCTCTCTCCTCACTCCTCTCTGCTCCTCACTCCTCTCTGCTCCTCACTCCTCTCTGCTCCTCACTCCTCACTCCTCTCTGCTCCTCACTCCTCTCTGCTCCTCACTCCTCTCTGCTCCTCACTCCTCTCTCCTCACTCCTCTCTGCTCCTCTCTCCTCTCTGCTCCTCACTCCTCTCTGCTCCTCACTCCTCACTCCTCTCTGCTCCTCACTCCTCTCTGCTCCGCACTCCTCTCTGCTCCTCTCTGCTCCTCTCTCCTCTCTGCTCCTCACTCCTCTCTGCTCCTCACTCCTCACTCCTCTCTGCTCCTCACTCCTCTCTGCTCCGCACTCCTCTCTGCTCCTCTCTGCTCCTCACTCCTCTCTGCTCCTCACTCCTCTCTGCTCCTCACTCCTCTCTGCTCCTCACTCCTCACTCCTCTCTGCTCCTCTCTGCTCCTCTCTCCTCTCTGCTCCTCTCTCCTCTCTGCTCCTCACTCCTCTCTGCTCCTCACTCCTCTCTGCTCCTCACTCCTCTCTGCTCCTCACTCCTCTCTGCTCCTCACTCCTCTCTGCTCCTCACTCCTCTCTGCTCCTCACTCCTCACTCCTCTCTGCTCCTCTCTCCTCTCTGCTCCTCACTCCTCTCTGCTCCTCACTCCTCTCTGCTCCTCACTCCTCTCTGCTCCTCTCTCCTCTCTGCTCCTCTCTGCTCCTCACTCCTCTCTGCTCCTCACTCCTCTCTGCTCCTCACTCCTCTCTGCTCCTCACTCCTCTCTGCTCCTCACTCCTCACTCCTCTCTGCTCCTCTCTCCTCTCTGCTCCTCTCTGCTCCTCACTCCTCTCTGCTCCTCACTCCTCTCTGCTCCTCACTCCTCTCTGCTCCTCACTCCTCTCTGCTCCTCACTCCTCACTCCTCTCTGCTCCTCTCTCCTCTCTGCTCCTCACTCCTCTCTGCTCCTCACTCCTCTCTGCTCCTCTCTCCTCTCTGCTCCTCTCTGCTCCTCACTCCTCTCTGCTCCTCACTCCTCTCTGCTCCTTACTTACTTATTATTATTATTATTATTATTATTATTATTATTATTATTATTATTATTATTATTATTATTATTATTATTATTATTATTATTATTATTATATTATTTATTAATAATATATATTTATTATTATATAACAAGCCTGGCTGGTTGTCTCTGAGAATAACGTGAGATTGTGAAGACAGGCATTAGATTGTTCAGTGGGCGCTTTTAACGCAAAGTGGTAATCATTGCATGTGAATCTAATAGTATGCATGAATGGGGGCAGATGTGCGCTCACGCGGAGTCCGGATCCCAACGCCCAGCGTTGTGCTGGGAAAGAGTTGGGCATTTACTGTAAATCAGAATTACCTACGAGATGTCATGGATGGAAGAGACCTTGGATTTATGGCGCAAGCGTTATTTAATTTTTAAATATCATCAGTAAGAATTCTACTGCCAGAGGGCCACACAGCCGTACATACTGTACAGGAAAAACCCACGAGAAGGAGAAGGCTGCTCTTGCTTGCCGTTTCAGACCTACCTAGGCCATCATTGGGCTATACAATAATCGCCCACCACTGTGCAATAAACATGAGCTTCTGTGCTTAGATGACCCACTTTAAAACATTACCCTCTTCTATTTCCCCACAGCAGTCCGAACACTAAACACCCTGGCCCGCCCCCCTTTGCACAGACGGGCAAGCATCCGTCACTGACTAACACTGTTACATGTGACTGTCCTGCATGTATTTATGTATATATGTATTTTTATTGTGGGGATTGGGAAATGGGAGGGGGGGGGGGGGGTGTTTGATGTCTGATGTTTCATGTTGATGTCCCAGTGCTTTTAACAAACTGTACCGCAAACAATTACCACCAACCATCGTTGTGGGGGCATTAACCCTTTCACTGCCACACTACAGAAGGTCAACCCTTCACTAGCACACTACCGATGGTTAACCTGCTACATTTCTGACACACCATTCACCACGGACCACGAGAGCACAGAGCAGTAGTCAAATTGGCACGGCGGCCCATAGAGTAAGAAATAAGATGAAGGCTGTTGTTGTGAAGGATCAGATTAAACCGAATATGTATATTTATTTATATATATATATTTAATTGTATTTGTATATCGTTTGATATCCCCTGTATATTCCTTGTACAATATGCACTGAATATCCCTTTAGTCTACTAAACAGCCCATAATAGTTTCATTCTACCATTGGACGAGAACCTGGCGCCAGGTTGCCATACCCCTAGGTCCAAGTTCAATCGTGCCGCCTAACATGTCGTGGCAAGCCCCGGTTCCGCGCAGGAATATGTCGGGCGAAATACGAATGGTACTATTTGTTCATAGCGCATATATATATGGCGCAAGTAAAGTAGAACTTTCCTTTAGTCCAGTTCTTTACCCTCCAACAGAGTGACAGACGCAAAGCCTCCCCACGACGCACGTGTGGTGTAGTAAGGCCTACTTGGCCCAGAATAGGCATTGAGATATCGTGTAGATTAATAGTTGAATAGTCATAGTTTGGCACTATACCGTCCAGTTGGACGTATTCTATTAAGCTAATAATAGTCTATTTATGTATGGTGCATCGTTCGGTTAGAGTTCTAAAGTTATCAGTACCCCCATCGTTCCTGACGTTATCTGGACGCTTAACCAGGCTGGGCAGACCCCTAGTGGTGCTTGCATCCGAGGAGCTCCGGGCCAAGAGCGACTGGACCTGTATATTGGATTACTCTACCCGGACGACGGCGAGCCTTCCACGGCTTGGATTATGCTTTGGGTGCTTTGATTATTCCATGGATAAAGGCCAACACAGTGTGGCCAACACTGTGGTAGTGTTGGAACTACCCCCCGGAGAGGACTCCAGGTGAGACGGCGCTCTACACCAGTGAGGTCGCCTCACGTCTCTCCGTTGTGGACCGGCAGATACCGTCCACAGAGGGTCCAGCTGTATTCGTCTGCGGTCCGAGGTTCTGTGGGCACCGTGTCCAAGACTTTGGATTCTCCCAAGACACCGTCGGCCAGATGGGATACCGCCAGCGGCTTCTCTAACCCCCCCCTCCTACTGTCTTACAACCAGCGGGACACCCCCCCCCCCTTAGTGTATCCAGCTATAATCATTTAAGTACCATCGCTATCGTTTCCTAAATATTCCAGGTTGTATACTTACTCCCTGCGTAACCAGAGATTGGACATTCAATGTTGATTTACCTACGAATACTCATTTGCCATAAAAGTGCATATTTCATATTTCAAATCATAAATGTAATTAAGTGATCGTTGTATACACCTTTTGCTGTATTAAACCTTCGATTTGGTACATTTGTGTGGATTCGTTTCATCAGGTGGGAAAGTGTTCATCATACTTATATCTTGTACTGGATGGCCAGAAGTTAAAGTACATGAGGTAGTGGTATTAAATATCATATCTAACAATACAGTCAGGGAATTGTACCCCTCAGTTACAGCTGTGCAAACCTCACTGAATGTAGATGTTACTGCTGGGTTGTAAACAATGAGCATTTTTACCAGATCCGCAACAGATTTTAGTTTTTGTATCTGGTCCCTGAAACATGTTCTGAAAGAAAGCAGCTGGTCAGGGAAGCTGGCGGCGATGTCCCGACTATAGTGCTCTCCTGGGCAGCTTGGTGTAAACTCCTCATCCTTTGCTTGCAGTAGTGTGTTGGGATGAATTGCCTCAAACATATTCACAGTTGCATTTAAACTGGTGAATCTTTGGGACAGTTGCTGGATGATTATATCGATACATGCATTGCTCTCTGCGTCAGTGAGGCGGCTGTCTTCAGAAAGTTCATCAAAGTGACGCATAACTTTCCTGGCCCTGCGTTGTTTCAAACTGTGTTTGACTTCCCCATTTAGTAGCCAGGGCAAGAGTGGCGGACTTCGCCTCACCAAATTGTCCCCTATAGGCTACTCCACCAAAACACTGATGGCATTTTGCAGTAGAGTAGATGCTTTGAGAATATCCACGTCTTTAGCTTGCAGTAACTGTGAAGCACAATTTATGCTTTCCAAATCTTGGTCTGCATGTTTACCAAAAATAGAAAGCGAAATTTGCTTATGGCATTCTTGACTGCACTTGCTTCATTGCGCAAATTTTTATCACTGGTAAGGGATATTTTGACGGGGGCTTTTATAATGTCTCCATATCATAAGCGTTTTAATGTGATACTACACGAAGTAACAACAACCATATCAACATTTACCACAAACTCACGTTTTCTTGTTGACAGTGTGTGTCCGTGATTGTAGCCTACCTGTAAATCTGGCTCACCCCCACTAACGTTGTTGGCGGGCTGGGGCTCTTCAACAACTTAAGGTTCCTCCCGCAGGAGGAGGAGAGTAGGGCGAAAAAAATATATACACCTATAGCTTGGACAATTTGTCTTTTCCTTGGTCCTTTTTATCTTTTTCTTTGCGTTTTGTCGCTCCACTTTTGTGTTTATAACTGCTCCCGCTCATGCTTAGGCAGTGCTCTGTTGACAAGTGATTGATGATGACGTTCATTTACGTATGATGTTGATGGACGGCTGATGACGATTTTACCCAAAATACATTTGGAGATGGAGACAATAGAAGGGATTCACTTGCAATTTTTCATGTTTTAATGTTAAATGTGAGTGTGAAAATAGCAGCACAAGTTCAACTCATATTATAGGCTACGATGCTTTATACCTAATATGACCACAAACGTCAGTGCACTCAGTGGCGCGAGACAGCAGGGCCCGCCTGCGCCCATTGGGTCCCGACCGTCCCGGGCCCGGGGAGCAGGCCCGGACTGGCCATCGGGAGCATAGATATCTATAGAACATATATATCTATGATCGGGAGCACCGGGAGTTTTCCCGGTGGCCTGGCCTGCACAGATTAAAAAAATAATAATTATATACAAAAAAAAAGAAAAAAAAATCTTTTTTTTATTATTATTATTTTTTGATTTTATTTTGCCAGGCGATTGTTTCTAGTTGTGGCGGCCGCGCGGCGCGATAGTTAGATAACCTAGATGGGTGGGGAACAACCAGGATTTCACTGTCTGCCACAGAGTTGGAGAACTATCTGACTCTCTCTCTCACGGCCGGCGGATCACACACACACAATGGAGCCGTGCTGCCGCTTGTGATTGATGGAGGCGGGACCAGGCGATACAACTGATTGACAGCGGAGGCGGCGAATGGAATGGCAGACGGCACTCAGATGCAGAATAACAGCCAGGCAATGAGCCAGGTAGTGAGGGACTCGGGAGAGATACAGTAGAGCGAAAGTCAATTAACGTTGATGTCAAGATGGACAGTGGAAGAAAGAGAAAGGGTGGAGGAGAGAGGGATAAAACAAAGAAAAAGAAAGGCCCTTACAGGAGAGAGTGGTTAACTGTATTATAATAGTAAATAGAAAAATATGTTGTGCTCTTGCTTTTTTCTTTTTGAAGGTGGAGAGAGTAGCATTGCTAGTGCCACAACAGTTTTATTTGAGGTCCATAACAGTACATTGTACTAAGCAATTGTTGGCTCATTAGTTTGTGATTCACATGCACTAAAATTCACCAGAATGCAGGAAATTAAGTCTTTGTAACAAAATATTTCCTGGTGGGGGACCCCCAGACCCCCTGCTTAAAAAGTGGCCAGACTGGGGCTATATTTCGCGCTATATCTCCCGGTATGAATTATTTCCCCAGTCCGGCCCTGCCGGGGAGCACCGCCCCTACAGCCCCCCTGAAGCCCCGCCCCTGGGTCTGGACTACAACACCGGCTTAGGTGGTCTGGACTACAACACCTTAGGTGGTCTGGACTACAGGTCTGGACTACAACACCTTAGGTGGTCTGGACTACAACACCTTAGGTGGTCTGGACTACAGGTCTGGACTACAACACCTTAGGTGGTCTGGACTACAACACCTTAGGTGGTCTGGACTAGTGCACTGCAACCTTGCCCAGGCCCGACGGGGTCCGGCCCGGCCCGGCGGGTTCGGGCTGGGTAGGGCTTTTTTTTAATAAATAATTCGGGCTCGGCCGGGCCCGGGCACCGCAGTTTTTTATTTTTAATTATTTTTTTATTGCGTTTTTTTTTCTTCATATAACTAGGGTTATAGGATAACCTTCGTTTTCCTTAAGATTCGTTTTCTCTTTTGCGCAAGCTGTCATCAGAGAAACATTTGGATGTAATTACCGCAGCGCGCAGGGAGAACTCAGGGGAAAACTCGATTGGTTGTGTTGGAATATAGCCAGTTGGCGAACGTTTTAATTTGTTCTTGGATGTATGTAGCCGGTTGGCGAAGTTTTGTTAGCGTTGTTCAACGCGTTGCTGACGTCGTGGTGAGTGATGTTTATTATTTGCTGGCTCGCTACCTGTTTTGTTGTGCTTTTCATTATGTTGCTCTGCTCGAAATCTGGTTTCTGTTTTCTGTTTGTTTGTATAGTGACTGAGTAGGCTATTGTGTGTCGTGTGTGTGTGTGTGTGTGTGTGTCAAAGAAGATTCTATAGCCTTCAATACGTTTTACGAGGCTGCTGTGTGAGTCAGTCTATAAGCGAGCACTGGGAGGGACGGCATTCTAATAAGAGCGAAACAGGCTATGTAAATGCTTCTTAGTTTTCAGCGTGATATGCGTTATTTAGGCAGACCTATTGGACATTTTCGTTTTTGTTTATTTATTAAGTTAATATATAAAGTGTTTAGAATATTTAAAACAAAAAAATAATTTAATATTTGGATATAGCTATAGAATGGTTGTTAGTTTTCAGCATGATATGTGTTATTTAGTTAGACCTATTGGACATTTTCGTTTTTGTTTATTTATTACGTTCATATAAAACCGTGTTTCGAATATTTAAAACAAATACAAAAAAAAATTATATTTTAATAATAATAATAATAATTTTTTTTCTGGCTTTCACGCGGGCTAGGGCTTAAAATATTATTTACAGTCGGGCTTATTTTCGGGCAGGGCCTGAAGTTCACGGGCTCGGGCAGGGCTCGGGCTTTATTTCAAGGCCCTTGCAGACCACTAGTCTGGACTACAACACCTTAGGTGGTCTGGACTACAACACAACAGGTGGTCTGGACTACAACACAACAGGTGGTCTGGACAACAACAGGTGGTCTGGACTACAACAGGTGGTCTGGACGACAACAGGTGGTCTGGACTACAACAGGTGGTCTGGACTACAACAGGTGGTCTGGACAACAACAGGTGGTCTGGACTACAACACAACAGGTGGTCTGGACTACAACAGGTGGTCTGGACTACAACAGGTGGTCTGGACGACAACAGGTGGTCTGGACTACAACAGGTGGTCTGGACTACAACAGGTAGTCTGGACGACAACAGGTGGTCTGGACGACAACAGGTGGTCTGGACGACAACACCTTAGGTGGTCTGGACTACAACAGGTGGTCTGGACAACAACAGGTGGTCTGGACTACAACACCTTAGGTGGTCTGGACTACAACAGGTGGTCTGGACTACAACAGGTGGTCTGGACAACAACAGGTGGTCTGGACGACAACACCTTAGGTGGTCTGGACTACAACAGGTGGTCTGGACGACAACACCTTAGGTGGTCTGGACTACAACAGGTGGCCTGGACGACAACACCTTAGGTGGTCTGGACTACAACAGGTGGTCTGGACAACAACAGGTGGTCTGGACGACAACACCTTAGGTGGTCTGGACGACAACAGGTGGTCTGGACGACAACACCTTAGGTGGTCTGGACTACAACAGGTGGTCTGGACAACAACAGGTGGTCTGGACTACAACAGGTGGTCTGGACGACAACAGGTGGTCTGGACAACAACAGGTGGTCTGGACTACAACAGGTGGTCTGGACGGGCGGCTACGTGGTGTAGTGGGCAAGGCACTCGCCACGAAATGCTGGAGACGCTGGGCTCGTCAGTTCGAGCCCAGCGCTCCACATTTGCTTTCAGTTTAGCTGGTCGTCCGTACTAATACACATTGGCCGTATTACGGGGAGGGAAACTGAAGGGTGGGGATCGGGCGTTGTGGACAGCGACTCCTACAGGTCGGTTAGTGCGCCTGCGCAGTAGAATCAGGAAGTGTCGGGGGCAGCGTGAGCCTCCCACGCGTTACTCCTCGCCACTGAGAGATCGAGCTGCGCAGGTGAAAAGATGCAACTGCTGTTACCTCAAGTACCGGAGGGGACTTGTGCTATGTATGACTTAGTCCACATTGCAGCCGGCTTGTGGGAGGCAAGAAACAGCGTCCGTGACAGGGGAGGGTTGAATTGGATGATACGAAATTGGGATGGGAGAAAATATAGAAAAAATGGGAGAAAAAGTGGATACAAAAAAAAGACAGGTGGTCTGGACGACAACAGGTGGTCTGGACAACAACAGGTGGTCAGGACTACAACAGGTGGTCTGGACGACAACAGGTGGTCTGGACTACAACACCTTAGGTGGTCTGGACAACAACAGGTGGTCTGGACTACAACAGGTGGTCTGGACTACAACAGGTGGTCAGGACTACAACAGGTAGTCTGGACGACAACAGGTGGTCTGGACTACAACAGGTGGTCTGGACAACAACAGGTGGTTTGGACTACAACAGGTGGTCTGGACAACAACAGGTGGTTTGGACTACAACAGGTGGTCTGGACTACAACAGGTAGTCTGGACGACAACAGGTGGTCTGGACTACAACAGGTGGTCTGGACAACAACAGGTGGTCTGGACTACAACAGGTGGTCTGGACTACAACAGGTGGTCTGGACAACAACAGGTGGTCTGGACTACAACACCTTAGGTGGTCTGGACTACAACAGGTGGTCTGGACAACAACAGGTGGTCTGGACTACAACAGGTGGTCTGGACGACAACAGGTGGTCTGGACTACAACAGGTGGTCTGGACGACAACAGGTGGTCTGGACTAAAACAGGTGGTCTGGACAACAACAGGTGGTCTGGACTACAACAGGTGGTCTGGACGACAACAGGTGGTCTGGACTACAACAGGTGGTCTGGACGACAACAGGTGGTCTGGACTACAACAAGTCTGGACTACAACACCCACTGGCAACTGGAGGCACATCTGGAAAACATGCACCCAAGTGACTCCATCCCATAGATATAATTATGTAATAATGAACAGATATGAAATAGAATGTGTCCATGGGCTGAGCCGAGTAGTAACACTATGGTCAGACTACTGCTTGGCCTTACTCCTAAAACCCTACACGATACACTACACCACTAAGGTACCCATGTACATGTCGAAATACTTCCCAAAGGTCAGTGAATTCCACGACCACAACACCAGAGGAAGCTCCACAAATCATGTTAAACCCAGATTCGGCTCAAACAAGGGACTAAACACGTTTCGCAATTATGCCATATCAGTGTGGAACGCCCTACCCACAGCCATAAAATAATGTGAATCCCTACCCTCCTTCAAAACTGCTCTCGAAGAGCACCTACGGGTGGCTGCAATTAGAAACTGGCCCCGGTAAATGTCCAAAATGTAATTTTTTTTCTTCTTACACAGTACTGTATATTTGTATGTCTTGTATGTCATAAATGTCCTGATGAATTGAGAATGGAGGACCCTGATGAAAGTCTTTTTCTGGTTTGCATCCTCGTAGCAGTTGTTTGTATTGAACCGTACTGTATTGTACCCATTCTGCAATCTGTTAATACAGTTTTCAATCAATCAATCAATCAATCAATCAATCAATCAATCAATCAATCAATCAATCAATCAATCAATCAATCAATGGTGATGTTCAGGGGCATGTCAGAGTTTTAAATGTAGGTGGGTCTGGGGGCATTTCTTTTTTTAATAAACAACCTCTAAGTGCTAATCTCCCATGAGTTTTGGCAGGGGGATGGAGACATGTTTTCAATGAGCATTTGCAAGTTAGGCTAGTCTTTTTATTATTATTGTTATGTGTGAACATGAACAAATAATTCAAACCCCTCTGTAATACTGTACAATACTGTAAAGAGGACAGGGACGTGCCAATAACGTTGATTCTGATTCTGAACCACTATCCTCAGAGAGTGGGAAAGGTACTAGGACGATAAAACTATTCAAAACAAAAGGTCATAAGGGCTCATTAATCACTTAAGCCCTAAAATACCTTTTCAAGGTGGTTCCATGGTCAAGGTCAAAGTTCACGATTGGAAAGCTGGGACCCTAAATCATTTCAGATGCAGCTCAACACTGCATGTCAATATCTTGTGTCTATTAATATGCAATAAACAACTCGATTTGAATTCCGCCTATTCAAATGAGTCTTGGGACTTTATATCTATACCTAATAATAGCCACTGCCATCCTAAATTATGTCTCTATTCCCTCGCCAACATTTTGCCAAATTTTTTTTATCCACTTTTTCTCCACATTTTCTATTTTTTTCTCCCATCCCAATTTCGCCTCGCCAATTCTCCCTTCAATTCTCCCCTCCCCTGTCTCGAACGTTGCTAGACTATGCCTCCCACTGGTCGGCTGCAGTGAGGACCAAGCCTTGCATCACGTGTCCCCTCCGGTACACGAGGAGGCAGCCGTCGCATCTTTTCACCTGCACAGCGCGATCTCTCAGTGGCGAGGAATAACGCGTGGGAGGCTCACGCTGCCCCCGATACTGCCTGATTCTGCTGTACAGGCGCACCAACCGACCTGTAGGAGTCGCTGTCCACAACGTCCAATCCCCACCCTCTAACACTTGCCAATTGTGTTAGTACGACGGCCGGCCAAGCCGGTAGCAACGCAGAGAGCTGGGCTCGATGCCAGCATCTCCTGCGTTAGTGGCGAGCGCCTTGCCCACTGCGCCACTCAGCCGCCCATCATTTTGCCTAAATTTGCAGTGTTATTTAGCCCCCTTCCCGACAAGGCATGACATTATTTGATACCAATGGATTCCTTGGGTTGTCTAGTTTCACATGATCAGCACCTTTGCTAGCATACAAAATATAGCAACAACTAGAACCTGTGAAAGTCGGCTAATGGGACTAAATAAGATGTATTTGTATGGTTAGTTGATTAACTGCTATTCTGTAACTGATGGTTTGGTGTCACGGCCTGCAGACATAAGCCCGCTGAATCAGGCTCCCGTGTTTATCCACAGCATCAGGATCAACGGAGTGGTGTTTACAAAGGTATTAAGCTAACTGGCTAAACTACTGTAGCATGCTAACGTTAGCTGACATTCCACCACAGTGAAAATAAGTCAGGTGGATCACAACAGCTTGTTTATACGCTTGCAGGAGGGATTAGGAGTTTAAACGTGTGACCAGGGTGAGATGTTCTGGGGAGGATGGGGGAGGGGGGGGATGTCCGCTTTTCACATCCCTACCTCTGGATTCCTGCCCCCTTCTGGTCGTCTACTGTACGTTCATTCTAGCGTTGCATTAAATACATTAATTTCTCAAAATCCTGTGTTCTGTGTCGTCGGGCACTTTGTTTCATTGGCCTCTGCCAATTGGCCCAGTAACAACTTTGAAGACAATTATAAATTAAATGTATTACATTTAATTAAACAATAACATTATTAGAATAGAATGCAAAACAGGTTGAAAATATGTTCATTTAAACTCTTTGCAAGTGAGTGAGGGCAAATCCCTCAATTTAGACAAATGGAAACAAACTAAACAAACTAAAAAGAAAACGGCCATTCATCGTGTATATATATATACATATTTATAAATATGTAATGTTATATTTATATTACATACTCTTTCATAGACGTAAAAAAAAATATATATAATTTGCACCCTGTATCAAATGTCAAATGACAAATGAATGAATATGTTTGTATTCCTCCTGACTGAGTCTGTTTGATGGCTCCTCTCGCTGAGACGCCTCATGCAGGACAGGTCCCCGTGTGGTTTGAACATTTCCCGTTCTGTAGCTTATTGTATTGGTTTACCCTCTTTTGGACATAACACACAATAACACAGGCTGAAAGCTGGTCAAATTCTTACATGTAATTCAACATTTATAATTATAATAAAGATTTGAATATTTTAAAACTTATGTGTTTTTGTTTTTAGTTTTTCTTTTTTTTTTTACAAATAATCTGTCATTTTTGGCCAGCGTCGACAGTCCTAGTGTACACACACACTCACACACACACACACACACACACACACACACACACACACACACACACACACACACACACACACACACACACACACACACACACACACACACACACACACACGTAATATAACACAAAATAATTTGAGCTCTACATACAGTATCCCATTTCAGTCTACACTTGCAGTCTTCAAAGATCTCTGTGTAATAATGTAACCATATATCACTCACCCCCGAGGCTGCCTTGGTTCTGTCGCTGCTGGCGGACGCTGCTGCTCGGCCTCTGAGTGTGTGTCGTTAGCCCCGTGCGAGATAGAGTGTTGTGTGTCCACCTCTTCGAGTGACAGCTCACCTTTGTCCACGCTGCGTGCACTAGAGCCCGCCCCCTCGCTGCCACCAGTCTGCAGCGCGACAGGGCTATTGTTGTGTTGGGCCTCTGTGGGATCTGGTTGCAGCGGTGCTGCACTCTGTGTGAACGTCTCTACGGTCAACTCTTCTCCCCTCCTGGTGACTGATTGACTTTCGGGGCCGTTGTCAACGGTCTCTGTGTTCGTGTCGTGCTTCACTTCGCGGTTTGTGTACCCGCCAGCCGATTTGACGATAACACCGCTTGTTGTTGTGTGGTTCCTGTTAGTTTGGATGCCATCTGTGCTGTTTGCACCTGTCTCCTCCGCTGCCTCTGTGTCTTTGAAGTCTCCGTTGTCACTATCTGCAGCGTGTGTCGTGGTGGCTGTGTCTTTGGCAGAGGCGCGTATGTTCCCGGCCGGAGCGCTCCGCGGGTCCTTTCCTTCCAGATATCGTTCCTCCTCCCGGCCTGGGAGCCGTGTCTCCGGACGGGCCTCCGTTCCCAGGCGAGCCTCCCCCCCCTCCCCGCTCAGCTTCCCCTTCAGCCCCTCCCCCTCCCCATGCAGCTCGGTGGAAGCTGACTTGCATTCCAGGAGTGTATTATTCACCTGTCGGACCGGTAGAGCCAGTGGCTCCTCCCTGCCCTCCCCCTCCTCCCTCCCCTGCCGCTCCCCCTCCTCCTCGACTCTCTCCGCTTTCATCTGTGGCAGCGCTGCTGTCGCCTCCCCCTCCTCCATTTCCACCCACCTCCTCCCATCACTGTCTCCTTGAAACGCAGAGATTCTCTTTTCCTCCTCTCGGCCTACGCATTCCGCTCCGCGGGGAACGCTATCGCCGTCGATCTCCGTCTCCGAATCTTCACCGCTCCACTCCGCGTCCTCTCCTCCCTCTCTCGCGGCTCCTCGTTCCGTTCCCTCGGTCGTCTCCTCCCGCCACGTAGTAGAACTGTACTCTGTACTCGACCCCGCCTCTCTTCTCCCGTCCGCTTCCCTTTCGCTCGCCACCACGTACGTTTCGTCCTCTCCGCTGGCCTCCGCGCTGCTGAACTCTTCCGCGCTGAAGTAGACATCCATGGCGCCGCCGCCACCGCCCGTTAACGCGGCGCGGCCGTCCGGTCTCAGTCTCGCCTGGCGAGGACGGTGAGGCACGTCTCCCACCGCCGCGGTCACGCTGCTGGAAGACTCCACTGCGGTGTCATCGCGCTGTGTCACGGCGGTGTCTGGGACAATGGCCACTGTCTGCGGGGACTCTGTGACCTGATTGTCTGTCCCAGGGGATCGTATATTATATCCCGAGGTGGGAGGGACAGAGCGCAGCAACTCCGCTGAGTCAGTCTCGGCGCCCAGGGGGATTCCTCCGGTGGGTTCGGGGTTTGAGATGGCTGACAATATCTCCGAAGCAAAGCTCTGCGGGAAAAGAGACTCTTTATCCCCTGGGAAAAGAGACTCTTTATCTTCTTTATCCCCTGGGAAAAGAGACTCTTTATCTTCTTTATCCCCTGGGAAAAGAGACTCTTTATCTTCTTTATCCCCTGGGAAAAGAGACTCTTTATCTTCTTTATCCCCTGGGAAAAGAGACTCTTTATCTTCTTTATTCCCTGGGAAAAGAGACTCTTTATCTTCTTTATCCCCTGGGAAAAGAGACTCTTTATCTTCTTTATTCCCTGGGAAAAGATACTCTTTATCTTCTTTATCCCCTGGGAAAAGAGACTCTTTATCCCCTGGGGCACCGAGCATTGTGCGAGGCGGGCTCGGAGGAAAGTCGGGTGCAGTAGGAGGTGGACTGGGAGGGAATCTGGGCGGAATTAGGTCAAACGTTTCAGTGTCCTCCACGGTAGAGCCGTCTGGCACCGCGTGTGCTGTGGGGGCATACGGATTGTAGAGGGTCTGGTCTGGGTTGTCGTCCCAGTCCAGCTCAGGCATGGTGACGATGGGTGCTCTCCTGATGTCCTTGTCCACGTCAAAAGGATCAGAGTTGTCAATCCACGATCCCGGGGATTCCGGCTGATTGACGAGCGTGACATATGTTTCCAATTGGTCGTTGAGAGGGATATGTGGTTGCGATTGGCGGACGAATGCGGGGGGAGGAGATGGGACGTCGTACCTCTGGACGCTCTCTGGCTCAGGTCGAGAGGGGAACTTTGCCCTCTTATTGGCCTCCACTAACTCCAATTCACTCAAGTCCAGACGCTCCTGGGGGAGTGAGAATATAAAAGGACTCATTAAAAGGTGCTATAGATCAGGGGTTCCCAAACTTTTCAATGCACATCGTCTGTTTATTTTTTTTTTTTTTTTTTTTCAGGCGACCGATAGAATATAATTTTAGAATACAACTAGAAACACTGTCCTGGCCTGCTTCTAAGTTCAGTGGCCTGACAAAAATTTTTTTTTTTTTTTTTTTTTATATTATTATTTTTTAAATCATCTCGCGGCCCACCCGTGGCTGCTCGCGGCCCCGACTTTGGGAACCACTGCAGATAACATTCAGCCACTAGATGGTGCTATAGATAACATTCAGCCACTAGATGTCGCACTAGAGCGCCAGCATTTATCCAATCAGGTGCATTCCTATGTGGGGAAATGGGAAGGAGGGAGGGGATACATGCACGCAACATCTAAACAGCAATATTCATTTTGGACTTTAGAACCTTTTTTTAAATGATAAATTCATTAATCAGTACTTTTTTGGGGAGAAAAGCAAGACTTTCTAAAAGCTCTTTTTTATTATTATTATTATTATTATTATTATTATTATTATTATTATTATTAATATTATTATTCTTTAGTTTTTTAATGATTTCTCTACATACAAATATTATCTATCTAACACCTTTAAATTAATACTTCATACAATTTATGTGCCCCTTTTCTAGAACTCAAAAGTCAGTTCCAGACAGGCTTTTGAGACAAAGACTACAGTATCTCACATAACTATCAACTGGATAGACAAAATAAAAGTACAACACAGAATTAAAGGAACACGCCAATATTATGGGAAATTAGTTATAAACAAGAAGATAGATACCAATATATTCTCTGCGCGTTCAGTAGAAAACTATCCGGCTGCAAGCTAGCCTAGCTTAGCACAAATGAATGGAAGCGGATACGGATCAGCTAGTCTAGCTATTCGACAAAAACACCTCTCCCGGACCTTTAAGCTAGGCTAGCTGATGGGTATCCACTTCCTTTCATTTGTGCTAAGCTAGGCTAGCTTGCAGTCGGATAGGTTTTTTTTCTCCCCCCCCCCCCCATCCCCCGATTTAGTCATTTATGCCAATTCCCTTCCTGTCATTGCGCACATTGCCCTACTGACTGGGGGAGGGTGTAGTAGACTATCACATGCCTCCTCCGATACATGTGGAGTCACCTGCCACTTCTTTTCACCCGACAGCGAGGATTTTCCCTGGGGGAACGTAACGTGTGCAGAGGTTCACGCTATTTCCCCCCCAGATCCCCTCCCTGCTGAACAGGCGCCCCGACCGACCAGTAGGTGTCGCTGTTTGCAATGACCAGGACTCATACCCCACCGGCTTCCCACACGCGAAACACTGCCAATTGTGTTCGTAGGGACGACTGACCAAGCCGGAGGTACCGCTGACAGCTGGATTCGATCCCAGAGTGCGGTGGTAGGCGAGTGCTTAGACCTCTACTCTACCCAGCCGCACCCGCAGTCGGATAGCTTTCTAATGAACACACAGAGAGGAAGTCTATCTCCTGCAGCATTAGCATCCCCCTTGTGTACGTTACAATACTACTTTGATTGAATGTGAACAAAATGTGGGAAGGAAGCTACCTCCTCCTGCTCTCTCTGCTCAGAGCCCTGATGGCCCAGGCTGCTCTTAGAGACGTCTGCTGCCTTCTTCTTCCTCGTGCCAAAGTTGAAGGAGCCAAACCTCTTGGGCTTATGGGGGTCTGACTCCAGGTAGCTGTCCTTGAGAGACTGTAGACAGAGAGAGAGAGAGAGAGAGAGAGAGAGAGAGAGAGAGAGAGAGAGAGAGATAGTGGGGGGAGAAGAGAGAGAGACAATTCTTCAGGCATCAAGCATCAACTTCTTATTCATATCGCTCACCGTGCTTTGAAAATAAACCCAACCTCAGATAGTTCACGTAAAAAAATTAAATAAAAATGTATTTAGAATAATATTGTTTATTTTTGGTGTCAACGCTCTGCTTCTTATCACGCCTTGCAGGAGCAGCATCCTTTAAAGCCAACCAAACCATAATGACCCATCATGCAACACTCTCAACAGACCGGGGAACCAGAGAGAGCTACAGTATTAGCGAACAGAGGCTACAGGTGGAAGCTGGGGTGGGGGTTGGGCCGGGAGCAATAGCACACAAGAGAATGAGACAGTGGGCCTGCTAGTTTAAACAGACGGTCCCAGGAGGTGGCAGCCAGGTTACGTGGCAGGCTCGTGTGCTCGTTTACACAGACGGTCCCAGGAGGTGGCAGCCAGGTTACGTGGCAGGCTCGTGTGCTCGTTTACACAGACGGTCCCACAAGGTGGCAGCCAGGTTACGTGGCAGGCTCGTGTGCTAGTTTACACAGACGGTCCCACAAGGTGGCAGGTTATGTGGCAGGCTCGTGTGCTAGTTTAACCCATTGAAACCAGGAAACACATTTGTGTGTATATGCAGGCTATATAATGCATTAGTAGCAGGCGTTTTAGGTCTAAATGGGTTAAACAGACGGTCCCACAAGGTGGCAGGTTGCGTGGCAGGCTCGTGTGCTAGTTTGAACAGAGGAGGTGGCAGGTTGCGTGGCAGGCTCGTGTGCTACAGTAGTTTAAACAGAGGAGGTGGCAGGTTGCGTGGCAGGCTCGTGTGCTACAGTAGTTTAAACAGAGGAGGTGGCAGGTTGCGTGGCAGGCTCGTGTGCTAGTTTAAACAGAGGAGGAGCCTTCTTCACCCCTCCTCCTTCCACAACATCACGGCGAGAGCCTTCCTGACCCCCCGTCCTTCCGTACCCTTATTTATATGGGCAGCATCCGGCCCCTGCGTTCCCACGCTGTCGGAGAGAGATCAATCAACACGGCTGTGAGGGATTCCCTCATCATCAGACCCCTACTTCAGCCCACGGATCCTGCTCTCCCTCGTCGCAGTGTTAACCTAACAACCTAGGTACGACGACGAACCCTAGCCTTGCTACTCTATCCTTGTCGAATACCTTGTCCTAATCTTGTTCTCTCTGTGCCCAGGACCACCGCTCCCGAGACACCACCCGCCTGGACGCTCCTGTGCTGGAGTGCACCTGCTCGCGTCTATTTGCACATTCCTGTTGTCATACCCGTCTGCTTGGTGCCCCACTATTAAATCCAACCTGAAACGCTCCATTCTCTCTTCTCCTGTGTTCTGCTATTGGGCTCCGCCCACCTCTGCCCTAACAGGCTTGTGTGCTCGTTTAAACAGACGGTCCGAGGAGGTGACAGGCTGCTAGCTGATGCGCCGATGATGGAGCGCCACTCGAGTTGTCCGCCTGAACTCGTTTTGCAGGCTTGGTTCTTTTTCTACACACTGGGGGGAATCACAAGAACAAATCTTTTATGTCAGAGCCAATGGTTCATCAGAAGCCTTTTAAAAAGAATTAGGTAAGAATGAAGAGTACGGTATGCACAGTATGCAATCATTTTTACCAGTACAGGGAGACACCCAGCCTGCATTCCAACGACTCCACCCAGGAGTATTCTTTTGATACACTGAGGAGATACTGGGGGCGAATCACCATAGTACGGTGTATATGTGATAAACATCTCTTTTGGGGATCCTATTGTCTACCGATGTGTAGGATAGGATGGGATTACTCAACATAACAACACACCCTGAGAAACAATTCTCAAACACGATCAAAGGAATATAGGGAGAGAATCCGTTGATTATTTGGAGGGAGGACTCCGTGGGCCGAGAGCACGTCTGACCTGGAGCGTCGTTTTCAAGTTTCACGTTTGTTTATTACTTGTCACAAAATACAGAATACTTTATGATGAAACGCTTGTTTCTGTATTCTAAACAGGACGGTTCCAACATATTTTAACAACCACCTTGAAATGATTGCACGCACGCACGCACACACACACACACGAGGAAGCCTGAGAAATGTAGTCCCCTGTAAACACAACAGGAAGATGGGTCAAATGTCATTTAGATATAGAGGTGCAGTGGAGTGGAACAAACTACCACTCAATAATATCAATATGAAGGAAACCGAGGCCCCCAAAATTACTAGTGTTTTCGGATATGTGGTGTCAACAGTGTCGTCATAGGCGCGCGCAGTAAGGCGGTTGTTAGTATCGGTGCATTTCTCTACACTGAGCTGAAATGAAACGATTGCACATACATTTAAATAAATATTAACAAGGTGATCGATTGAATGAAAATGTTATTAACAGATTGCAGAATGGGTACAATACAATACGGCTCAATACACACAATTGATAAGGGGATACAGACCAGAGAAAGACTTTCGTCTTGTTTACATCAGGGTCCCCCATTTTCAATTCATAATGAATTGTAAGCAAGGGTGCAATTAGCACCGTGCAATCCATTCTTTGTGGATCTAGCCCTGAGACTTGTTACACGCGATGCTAGTCAGTCTCGGAGTTGTCTCGGAATGGATTTGGTAGCTTTTTTCTGTGTCTCCGTAGACCGTGCCGCATCACCGTTTTAATGTCTTAGTGAAGATTGATTTATATGAAAACCAATTTATGTATAATTTAGCTAGCTCACCAACGTTACTGTGATTAAAGCAAACTTTAATAAAAAAAGAATATAAAAATATATATTTTTTAAAAGAATTTTTTTATTTATTATAATTTTTTCTGGAGGGGCGAGGCGTCCCGTCAGCGTGAATACTTTCCCTAACCCAGTTGTACTTTTGCGCAATCTGATTGGCCACTGACATTTCTGGTCATGTGACATGTGCGCCAATCGTGGGGCGGCAAGTTCTGTGCCTATTTCCGGGTCTAACAGCCTGCAAACTACCTAACGTCTAGTTTATCACTGGTTAAGCTTAGGCGACTCTTTCGAAGTTGGTTAAGGTTAGAGTTTGGAATCAGGGCTGGTGTTCTATCGCCCTGCTCTAAGACAAACTCTAACCTTAACCAACTTCGAAAGAGCGCCTAAACTTAACCAGTGGCAGAACTTGCCGTCCCACAATTGGCGCACAATGTCACATGACCAGAAACGTCAGTGGCCAATCAGATTGCGCAAAAGTACAACTGGCTTAGGGAAAGTATTCACGCGTCCCGTCAAGGCAATTGTAGGGGAAACACTGGTCTCTATGCACTTTATTGATGAAAATAATTATTTTTTTAATGCACCAATGAACATGAATGATGCTTTTTATAGAACATTTTAAAACTGAAACATGAATACTACTACGAATGCACTTCAGATTATGCACTAAGAATGCTCGATGCACTTCAGATGCCATAGTGCCACTTGCAACCAGTAACACCAGGGACAACGATGGAAATAAGTCCTGGGCCCTCATTCATCAACGTGTTCTACGCACAGATCTGTGCTTACCCTGTGCGTACGATCATTTCTAAGCAAAGAGTGGGATTCATCAATTTCGATTTGAACTTGACTCCGTGCTTACATCTACGCACAGGTCAGACCACACTTACCTGACGCCCAGTGGTAGAATATATTATTACAACAAGGAAATGAGCTTCTGTGCATAATAACACTGGCATGTTCTGTACGAACCGTAGTTCATAGCAACAGTAGTGTAATTATGGTCAAAACCCTATAAATAGCATTTGGAATAATAGATCTTTCTCTCAGAATGAATGCAGCATGGTTTATATAGCGTTATCGGAATATACGGGGTGTAGGCTACTGACTGACTGCGCTCCGCGTAGCTTGATTGATTGATTGAAAAGTTTATTAACAGATTGCAGAATGGGTACAGTACAGTACAGCTCAGTACATACAATTGTTAATTGGGGATGCAGACCAACTTTCGTCTTGTTTACATCAGGGTCCCCCATTTTCAATTCATCATAAATCATAAAGCTCAACTCGTTATTATTTTGCGCACAGACAGCCGAAACACGGGAACGTTTTGATTATATTTAAAAGGCTTTACGTTAAACGAAACAAGTGGAATTTCAAAGCTGTAAGCAGAATAAGTCATATGAATATAGTGTTCTTCCCCCTTTTTACTGTATAAGAAAGAATAGAAAACGCATTGCAATGACACCATGCAGATAGTGGACAGACTATGTATATGATGGGATTCAAGTTCGCGTTTTTGTTGCTCATAGGCATGCTGTCAAGAGTATGATATCTTAATCAAACATTCTAGAACATTTGTCGTCACAGATCATGTCCTAATAGAACATAGGCTATGGCATGGATCGTGATATTGTGTGGACTGTAATTATTACTGTACCGGTACCACCCATTGTGACAACAGCCTTGTGAGTCCCGCACACAAACATGATGGAATTCAAGTTCATGTATTGAAAGGCATGCCTACATCATACATGCAGTGAGATTCATTGTTCTTGTATATGCTCTCTATTATTGTTTATATAGGCTACCCAATACTGACATCAAAATAGATTGTAGTATGCCTCTAGAAATCACATGCAGCAGGTAGAAAATTGACGGGAGATCCATCGCGATTTGGAATAGAATTGAGGAGAACTTTAATCCCTGGGTATCAATCAAACAACACGGGAAAAGGCAGTCATATTCCAGCGCAGTCTTTATTAGCCGACAACAAAATAGATGCCTCTAAAAATCATATAGCCAATCGAACACAACTAATAAAGGCATTCATATTACAGCACGGTTATAATGACACACAACCAACGCCAAACAGTGGTCAACGAACGGTCTTTATTAGTATTCTGAGCTGTCCAGGCAGAATTGCAGCAATGGTCTTAGGGAGCCGTTGATATCTGACATCACCGTTTACAAGTCCGCCTTTTATTATTTATCCCATAATACGCGATAGTGTCTTCTTGGTTCGACAGCAGTGAACAATCTTCGTGGAGTTTCTCAGGGTTCCGCTCGGGTCAGTCCATTATTTCACATCCCATGGGGGGTGTTTCCTCATTTTCATGACCATATATGGATAATCATGCACGAGCATTGACGGTAGAACAAAGTGGTATTCATCAACACGGAGGGGCATAGAGCCTGCGTACGCACCGTGTGATGAATCCCGACTTCCCTGTGCGTACACTAGTTCTACATTCCGTGCTTACGTGTGGAAATAGAAATGTTCTACGCACACTATTGATGAATGAGGGCCCTGGACTTTTCGTTTTATCCCTGCAAGGCAAATACAAATGTTGATCTGTCAATGTTGTTGTGTTTGTTGTCAATCAAATTAAATAAAAGTCCCTGAGAGTGTGCTACATACAGTAAAAATAAAGTAAGTAAAAAAAGTTATTAAGAAGTAAGTAAAAAGTAAGTAAAGTCAATATACATATATACAATATACAATACAATGAGTAACAGTGAGGTAGAATGCAGAGGTACAAAACTTAGGGTAGGGTGCAAATGAGGTATGAATGTAGTGCAAATCTCTTTAATAATAGATCAATATAAAGTGTGTTAAAGTGTCTAAAGTGAGTAAAGTGAGTGGTAAGGTGAGTGTTTGTTTAAAGTGAGTGTGTACATGTGGATGTGTGTGCAGTGAGTGTATATCATAGGTGTCAAACTCACGGCCCGCGGGCCAAATCCGGCCCGCCACGTCACTAAAATTATTTGTTAAAATAACATAAGTGTAACTGAGGGGTACAATTCCCTGACTGTATTGATAAGTATGGTATTATTAAACCACTACCGCTTGTACTTTAACTTCTGGCCATCCAGTACATGATATAGATATGATGAACACTTTCCCACCTGATGAAACGAAGTCCACACAAATGTATAAATCGAATATTTTATATAGCAAAGGGTATATACAACGTTCACTTAATGACATTTATGATTTGAAATGCACTTGTATGGCAAATGAGTATTCGTAGGTAAATCAACATTGAATGTCCAATCTCTGGTTACGCAGGGAGCAAATATACAACCTGGTTCTTTAGGGAACTATAGCGATGGTACTTAAATGATTATAGCTGGATACACTAAGGGGGGGGGGGTCCCGCTGGTTGTAAGACAGTAGGGGGGGGGTTAGAAGAGCCGCTGGCGGTATCACATCTGGCCGACGATTTCTTGGGAGAATTCAGAGTCCTGAACACGATGCCCAAAGAACCTCGGTCCGCAGATGAATACAGCTGGACCCTCTGGTGGACGGTAGCTGCCGGTCCACAGATGAAGAGACGTGAGGTGACCTCACTCGGGGTAGAGCGCCGTCTCACCTGGACTCCTCTCCGGGGGTAGTTCCAACACTCAGCAGTGTTGGCCGTTATCCATGGAATAATCAAAGCACCCAAAGCATGTAGATAATCCAAGCCGTGGAAGGCTCGCCGTCGTCCGGGTAAAGTAATCCAATGTACAGGTCCACTCGTCCTGGCCCGGAGCTCCTCGGATGCAAGCACCACACGTGGTCTGCCCAGCCTGGTTAAGACTCCAGATAACGTCAGGAACGATGGGGGGTACTGCTCACTTTATAACTCTAACCGAACGATGCACCATACATAATAGACTATTATTAACTTAATAGAAATACGTCCAACTCGACGGTATAGTGCCAAACTATGACAATTCAACTATTAATCCACACGATATCTCAATGCCTATTCTGAGGCCAAGTAGGCCTTACTGCACCACACGTGCGTCGTGGGTGAGGCTTCGCGTCTGTTACTTAGTTGGAGGGTAAAGAACTAATGGACTAAAAGGAAGTTCTACTTTACTTGCGCCATATATATATGCGCTGTGAACAAATAGTACCATTCGTATTTCGCCAGACGTATTCCTACGCGGAACCGGGCTTGCCACGACATGTTGGTCGGCACGATTGAACTTGAACCAAGGGGTATGGCTGCTGGCGCCAGGTTCTCGTCCAATGGTAGAATGAAACTATTATGGGCTGTTAGTAGACTAAAGGGATATTCAGTGCATATTGTACAAGGAATATACAGGGGATATCAAACGATATACAAATACTATTAAATATATATCCATAAATAAATATATATATTCGGTTTAATCTGATCCTTCACAACAGCCGCCCCCTAATTAGTCCCACCTAATTAGCTAAGCAGAGACAGATTAACCGCACTGTCTACCACTCAAGGTCCGCTGTAAGGGTCAGTCAACTCACAAAGTCATGGGGTCATGGTCATCATCGATAGTGTCTGGGAGTCTGGGCAGTTCTATTAGCCTCGCCACGGGTCGTGTGTAAGTTCGCCCTTGGACGAGCACTTCAGCTGCTCGGACCTTGCCATCGGCACCGGTGATCACTTTGCTTACGCGGCCAGCCGGCCACATAGCTCTGGGTAGTGACTGGTCGACAATCATGACGACTGTTCCTTCTGTCAAATTGTCTCTCTCTTTTACCCACTTCTGGCGGGTCTGTAGAGACGGTAGGTAGTGGAGTAGGAAGCTGCTCCAAAACTTGTCAGCTAGCACTTGACTGTACCTCCACATTCTTCGGCCGTTCGCTTCTTCAGGCCTGTACATTGTCTGGGGTAGCGCGGGGTCCAGCCGCCCCATTAAGAGTGTGTTGGGGGTGACTGGGTCGACATCTGCTACATCACTGGAGACGTAGCCGAGGGGCTTGGAGTTCAATACTCCCTCGATCTCCGTGAGGACTGTCATTAGGACTTCCTCCGCCACAGTCTGGGCCCCAAGCACGGCGTACAGGGCTGTCTTTATAGAACGTATTTCTCGTTCCCAGGTTCCACCGAAGTGGGGTGCGTTCGGGGGATTAAACTGGAAGTCAATCTGGGATGGAGCAAGGTGGGTCTTAAGTTCTGGGCCCATAGCTTGGAAGCTCTCTCTCAGCTCTCTTTCTCCGCCTTTGAAGTTTGTCCCGTGATCAGACAACAATGTAGACGGTTTTCCTTTCCATGATGTGAATCTTCGGAAGACCATAAGGAATGAGTCTGTGCTCATGGTCGGAAGGAGTTCGATATGTATCGCTCTGGTGGTCATGCATTTGAATACAATACCCCACCGCTTCTCGGTTCCTCTTCCTCTCTTTATATACAACGGGCCAAAACAGTCCATGCCTGTGGAGTGGAATGGCTTGTCGCCGAGTCGGAGGCGACAGGGGGGTAGGTCAGCCATCCGTGGTATGCTGGGCTGCGCGCGCCACTTTCGGCAGTCTAGACAGGTTCGCTGGAAGCGTCGCACCGCTTCTCTTCCTTGAAGTATCCAATAGCGACGTCTGATCTCCGCGAAGACTCTCTCTGCTCCTGCGTGGTGTACATCCTCGTCGTATTTCTTTATGATCAGCTCTGTGACCTTGTGTAGGCTGTTCAAGACTATCGGGTACTTAATGTCATCTGGTAGATCGGGGGCTCTCCGCAGGCGACCACCCACTCTGATGAGATTATGGGCGTCACTCTCGGGTGCCAGGTGGAGCAGTCTGCTGTCTGATGGGACGGGCTTTCCTCCCTGTAGACAGTCTAGCTCATCGGGGAACGAGTCTCTCTGGGCTCGTTGTAGTAGAAGAAGTTCTGCTTCTTCGTAGTCAGCTGCTGAAATGTCAGTGGTAGACTGAATCTCTGGGTGGTGCCACAGGAATGTCTTTAGCTGCGCACTCTGTAGGGTAATGCAGTCATCTATGTTGGGGTCTGTGGAGGCGACTGTGCTCAGTCCACAGAACATAGGTTTCTTGTTCTCAGCCTCCTCTTTACTTGCTTCCCGTGGGGTGGGCGTAGGCCACTCTTCTTCCGGGAGCTTGAGGAATTCTGGTCCGTCACTGTAGATGTTGCGACGGGTGAGGTCATCCAGGGACATTCCCCGGGTGATGACGTCAGCTGGGTTGTGTTTGGTGTCCACATACCGCCAGCTCGCTGCTTCTGTTAACTCTTGAATCTCGGTGACTCTGACTCCCACGAAGACTTTGTATCTGCATGAATCAGACTTGATCCATGCGAGTACTGTCGTGGAATCTGACCACAAGATTGTTCTGTGCACCGGCATGGTGAGTTCACGTTGGATTAACGTGGCTAGATGCGCTCCTGCTAGGGCTGCGCAGAGCTCTAGACGCGGGATAGATTGTTGCTTTCGTGGGGCTATTCTTGAGCGAGCCAGGATGAAAGCGGTGTGTATCTCTCCTCCTTTCTCTTGGGCACGCAAGTAGGCCACCGATCCATAGGCTACTTCGGAGGCGTCGCTGAAGACGTGTAGATCCATCTTGCATGTCTCTGGCCTCACTGTGGATGGGAAGTAGCTGCGGCGTATATTGACGCCTGGGAGTGAGCGGAGTTCCGTCTCCCACTCTCTCCATGTGGAGGCAAGGTGTGCGGGTATTGGGTCGTCCCAGCCCTGGTCCTTGTCCCATAGTGCTCGTACAATCATCTTTGCCCTGGTGGTGTAAGGTAGAATACATCCCAACGGGTCATATTGTCTGGCGAGTGTTCTGTACACACTCCGTCTGGTGGTCGGTGTCGCCGTCGACCTTCCCTGCTCTGGAGTCAGGGGTTTGTGTCTATAGTGGAGCGAGTCTGTTTTGAAGCACCAGACTAGTCCTAGTGTCATTTCTTGGGCTTCTCCTGGGATGGTCGCCATCCAGGTCTCGCTGCTGGCAGCCTTGTCCGCGGGGGAGAGGCTGCGCAATACGTGCGGGTCACTGCTGGCCCACTGCCTGAGATCAAAGCCGCCTTTGATCAGGGAGGCGCGTAGCTTGATTAGGAGAGCCTCGGCTTCTTCTTGAGTCGAAACGCTTTGTAAACAGTTGTCCACGTAGAAACTGTTCTTCACACTGTGTCGGACCTCTTCATCTGCTGCTGGGTCCTCTGCGACGTGTTTCTGTAGTGCAAATGTAGCACAGCACGGGCTGCATGTGGTTCCGAAGGGGAGTACTTCCCACTGGTAGATGGCTGGGTTCTCATCTCCGATCCTCTCTCTCCATAGGAACCGCAGCAGGGGCTTGTCCTCCTCCACTAGTCTCACCTGCAGGAACATCCCTTTGATATCCCCGCTGATAGCCACCTTGTCCTGGCGGAAGCGCAGTAGCACGCCCAGTAGGGAGGGGCCGAGTGTGGGGCCGGGCAAGAGCTCTTTATTCAGATTTTGGGATCCGATCTGGTAGCTGCAGTTAAACACAATGCGATCCTTGCCGTTGTGGTGGACCTTGTGATGCGGCACGTACCATGATTCGGTCGTCTGATCGGCCTCTTTAATGTCAATCTTTGTCACGTGTCCCGCTGTGATTAGCTTCTCAATCTCAGCGCGGTACACACTCTCTTGAGCGGGGTCTTTAGCTAGGCGCCGCTCTGTGTTCAATAGATAGCGCTCCGTGGCGTCTTTCTTTGCGTGAAAGGTGGGCATTCCCTCTCGCCTCAGGAGTGGAGTTGCGTATCTCATCACTCCGCCGACTGTGACTCTCTTTGTCCCTTGCTCGAGTAGGTTGATGGCGTAAATGTCTTCTTTAGAACGAATATCTTTCTTTTCGTTCTTAAAGGGTATTGTCTCTAGTGTCCATAGCCTCTCGACATGCTGCAGGAGAGTGGTGTCTTCTTCTGTCGTTCTGGAGTGGAGGCAGCTAGTGGCTGCTGTTCGGTTGAGAGATTTAGCGAGGGGGCCTTGTAGTGTCCACCCTAGGCAGGTCTCGACTGCTGCAGGACAGCCTCGGGGTCCTGTATGGACCCGGTCAATCGGGACTATGAGTTCTGCATGGTCGGAGCCTATCAGCAGGGTCGGGGTGGCGCCGTCTATGAGCGGGATAGGTAGTTGACGCAGGTGCACATATTTATCCATCAGCTTGGCGATGGGGTAGGTGTACTGCGATAGTCCTATTTCTTGGCTGGTGAAAGCATTTGTAATCCTATACCGTCGCTCTGGCTGCCCGCTTGCTGCGATAGTGAAGGAGACATTCTCGCCCTTTATCGTCTTTAAATCTCTTCTTATTGTCCGAATCGTCATTTGGTTCTCGCTCCCCCGCAGTCCCAGCTGGGCCGCAGCGGACGCGAGCAGAAGGGTCTTCTCTGACCCGTCATCAAGGACGGCGTAAGTGTCCATGACTTTATCTTGGTAGCTCAATGTCACACGGACTACCTTTAAGAGCACTTGGGCGCCGCTGCTGCTGGCGGGGTCAATGTACATGACACTTGCCTTGGTGCCGCTCGATGGTGCAGGTGCAGGCCGTCTTCTGTTACTGTCGTGTAGTATATCTAGATGGGCTCCGTCACACCGACTGCACCTTTTCTTTAGGCGGCATTCGGCTGCCATGTGACTGCGCGCACATCGGTAACAGCGCCTGTTGGACTTTATCCATTGACTCACTTCTTCTGCATTCATCTTTGTGAACAGGTCACATTGTGACAGCCAGTGTTCTTTCTCACAGTAGGGGCACACCATCTTCCACTTCTCTTTTCTCGAGGGGGTGCTGTGGCTCTTACTGCTCGGTACTGACTCTGATTGGTGCATGACAGTCACCGATCTTCTTCCATCATTTATTCTCCTGGGTCCCTCTCTGGAGCTTGGCGTGCTCCGCCCGAACGTATCCAGTCGTAAGCTGCTGACTTCTCTCGCCAGGAAGTCGGCTAGATCAAGGAGGGATGGTTCGGGGCCGTTAGGATCCCGGTAGTCTCTCTGCCGCCTAAAACGCTCTTGTCTTGCGGGTGGCAGCTTCTCCAAAATCCTCTCGACGTTAGAGTTGGCGTATAGCTCATGCATGCCCTTTTCCCGTTGCGCTCCCAGCATCCCTACCAGGGACTGCACTTTGATTGACAGGTCGTCTAATGAGCGATTGTCTGTTGCTGGGGGTAGGCGATCAATATGCCTTATCTCTTGGATTACGTAATCCCATATACGTCCATATCTCTGGTCCAGCGTTGCTAGAGCCGCGGTGTATGGGGTCGTAGAGGTGGCATAGGCTAGCGCTATATTGTGCGCTCGCGGTACTTGCAGGTGCTTCAGTAATATTGCATACTTGTGACGTTCATCAGCGACATCCACCATCATTGTCTCTAAGCACATCCGGAGCTCCGTGTACTGTGCTCGATTCTCATAGGTGAAGTCTGGAAACGACGGCGTGGCAATGTATGACGCCGTGGATGGCTGATACATCGGCGAGCATTGGGGGAGAGACCTCCTAGGCGAGTCTCCTCTTGCGCCTCTCTGTGGGCTGGTACCGACAGGGTACCATGGCCCGCTGGTCCAGGTGCTATTCCTCGGGGCTGGTCGTGCGTCGTGCTCACCCGTGAATAGAGTCGGGGGTCTGTAGCGCAGCGCCACGGGGGTATAGCCTGGGCTGTACTGGACCTCCTGGTCCGGTGGAGTACTGTGCTGTCATCGGGCTTGGTTCTCCTCCTCTCCCTCTTCTTCTTCTATCAGGTCTTCTAGATCCTGTAGTCGTTTATTTAGCTTCTCCGCAGTGTATGCCGCTCCTTCCTTGTAGCTGGGTCTCGCTTGGACCGGTCTGGGAAGGGGGTCTGCGGGGGGTATAGGCTTGGTCTGTTGGTCAAGTTCAGGGTCGCTTGCTCGGTTAGGAGACGCTGCCCTTGACTGTTGTCTCGACGAGTTCCTTGAACCCCTGGCGGAGGGAGAGGGTGTTGCCTTGAGGATCAGCTGCTCCATTAGCTGCGCTTGTAACTTGTCGCGCTCGACTTCGCGCTTGGTGAGATCTGCTTCTCTTTGGGCACCGGCAGCGGCGCGCTGGGCGTCGGCCCGGTCTCTTGCCATATTCTCTTCCGTCTGAAGGCGTCTCATCTCCAGGCGTATGCGCTCTTCTTCGCTCCGTTGCTGTGCTTGGAGTCGATCGCGTTCGCCCTGAAGTCGATCGCGTTCACCCTGAAGTCGATCGCGTTCGGTAGAGGCTGTCAGGCTGACGAGGAACGCCTGTTGTAGCATCCTCTCCGCTTCGCTGGGGGAAGACGGTTGTAGAGGTGAGCCGCTCCTGGGTGAGCCGCTCGTGGGGGAGTCCTGGAGCTCTATTTCCTCGGCGCTCTCCTCCTCTT
The DNA here is from genome assembly GCF_963971535.1 of Notolepis coatsorum. Taxonomy (NCBI): domain Eukaryota; kingdom Metazoa; phylum Chordata; class Actinopteri; order Aulopiformes; family Paralepididae; genus Notolepis; species Notolepis coatsorum. The sequence goes on along the minus strand of NC_140168.1, from coordinate 22,944,280 downwards.
CTTCCGTGCAGAGTTCTCTCTCTGTAGGGTTGTCTTCCTCCCGGGGCATGTCAGCTCCCTCCTGGTCCCCACCGTGAGCTTGGTCAGTTACATTAGAACCCACTAGGGCCTCTGTGGTCGGGGAAACCTGGTCGTTAGGGTCAGACATAATTTTACTTTCTACTTTTACCGCGTTTACTGTTTGTCGAAGGCTAGGTAGTTGACTGACAGCGTAATCCTCTAAGTACTGAGGTGGCTGTCGTCTGCGCTGCGGGCGTTCTACGTTAGGAGGACCGTTTCGTGGAGTGTTCATCATAGGCCATTTTAATATTAATAACACTATATTAATATTACACTAGTTACCCTCCGGCTCGAAGGACCAATTGTAACTGAGGGGTACAATTCCCTGACTGTATTGATAAGTATGGTATTATTAAACCACTACCGCTTGTACTTTAACTTCTGGCCATCCAGTACATGATATAGATATGATGAACACTTTCCCACCTGATGAAACGAAGTCCACACAAATGTATAAATCGAATATTTTATATAGCAAAGGGTATATACAACGTTCACTTAATGACATTTATGATTTGAAATGCACTTGTATGGCAAATGAGTATTCGTAGGTAAATCAACATTGAATGTCCAATCTCTGGTTACGCAGGGAGCAAATATACAACCTGGTTCTTTAGGGAACTATAGCGATGGTACCTAAATGATTATAGCTGGATACACTAAGGGGGGGGGGGGGGTCCCGCTGGTTGTAAGACAGTAGGGGGGGGGTTAGAAGAGCCGCTGGCGGTATCCCATCTGGCCGACGATTTCTTGGGAGAATTCAGAGTCCTGAACACGATGCCCACAGAACCTCGGTCCGCAGATGAATACAGCTGGACCCTCTGGTGGACGGTAGCTGCCGGTCCACAGATGAAGAGACGTGAGGCGACCTCACTCGGGGTAAAGCACTGTCTCACCTGGACTCCTCTCCGGGGGTAGTTCCAACACTCAGCAGTGTTGGCCGTTATCCATGGAATAATCAAAGCACCCAAAGCATGTAGATAATCCAAGCCGTGGAAGGCTTGCCGTCGTCCGGGTAAAGTAATCCAATGTACAGGTCCACTCGTCCTGGCCCGGAGCTCCTCGGATGCAAGCACCACACGTGGTCTGCCCAGCCTGGTTAAGACTCCAGATAACGTCAGGAACGATGGGGGGTACTGCTCACTTTATAACTCTAACCGAACGATGCACCATACATAATAGACTATTATTAACTTAATAGAAATACGTCCAACTCGACGGTATAGTGCCAAACTATGACAATTCAACTATTAATCCACACGATATCTCAATGCCTATTCTGAGGCCAAGTAGGCCTTACTGCACCACACGTGCGTCGTGGGTGAGGCTTCGCGTCTGTTACTTAGTTGGAGGGTAAAGAACTAATGGACTAAAAGGAAGTTCTACTTTACTTGCGCCATATATATATGCGCTGTGAACAAATAGTACCATTCGTATTTCGCCAGACGTATTCCTACGCGGAACCGGGCTTGCCACGACATGTTGGTCGGCACGATTGAACTTGAACCAAGGGGTATGGCTGCTGGCGCCAGGTTCTCGTCCAATGGTAGAATGAAACTATTATGGGCTGTTAGTAGACTAAAGGGATATTCAGTGCATATTGTACAAGGAATATACAGGGGATATCAAACGATATACAAATACTATTAAATATATATCCATAAATAAATATATATATTCGGTTTAATCTGATCCTTCACAACAATAAGCTAACATATATTTTTACATTTATGCAAATGAATATGCAATATGTATAACTTGAATAAGTAATAAATACAGAAACACCATGTTTAACAATATGTAAATGTGTAGCTACATTTATTTTACATTACATTAACATTTATACGGTCTTTGGCCCTTTGAGGGCAACCATAATGCTGATGTGGCCCTCTGTGAAAATGAGTTTGACACCCCTGGTGTAGATGATGGGTTGTTACATAGTGTCATTGTCATTGAGCATCCTGATGGCCTGGGGACAGAAGCTCCTTCTGAGTCTCTCTGTACTGGCCATGAGACTCCGGTAGCATCGTTGCTGCATTGTTTCCTACACAGCAATATCTCGGGGGGGAAACTACGCCACGCTCTCGATGGCAGACAATAAGAGAGCTGTGAGTTTCTGCTAGAGTTTCTGCTCATTTCTTTTCTATCTTTTGGTGCTTTTTTGGTGGACTCGCGACTGGAGACTAGCTCTGCTAGCACACATAGCCTACTGTGTACAGACGGTTTCAAACTGTATTTTAAATTAGAAAGCAAACCAAATAAATGGACAAGAGAAAAATAAATCTCAATTTGGTCAGTATTGTCATTTGGACAAGCAAAGCCATTACTTTAAGTTGCAGGCAAGAAAGACAAGTCTGTCCACTGTCCCTGTTGCAGGTCACAATACAAAGTAAAATATATATATATTTTTTATTATCGATTTATTATCGACCACGTTTCATATTGAAGAGGAAAAATATATCGCGATAATTATCGTTGTCGTTTTATCGCCCAGCCCTACGCCACGCTCTCGATGGCAGACGATAAGAGAGCTGTGAGGACACTGGTTGTCCGCTCGCGCTTTGATGATGAACCCTGCACACAATACAGTTACAGAAGGCCGTCTGTCGAGATTATTATCTGGGTGTGTCAGCGGAGGATTCCAGTTAAGAAAACGTGGAAAGCATGGAATGCAAGGACAAACAATCGATGTGGAATTTGCGTCGAGTCTGGGGAGAGGGATGTTGTCATAACGGGGTTTTGTGTTGCTTGCTAACAGATGCAGCTCATACAGCTCATCACGCTTCGGTCAAACATTCAATAAACCCATACACACACACAAACGTAGACACTCCCAGACACAAAAAGACATACATACTGTACACACAGTCGCACACAAACATGACTAGTTTACAGCCCTCTTACTCTGCAGTGTTTTATTAGAGGTTTGAGTTAGACATCACCATCTCTAGTGAGGTTAACCCTTTCACTGCCGCACTACCAAACGGTTAACCCTTTCACTGTGACAATACACAGAACGAAGGTTAACCTGCTGTTGTGTGGCAGTGAAAGGGTTAACCGTTTAGTAGTGCGGCAGTGAAAGGGTTAAGCTATGGCCAGGTTTAGGTGAAATTAAGGTTACTGGCAATGTAGCTTAAGACAAGAAAAACAACAACCGGTTTTGTAGCCCAGGGCCATGTGAGTTCTGGATGACGATGATGATGATGATGATGATGATTGTTTTTCTAATTTATTTAGTTGGTGCTTTGAGCCACAAACCCAGTAACATTCAGCTCCATCGAAGTGACAGCAGACATCTCTACGGCAGATATCAACAAAACTTGGCAAACCACATACAAATGGATAGATAGCACTCCAGGAAAGGTATTTTAAATATGGGCCCTTGGATGAAAAACAATGCTTACTTATTTCTCTAAACTGTTTTGCACACAGTCAATTCGTTTTTACTGTTATTTACAGTGTTTGAATATGTCCTCCAGTTATGTAATCGAAAGACACCGAATCCTTGTCTTGTGTTAATTACAGCTCAATGAAATGATGGATGAAAGATTTGCAATAGGGATTGTATTCCTCTCCTTCAGAAACATCCACTATGTAAACAATGATCAGAACCTATTCATGCATTACAGCGCTTCCATGCCGAGCTGAGCCAACAGATCATTTCTGTTATGAACACACACACACACACACACACACACACACACACACACACACACACACAACCATGTTGCACCTACACAGTCTGCGATATTATGGACCCATCTACTCTCTATTGACATTGAGACAAACATAAAAGTTGAGCAGGGAGTCTCTTTGTTGTATGTGGCAACAGTCCTAAATACTGTATGATCATAATTGGTCTGCATCACGACACTGCATCATAAAGCGATGGCGCCCTCTTCTGGCAGGAGACACAAATGGCACCAATAAGAGCCTCTGGTATAATAGTGCTGTACATTAGTAACCTAGGAGAACAGTAGGAGCTGTTGTTCTCAATTTCTTTCCTCTGGGGCATTCTCTGAATGCATGGGAAACTCCTGGAAACCCATTATCTTATATTAGATATACTGAAAATAACACCTTTAACATTAATTCATGATTCAGTCTTTAAGGAAGATTTTAAGTAACATGAAACAGTGATGATCTACTGATCAATTGTTGGGGAACACCCCTTAGGCCTACAGCTATACCTACAATGACAATTCAAGCCTTTTTACTTATTATTATTATTATTTTATTTAAATTTTTAGTTTTTTGGTTGGTTTCTTTTTTCTATTAATTTCTTATTTGTTTGCTGTTATTATTGTTGTTGTTGTTTGTTGTGTGTGTGTGTGGGGACGGGTAGGGATGGATGTTGGATGTGTGCCGGTCCGGGATCTATGCTGGTGCTCGCCCCTTTGTTTGTGTTTTTGTCTCTTGTTTTTTGTATGGGTGATGGGTACAAAAAAAAAAGAAAAAAAAAAGTGTCAAGATTTGGAATATGCGTATGTACATTTGTGTGGGTATGTACGTATGTAAGTATGGACAGGTGCAGTTGTGTATGTGTATGTGGGTACACTTACTATACCTAGATGTAAAATGTTTTTCATTGACACAATAAAGTATAAAAAAATAAAATAAAAAAATTAATTCATGATTAATAATTAATCGATTCATGATTAGGCTAACTCATTCTACAAGAAACAAAAAAAACAAAAACAAAGGTCAAGTGAATAATGACAGAAGGTGTAGGCACAGCAGAGTGTTGCGTTATAGCGCCCTCTAGTGTGGAAAAGAATACCTTTCAACTGCAATCAGCTAAACACTGGTTTCCCTCAGTGTGAGGGCATTGAATGTGTATAATGGGTGAAATTAATGTGATTACACTGTGCTTGCACACACCTAACCAGGGTCTATGTGGGAGTGTGAGATTCCGTGTGTGTGAATACAAAAGAGTCAGGCAGACAGGAGCCCGAGGGAGAAGGTCGACAGCCACACGCCAGGGTGGTGGAATGCAGCTACCGTTACACCAGCCAGGTCACAGGTGGAGGGAGGCCATCCGCCCCCCTATATCCCACAGAATCAGCTCCAGAGGACAGTAGTCGTGTTGCGACAAGCCCCTGGGAGAAAACGCTGAGTCAAGTCCTGCCCTTAAGACGGAATGATGGCGCTAATTCACGCGATGGTGATATTAGAACTGCATCATAACACAACCTCGACTGAAGTACTCAGCAGTTGTGGAGAGATGAAGCAAAACTCAATTGACCCACACAGGGATATTTGAACCCCCTCAGAATATTGGATGACTAAAATAATAAAATTATAAAATTTGAATAATGATGGTTTTACAATTTGTTCCTCACATTTGACACATTCACTCACACATTCACACACCGATGGCAGAGGCGACCATGCAAGGTGCCAACCTGCTCATCGGGAGCAGTTAGGGGTTAAGTGTCTTGCTCAAGGACACTTCGACACGCTGCCCCGGGAGGAGTGGGAATCGAACCGGTAACCTCCGGATTACCAGATGACTGCTCTACCTCCCGAGACACTGTCGCCTCCTGGTGATAATAATAATAATAAATAATGAATAAATACATATAAAATAGAATACAAAAGAAACAAGTATAGATTTCCATTGCTATTTTTTGTATCCAGAATTCCATCTTTACACTTAACACAGGAGAACGGGCAGTAAACCATGTATCTCATACTGGTCACGACCTGTGAGGTTAGTTCAGTTTAATCTGAAGTGCCCCGCTCAAGTCTACTCAAATTTGAACTTTGAGTCCAGGATGATTGTGGAGTTTACATTTGAATTTAGTCTAGGATGATTGAGGAGTTTATATTTTAACTCAGTCCAGGATGATTGTGGAGTTTACATTTGAACTTAGTCTAGGATGATTGTGGAGTTTACATTTGAACTTAGTCCAGGATGATTGTGGAGTTTACATTTTAACTTAGTCGAGGATGATTGAGGAGTTTATATTTGAACTTAGTCTAGGATGATTGTGGAGTTTACATTTGAACTTAGTCCAGGATGATTGAGGAGTTTATATTTGAACTTAGTCTAGGATGATTGAGGAGTTTATATTTTAACTTAGTCGAGGATGATTGAGGAGTTTATATTTGAACTTAGTCTAGGATGATTGTGGAGTTTACATTTGAACTTAGTCCAGGATGATTGAGGAGTTTATATTTTAACTCAGTCCAGGATGATTGAGGAGTTTATATTTTAACTTAGTCGAGGATGATTGAGGAGTTTATATTTGAACTTAGTCTAGGATGATTGAGGAGTTTATATTTTAACTCAGTCCAGGATGATTGAGGAGTTTATATTTGAACTTAGTCTAGGATGATTGAGGAGTTTATATTTTAACTTAGTCGAGGATGATTGAGGAGTTTATATTTGAACTTAGTCTAGGATGATTGAGGAGTTTATATTTTAACTCAGTCCAGGATGATTGAGGGGTTCACAACATTATTCATATAGGTGGTGGCACGGTGATGTAGTGGTTAACACTGTCGCCTCACAGCTAGAAGGTCCTGGGTTCGATTCCCACTTGGGGAGCCGGTTGCCACGTAGCCAGGTTTCCAGGTGGGGTATCTCCCAGGCCTTTCTGTGTGGAGTTTACATCTTCTCCCTGTGCTCTCAATAAGATAAACCCAATGGAAAAAACATGCAGAACAGATCGTTGTCGTGTCCCTTACGAAGACAGACAGGAGCACTTGGATTGGTCCCCATGTCTGCTCCCGGCTGCCCTTTGTGGGAAGGACGACGCCGGGATGGGAAAAGTGCAGAAAGACATTTAATCGGCGCCTCAGTGCATTGATTGATTGATTGAAAAGTTTATTAACAGATTGCAGAATGGGTACAGTACAGTACAGCTCAATACATACAATTGTTAAGGGGATGCAGACCAGAGAAAGACTTTCGTCTTGTTTACATCAGGGTCCCCCATTTTCAATTCATCATAACATATATGACATACATGACATACAGATAGACAGTACTGCTACATCTATACATTTGTGACATATCAGATTTGCAAATACAGTACTGTTTGTGATACAAAAAGTGTCCAGAAAAAGAGTGTATATACATTTGACATAGAAACTGTACATTGGAGGAGGTTGGGTGGGTGGGATGGGGTTGGTGGGTGGGGGCTGTACATTGGAGGGGGGGGCGGAGTTGGGGTGGGGGACACTGTACACTGTACATTGGAATATTGACAAAGCCATACTTGGTCATTTACTGTACAACTGGGTTAAGACATTTGTAGGGGCCAGTTTCGAATTGCAGTCTCCCGTAGGTGTGCATGTCTTCCTGTGGGTCGCCCATCTCGCATGTGTGTGTATTAATCTGCATGACAAATAAAGACATCTTCTTAAATAGGATGATTCAGTTTAAACATGTTGATTATGATAAGGTGTTGTTTTACATACAGTGAAAATACTGTGAGGTATTATGTCCTTGTTGTTTTACTCAGTGAAGTGTTTATTACTGAGTGGCATGTTGTCCTGTTGCCCTGGACACAGGGCTGCAGCACCTTCTGCTCGCTGCCTGCTCAAAGTACATGTTGTGCTCATAGCTCAATTTCCTTCCACGTGGCATTTTCATTGAAGACCCCAGTCAGTCAGGAAAATATAGAAATGATATGGTATGAAATGGTTGTACAAAGAAAATTAATGGCTTGCTTGATTTCTCTGTTTCTGTTTCAATGTATCCCTTTGTTTTGAATACATCTGTGGACTAAATCGTTACCACATTTTTATGGAGTGGGAAGGCGCCCAGGCTGAGGAAATCCTTATTGCAACAATTGACTTACTGGCTCCAGGGTCGTTATGGTGTAGGCTGGAGGTTCAATCATGTTCCTTATCTTCCTTAACCCTTTCACTACCACACTACAGAAGGTTAACCCTTTCACTACCACACTACAAACGGTTAACGTGTGGCAGTGAAAAGGGTTAACCTTCTGTAGTGTGGCTGTGAAAGGGTTAACCCTTTGTGGTGTGGCAGTGAAAGGGTTAACCTTCTGTATTGTCGCAGTGAAAGGGTTAACCCTTTGTCGTGTGGCAGTGAAAGGGTTAACCCTTTGGTAGTGTGGCAGTGAAAGGGTTAATGGCCCTGCTAAGTTCCTCTTCACTAATAAACCCGTCCAGCTTCACAGGTAGCCCCGTGGCACTGTCTACAATTAGGATTTGTTCCAGCTTCACAGGTAGCAACAATTTACAGAATAAAAAAGCAGTAAATAAACAATAAACAATAAACAGTTTATTATTGCAGTGTGCAATAAAATAAGTACAACTAAGTATAAGTAAATATAAATAAAAAAGTAAAATAAAAAGAAGTACACATTCGACAGGCTAAAATAATTGCACATTATATTGATAACTTGTTTTGTTATATATTGACTGTGCTTCCTCCCCTCCCCCGCTAAGCAGCTGTGGGATGACCTTCTGACCCTAAAGTCCTACCAAAAGTCACTCATATCCAAGATATACTGTATGGACAACTCATGACTTTACTTTACTTGTGATGATCATTCCGTTACCAAAACTAGGATTGCTTGGGAGCAGGAGTATACAGAACAAGGTCAAGTGCCCTGTGCAAAGCTACAGCCTATTCAATTCAAGGTACTCAAATTCCTCTGTACCCACATTAACAATAACCGAAAATGGGACACCAACCATCACCTCCATCATGAAAAAGGCCCAGCAGCGTCTGTACTTCCTCAGGCAACTGAGGTCAGTGTTTCCCATTAATTACCTAGACTGTGGCGGTTTGCCAATAGGGATGTATCAGTACTATTGGCAGTGATAGTAGTCGTAATAGTAATCCAGTATATATTTTTTTCTTTGATGGCTCAAATCCTCTAGTCAGTGAGTCTAGTAGATTTTGTGTTTTGAGCACAAAGTTCATCATAGATCTGGCCTCTTTATTTTGCTCTCAAAGTGCACCAGATTGATGCATTTAACTTTCAAATGTACAAAAGAAAAAACAATTACGGGGGAGCATGCCCCCGGACCCCCCTAGAGGGTGCAAGGTTCACCCACCACAGTCTCACAAAATCATGTGGGGAAACACTGGACGTGCAGGGTCAAACGCCCACCCGCTGGTCCAATTTTATACTGCCATCATTCAAAGCATACTCACCTCATCAATCAGAGTCTGGTACGGTTCTGCACAAAAACACTCCATTCACAAACTTCAGTGCATCATCAACAAGGCCTCTAAATTTATAGGTTGTGTTGTGACCTTCCCTCCCTGGGGATCCGAATAAACTAAACTAAACTAAACTCCATCTTCACCTCCCGCACAACCACCCGTGCCAGAAAAATTGCAAAGGACCCCTCACACCCAGCACACCCCCTGTTTCAGCCCCTGCCCTCGGGTAGGCGCTTCAAGTCCATCCTCGCAAAAACCACCCGCTTCAAGGACAGCTTCTTCCCAACAGCCATTCGGACTTAGGGATGTTACGTCTTTCCTTATGTAACATGCTCAGTGAATGCTATATTTTTTCACAAATGGAATTATTTCATAGACTTGAATTCCTTACAAACATTGCCCCCCGTTGACTTAATTTTTCACTTTTTATCTAGCTATTTGTAATTATTTGTATGGTTTAAACTTTACACATTTGAAATATTCGTACACATTACAAATACTAGCAGTATTGTTATTTTATATACCAAGACATTATATTTCAAACCTTTATTTAAACTCAAAAGGCAACTGAGGTTTCCCTCATTTATAGTCGCGTTAAGCTAGCTTGGGGAGCATGTCTATGTTCCCCGGGTCCTATGTTCCCCGGGTTCTATGTTCCCCGCTTTGATTGATTGATTGATTGAACATTTTAGACCACCAGCCCTGATTCCAAACTCTAACCTTAACCAGTTCGAAAGAGGCCCTAAGCTTAACCGTTCGAAACAAGGCGGACATTAATAATTAATAAAATAATAAAAATTCATAGAATTTTCAATCTATTAATCAATCAAAGCGGGGAACATAGAACCCGGGGAACATAGGACCCGGCGAACATAGGGATGATCCCCTAGCTTGAACACAATACAAGGCCACGATAAAGGCAGCTTAAAGCTAGCTTCAACACAAGGCCACCGATAAAGGCAGCTTGAAGCTAGCTTCAACACAAGGCCACCGATAAAGGCAGCTTGAAGCTAGCTTCAACACAAGGCCACCGATAAAGGCAGCTTAAAGCTAGCTTCAACACAAGGCCACCAGTAAGGCAACTTAAAACTAGCTTCAACACAAGGCCACCAGTAAGGCAGCTTAAAGCTAGCTTCAACACAAGGCCACCAGTAAGGCAGCTTAAAACTAGCTTCAACATAAGGCCACAGATAAAGGCAGCTTAAAGCTCGCTTCAACACAAGGCCACCGATAAAGGCAGCTTAAAGTTAGCTTGAACACAAGGCCACCGATAAAGGCAGCTTAAAGCTAGCTTCAACACAAGGCCACCGATAAAGGCAGCTTAAAGCTAGCTTCAACACAAGGCCACCGATAAAGGCAGCTTAAAGCTAGCTTCAACACAAGGCCACCGATAAAGGCAGCTTAAAGCTAGCTTCAACACAAGGCCACCGATAAAGGCAGCTTAAATCTAGCTTCAACACAAGGCCACCGATAAAGGCAGCTTAAAGCTAGCTTCAACACCAGGCCACGGATAAAGGCAGCTTGAAGCTAGCTTCAACACCAGGCCACGGATAAAGGCAGCTTGAAGCTAGCTTGAACACAAGGCCACCGATAAAGGCAGCTTAAAGCTAGCTTCAACACAAGGCCACCAGTAAGGCAGCTTAAAGCTAGCTTCAACACAAGGCCACCAGTAAGGCAGCTTAAAGCTAGCTTGAACACAAGGCCATTCATGGGTTGAAAGCAAGGGTAAAAAGGTGGGTTTTGAGGGCTTTTTTAAATGATGAGAGGGTGTCTGCATGACGGATATGGTTGGGAAGGGCGATAAGGCTGCTGCCACCGATAAGGCAGCTTAAAGCTAGCTTCAACACAAGGCCACCGATAGGAGCAGGATTTTCACAGTCCAATATTGTGGCTTAGTTACTTAGGTTGTTAGTCAGTATGACACATTTCCCACAACTCAACTGGATCCTTCTGGGTCCAGCAAAAAGACAAACTTGTCATTTCTTATTGACTGACCTTAGGCCTGTTGGCAGTGGCGTAGACAGCGCGCGTCTTGTCTGGGCTGCTGACCTCAGGCCAGGCAACACCATCTTCAGCAGCTGCACTGGGTTCTGCAGCTCTACGGAACACAGCATTCACAAATGCAGAGTTAGAAATGGATGTAATCATTTTGTTACGCTTAAATACAAAAGAGAGTCAAGTATGGCAGAAGTTTCCCTCTACCTGCGCGAGCTGCTGTGCTAAAAGAAGTACACCGGGGCTCTATGGAGACGCCATGACACTCCCCTGACTAAAAGTAGTTTCAAATGAAAACGGCTGGATGTCATTTTGCCAAATCAGCATGGCTGTGAGTGCGAGTCTTTCACCTTTTACACATCTAGCTTTGGCATGGATTGATTGTTTAGATCGCTAGCATGGCTAACAAATGCAAATATATTGTAGTCTGCCCCGTTGTTTTATTGATCGATTGAAAATTGTATTGCAGAATGGGTACAATACAGTACGGCTCAATACAATATGTAATCCTGTTCTGACCAGGATTACGTTCTGTTCTGCCCCGGGTGATGCGCGTGCACATTGAGTCTGACGTATACGGCGAACAGGTCTATAGCGACAATGAAATAATAAAAAAACTGGGTTGGAAATGCCAAGGAAACAATAGCAAATACACATCAACAACATCTCTGGCCTAACTTATCATACAAGTTCAAAGTCATCCGTCACTGTCACTTCCCGTCCTGTGACAGTGGCTCCAGTATGTGTGTTGGTTCAGTGCCAACAGAGTGGCTTTATTAGTGTTAGTAGTCATCCCTTTAAAGTTGTGGCACAGAGGACTCGTTATGAACAGTGGGTAGTGTTTCTTTGCCCAGCCCATTAAAACAATAACCAGGTCAATGACGGGCAAACAGAGATGGGATCTGTTTTACGATAGGGTAGGCTGTGTTGAAGTGTGCACGAGCAAACCCCAAGCTACAGCATTTACACTACAGCAACTGCTGGGTTTAGAGTTAGTTCTTTTGCGAATGACATGGATTCCATGTTCCTATAGCTCTAGGGCACAGCCTGACGCTGCATTCCTTACTAACATGCCAACTGCGCGACGATTAGGGCTAGACACTTTTGAAATCAGGTTTCTACTGGATTAAGATGAGATATGGTGACAGGTGACATACAGTATAAGAGGAAAGCATGCAGAGGGGTTGTCCTTGTCCACAAGGTTGACATACAGTCAGGTCCATAAATATTTTGATCAATGCCATTTTCATAATTTTGTCTCTAGTCTGTACACCACCACAATGGATTTGAAATGAAACAATCAATATGTGCTTTTAAGTGCAGACTTTCAGCTTTACTTTGAGGGTATTTACATCCAAAGCAGGTGAACGGTGTAGGAATTACAACAATTTCTATATGTACCTCCTCCTTTTCAAGAGAACAAACGTAATTGGACAATAGACCTATCTCAAACCCTGCCCTCTTTTCTTGATCCTCCAATCACAACTGTCGCTTACCGGACAAAGTTTGTCCGAGGTAAGCGACAGTTGTGATTGGAGGATCAAGAAAAGGGGCAGGGTTTGAGATAGGTCTATTAGCTGCTTAGCTGCTCCATGGCCAGGTGTGTGTTATTATTACCTCATTATTTCATCCACAAGGAGCAGATAAAAGGTCTAGAGTTAATTTCAAGTGTGGTGTTTGCATTTGGAATCTGTTGCTTTCAACTGTCAAAATGAGGTCTAGGTATAATATTTGTATGAAAGATATGTATGGACCCGACTGTACAGGCATATCAGACTGTACACACACACACACACACACACACACACACACACACACACACACACACACATACACACACACACACACACACACACACACACACACACACACACACACACACACACACACACACACACAGCCTGATAAGACCTCATTGAAGAAATCTTCATATAACTTGCTAGAAATATTGATGAGAAACATTGAAAATGAGGTTCAGCCTCAATTTGTTTTTCCGAGTTTGAAATAAAGGTTTGATGATGATGATGATGATGATGATGAGGTTCAATAGGGCATATCTGAAGCAGGTGCCTTCTTTTCCTTGGCAGAGAAGAGGGAAAAAGAGCGGGAGAGTGTGTGTGAGAGTGTGTCGCAGAGTGTGTGTGTGTGTGTGTGTGTGTGTGTGTGTGTGTGTGTGTGTGTGTGTGAGAGTGTGTGTGAGAGTGTGTAGGATAGTGTGTAGGAGACAGTGTGTAGGAGAGTGTGTGTGAGTGAGTGTGAGTGAGTGTGAGTGTGTGTGAGAGTGTGTGTGAGAGAGTGAGATGTGGGACCATTTGCATTCATGGAGAAACTGACTGACGGTTTGTCAACCGTTTCACAATTCAAATGAACCAAAAATGGGGATTATCCGTGATCCGCAAATTCATCAGTAATCCAATTTGTTAAACCCAAGGTCGCTTTACATAGGGGGAAAGGTCCGCAGTCTGGTTCGGGGGATGGAGAGCTGACCAGTGTCTGTGGATCGCAGGGACCGTGACTGAGTGTAGGGGTGGAGGAGGTCAGTGAGGTACTGGGGTGCCAGAGCGTGGAGGGATTTGTAGGTGAGCAGGAGGGTTTTGTAGGTGATGCGGGATTTGATGGGGAGCCAGTGGAGGTGGATGAGGGTGGGGGTGATGTGCTGCCAGGGTTTGGTGCGGGTTAGAACCCTGGCAGCTGAATTTTGAACATACTGGAGCCTCTCCAGTCTTTTGCTTGTAAGATAATTTGTATTAGTGACACTATCTCAAGTGAAGTGTTCCCTTGTTAATCCCCTTGGGGAAAGTCATCTCACTCCACTGGCAGGTTTCGAATCACTTGTTTGCACAAGATTCTTATTTTGATTAGAAAACAACGTGCATTTCCAAATGGTGCCAACGACATCACATGTAGTAATTCATGCCAGTACTCGATGTTAGGAACCGGTTACAGGTAGGCTCAAATGCACAACACGGGAGACAGAGGAAAGTTCAACCCCAAAGTGCATTTAATAATACGTTGCAAAAAGTTAACGCACTCCAGTGCGGTGTGCGTGTGTGTGTGTGTGTGTGTCTTGAGCCTGGCGGGTGGGTATCCGTGACCGGTGGGAAACAGGGGGGTGAAGCTGTGAGGATAACGGAGAGAGAGACGGGGTAAGTATTCAACGGAAAAATGAGGGGAAGCACACGGGAAAAACACGAGACAAAAACACGGGGAAAACACGAGACGTCAAAAATCATGGAACGGGTGGAGACACGAAAAAACACAACTCATACCCATCCCTCATAGAGATCAAAGGGCCTTTTAGATTAGATTAAAATGTATTGTCATTATATACAGCACATGTACAGTACAACGAAGAAAAGTTGGCATCTAACCACAGTGCACATGTAACAGTAAAGTGCAATAGCAATGTACAATGTATACAAGTGATTAAAATGTGGTACATATAAATGTGCAAAAAAAAAAAACTCAGAGCGTGTTTTTATAGTCACATATTTGTCATGTGTAGGTGGGTTTTCCAGCAAACTCACCACTCTCGCTGCCGTTGAATTCGTAAGGGCTGCTACCACATAGTAGTACTTGGTGGCATCCGCGGTAATATTCCTGAGAGCGAATTGGGCTTCGGCTTGCGCGAACCAAGCGTTGGCACTCTGCGCAGCTTGAGTGAAACTGCGTTCAAAGTTCTGCGATCTGCGTTCTGTTGTTCAGTTGACATGTTCGATATAATCTCCGAAATACGTCCAAGGGTCACAAATGTAGGAATGCAGTAATGATAGCGTAGACGGAGTCGTGTTCCGATGCAAAAACGCTAGTTTATTACGCACAAACAACACTTCCATTCAACTTTCATTGTCTCTCTTTAACTACGTCATCCCCCGCTAAGGGTCATGGTAGATGTAGTAAACACCACAAAAGGCTAGAATGCCGTGAATTATGTCCCAGTAAGTAGCCACTACACGCAAATCATTAATCATACATCCAAAATAGCATACGTTTATTATTATACACGATGATGATACAGCTCCCAGGGGAGCTTTAGAGACCCCCAGGGGAGCTGATGTCTGATCTAGGGGAGCTATAGCGGACCTAGCTCCCCCCGTGGATCGCACCCTGCGTCCCAGCAGGGACCAGGATGTTATGGGTTGCAGACGCAGTTGACACACACGCTCGTCTCCTGGCTCGTTATTGAACACAAACAGTTATCTTTGAACCTCTGTTGTCAAGCCTCGTCAATATACCCCCCTTCCCCACTAATCGAACTGCTGTCGTGGAGTCACTTCTCTGTGAGCGTTTCCACTGTCAGCTTGCGGCTAACATTAGTTAGCTCGCGGCTAAAGTTAGTTAGCTCGTAGCTAACGTAACGTTAGCCTAGCTCGAGGCTAACGTTATATAACCGAACAATACACACATGCCCCAAACCGCGGAGGTCGTACCGAACGGTGTACGGTTCAAATGCGTACCGTTCGGTACGACCTCCACGGTTCGGGGCATGTGTGTATTGTTCTGTACACGGTTCGAATGCGTACCGTTCCACCCCTAATGAACAGCATTCTGGTGTATGAGTCCTTAGTGTCCAGATGGGTGAGAGCTAAGTGGAGGGCAGTGGACATTGCATCATCGTTGGACCGGTTGGCCCGATAATTATGCGAACTGGAAGGGTTCCAGGGAGGGAGGGAGGGAGGGAGGGTGGATTTAATGTGTTGCATGACTAGCCGTTCAAAGCACTTCATGATGATGGGTGTCAGAGCGACGGGACGGTAGTCATTGAAGCAGGCTGGAGGGACCGGGACGATGGTAGTGTCTTTGAAGCATGTGGGGACAGCGACTTGGCTCAGGGAGGTGTTGAAGATGTCTGTGAAGACATCAGTGAGCTCCACTGCACAGTCTTTCAGCACCCGCCTGGGTATGTTGTCTGGGCCCGCAGCTTTGCGAGCGTTGATCCTGGAGAGGGATTGTCTCACGCTGGCCGGGGACAGGGACAGCACCCGGTCGCCTAGGGGGGGGGGGGGGGGGTGTTGTCTTCGGTGCAGGAGTGCTGTTGAGGGCTTCAACGCGAGCATAGACGTCGTTCAGGTTGTTCAGCAGAGTGGTGTCGCTGTCGCAGGTCTGAGGTCGGGGTTTGTAGTCCGTGATGGTCTGAATCCCCTGCCGTACCACACTGTGATGCAGTTGGTGAGTATGCTTTCTTTGGCGCACTGGTAAAGGTTCACCAGAATCTGAGGGGACAGGTGGGCTTTCCTCAGTCTCCTCAGGAATAAGAGGCGCTGGTGAGCTTTCTTGACCAGTGACGAGGTGTTGAGGGTCTAAGAGAGGTCCTTGGAGATGTGGACACGCAGGAACTGAGTGTATGGAAACTGAACTTGTTATAGGAACTGCCTTGAAACCAAATACCGCCTTGTATTCATGACACTATCTCAAGCCAAGTGTTCCCCTTGGGGAAAGTCATCTCACTCCACTGGCAGATATTAATCACTTGTTTGCACAATATTTACATTTTGATTAAATTAAGATGGAGATTTGCAGAGTGGAGTGTTTGACGAATGTGTGCTCTGTTTGATAGACATGTGATGAAGAGTGACAGGTGCTGTAGGTCACAATTTGTACAAGTGATATGACAAGTGATGTTTATCAGCACGAATGGGGAGATTAGAGGCAAATTATGATGTTTTTGAGGACGAGAGAGAGGACGAAAGAGAAGCTTTCGTGAGCTTTTCTGAAATATAACACTTCTGAAGTATAATGCTATATTTTCTGAAACATAACACTTATGAAGTATAATGCAATATTTTCTGAAATATAACATGGGACAACAAATGAACTCCTCCCCCGATCCCCCCACTGAACTCGAGTGGTTTTTGAGGGTGCTCGATTTCTTTTAATTTAAACGTATGTAAACTACTAACGACTCGGTCACAGTCAACCAGCGCCTGCTAACATGTCAGACCCTTTAGCTCAGCTTGCTGGTTAGTGCGGCCGGCTTGTGGATCATATTTTTCTATCTCAGGTCAAGTGTTCCCCTTGGGGAAAGTCATCTCACTCCACTGGCATATTTGAATCACTTGTTTGCACGAGACTTTAGTTTTGATCGAATGTGCAGTGTAGTGTGACAGATGTGTGCTCTGTTTGATAGGAATATGATAAAAGAGTGACAGGTGCTGTAGGTACCAATTTGTCAAGTGATGTGAATTTGAAGCTGAACAGCTCATCGCAGCTCATCACTGCCACGCCTCTGCACTGTAGCACTTTAAGGCACCCATCTCTTTTAATCTTTTAATCAGTGAATCATATTAGTCTTATTGAATTAAATCAGTTTGTACTGAATTAGACTAGGTTTTTATTGAAATTGATTAGTTTTCTATTGAATCAATTACCTGTTTTTATTGAATGATTCGTTTTTACTGGATTTTTATTGAATCAGTTTGTATGTCTGTCATGAGGATCAGTATTTATTTATTTTAGTATTTATTCTAGTTTGACTTTGAAGCTGGAGACACTCTCAACCTCCATCCGGTTGATATGGACAGGGGCGTGTGCGCCAACTCTGGTCTATCTGAGGTCCACAATGAGCTCCTTGGTTTTCTTGGTGTTGAGGGCCAGGTTGTTGTCAGTGCACCTCCCTGTAGGCCGACTCATTGTTGTTTTTGATGAGGCCCACCACTGTTGTGTCTTCTGCAAACTTGATAATGGTGTGTTAGTGCCATGTATAGGAGTTAGTGCTGACCCCGATTAGTCGAATAGTTGACTAATCGATTGAAAGGATGACTGCCAACATCTTAGTAGAATGCAAAAAAAATATATATATACTTTTTTTTTTAATTATTATTCTTTCCAAAATCAAAGAGGCCTAGAAGCGTGGCTAACGCTAATGGCACGCATACCAGCGAGGCTAACTGCCTAAGAACACGGGCACAGAGGCACTGAAAGAGGATTTCACCCATCTAATGAACACACTAGACTAGACAAATATCAAGATGTATCCATCAGTGGACCAATTGCATGCTTTCGCAGAGGACAAGAAGCCTTCAGTCGACTCCTTCAGACATTAAGCACCCCCCACAGCCCAAATGAAATCAAAGTCGACTATACAAATCCTTAGTCGAGGTCAGCCCTAATAGGAGTACAGTCGTGGGTGAAGAGGCAGTAGAGGAGGGGGCTCAGCACACAGCCTTGCGGGATGGCGGTGTTCAGGGTGAGGGTGGAGGAGGTGAGATTGTCTAACCTATCACACTGGGGTCTGTTGGTTAGGAGGTCAAGTATCCAGTTGCAGAGGGAGGGGTTGATGTCAAGGTCCTTGGTTTCCACGAGGTCACCAAGTACGGAAATTAGTTTGGCGGGGATGATGGCGTTGAATGCTGAGCTAAAGTCGATGAACAGCATTCTTACATGGGTGTCGCTCTCATCCAGGTGGGAGAGGGGGCGGAATGTAGCGCTGAGGAGATGGCGTCTGTCCTCATGTTAGGCGAATTGGTGTTTATCCAGTGAGGGTGAAAGGTCAGATTTGAGGTGAGCCAGGACCAGCCTCTCGAAGCACTTCACGATGAGTCATCATTAGTCATCATCATCTTCACAACAGTGGAGAACAGTTCTAACACTTTGGGTGATTTTACATCGAAATACCTTTTGTTAAAAAAGAATGAGAAGATTTTCATTGTACTCAAGATTGTCATTGTACTGAATCTTTAATCCATGCTTTAATCTATGACCATGTACTGATTGATTGATTGATTGAAAACTTTATTAACAGATTGCAGAATGGGTACAATACAGTACAGCTCAATACACACAATTGTTAAGGGGATGCAGACCAGAGAAAGACTTTCGTCTTGTTTACATCAGGGTCCCCCATTTTCAATTCATCAGGACATATATGACATACATGACATACAGATAGTCAGTACTGCTACATCTATACATTTATGACATACCAGATTTGCAAATACAGTACTGTTTGTGATACAGAAGGAGTCAGGAAAAGGGAGTATATACATTTGACGTAGAAACTGTACATTGGAGGAGGTTGGGTGGGGGGGGTTGGGTACACTGGGATATTGACAACCATACTGGGTAATCTACATTGGAGGTGGTTGGGGGGGGGGGGCACACTGTATATACAAGCAAAACTGTACATTGAGGGGGGGGGGGGGGGGGAGACACTGTACAAACAAACAAAATTGTACATTGGACTATTGACAAAACCATACTAGGTAAATGACTGTACATTGGAGGGGGTTGGGTTAGGATATTTACAGGGGCCAGTGTTGAATTGCAGTCTCCCGTAGGTGTCCCTTGAGAGAGGTTTTGAAAGTGGGTAGTGATCCACATTCCTTTACAGCTTTGGGTAGGGCGTTCCACATTGATGTGGCATAATTGCGAAACGTGTTTAGTCCCTTATTTGAGCCGAATCTGGGTTTAACATGATTTGTGGAGCTCCCTCTGGTGTTGTGATCGTGGTATTCACTGACCTTTGGGAAGTATTTTGACATGTACATGGGTACCTTGGTCGTGTAGTGTATCTTGTAGACCAGGCCCATTGCAAGTTGCTGTACTCTGTCGTCTACTCTAAGCCATCCTAGGTTGTCAAAGTGGGCAGGGGTGAGGTGGGTTCTAGGAGTAAGGTCAAGCAGTAGTCTGACCAGTTTGTTTTGAGATGTTTGTAATTTTGTTTTTAGCGCCTTTGAGGTGCTTTGGTACCATGAGGTGCAAGCATAGTCGTAGTACCCCTGAATGAGTGCTCCTGCCAGAGTCTTCAGGGTATTCTTGTTTACCAGAGAGGAGATCCGGTACAAGAATCGAGTTCGTTGGTTGACTTTTTTTATTACATTGGATGCCATTTTGTCACAGGAGAGATTAGCCTCTAGGATGGAACCCAGGTAGGTAATTTCATCTTTCCTTGTGACAATATTGTCACCCACTGTAACTGAGAAGCCGTCGGTCTTGCTGAGTTTGTTATTTGAACCGAAGAGAATGGACTCTGTTTTGCCCATGTGTAATGATAGTTTGTTATCAGCGAGCCATATGCAGATTCTGCCTAGTTCCGAGCTGAGGGTTTTTTCAACCTGTAACTTGTTCTTGTCAGAGACCAGCAGGGCTGAGTCGTCCGCAAACAGGAACAAGTTGCAGTCACAAGCTGACGACATGTCATTTGCGTAAATTAGGAACAGTAGCGGTCCTAGTATGCTTCCTTGTGGAACACCACAGCTCACTGTGAGGGGGGGGGGATGGGTACCGTTTACCTCCACCATCTGTTCCCTCCCCTCAAGGTAGGATTGCATCCAGCTCACTGATAAACTATCAAAACCAATTGCTTTTAGCTTGTCAATCAGAATGGAGTGATTGACCGTGTCAAAGGCCTTTTGTACAGTAGGTCCAGCATGACCATGCCGCAGTATTTGCCTGCGTCCACCTCTTGTTTGATGTGGTCATTCAAATAGAGAAGACATGTGTCAGTGGAGTGGGACGTTCTGAAGCCAGATTGGAATTCGTAGATTAGATTATTTTCCGCTAGGTACTTTTCGACCTGTTCGTAGACTATTTTTTCCATGACTTTCGAGATGGAGGTGAGAATAGAAACAGGGCGGTAGTTGCCTGGGTCTAATTTGCTGCCCTTTTTGTGCAGAGGGGTCACCCTCGCAATTTTGAAGTCCTTGGGGACGTGTCCCTGTTTTATGGAGAGGTTTATTATGTGTGTGATGATTGGGGTGATGGCGGCTGCTGAGTCTCTGAGGAATTTGGAAGGGATGTTGTCGTGGCCAGTGGCCTTGTTAGGTTGGAGGGCGCTCAGTTTATTGAGTACCTCATCTGGTGTTACCATTTCCAGCTTGAAGTCGTCCTTGCGGACCCCTTGGTTTTTGTAGTAAGCTACTATGTGTTCTACCCCATAAAGCCCTGAGTGGGAGGGTAGTTTGTTTACCAGTGTTGTGGCTATGTTTGTGAAGAAAATGTTTAAGTAATTGGCTACATCCAGCTTGTCTGTGATGAGCGTGTTGTCCGTTTTTATGTTTATGTTTGAGAATCTGGTTTTAAGTTTTTTACTGCATCCTAGTTGATTATTGAGTAATTTCCAAAGTTCACGTGGTTTGTTTTTGTTTTCCTCAGTGTACTGTATATTGTAGTATGGCACTATGAATTATGGCCTGTTGGGAATGCAGAGGATTTAGCGTATTTAACAAGGGCCTTAGGGGGCGAAACAAAGAACTATGCAGACAATTCTCTAGTGGTGGTGTACAGTAAATGTGAAGTAGGCTCATATCGGCAATGGCACTTTGTGTTCACTTTGATCATCTCTTTAATAATCTATCCCAAGGGGGTTTAGAGAGGATGTTAACGTGATGCTCCACCATTAACAGAGCATTCAAATGTTAAAACGTCAATCACATAAAATGATGATGTAGGCTAATCTGCGCGGTGCCTCTTTGTTGCTGAATAGCCACAGGTATAATACAAACGAGAACGAGAGAGAGGATGAAAGAGAGAGAGAGAATGAGAGAGAGAGAGAGAGAGGACGACAGAAAGCAAGAACAAGAGAGAGAGGACGAAAGAGAGCGAGGACGAGAGAGAGGACGAAAGAGAGCAAGAATGAGAGAGAGAGGACGACAGAGAGTGAGAACGAGAGAGAGGATGAAAGAGAGCGAGAACGAGAGAGAGAGAGGACGAAAGAGAGCGAGAACGAGAGAGGACAAAAGAGAGCAAGAATGAGAGAGGATGAAAGAGAGCGAGAACGAGAGAGAAAGGACGAAAGAGAGCGAGAACGAGAGAGAGAGGACAAAGAGAGAGAGGACGAGAGAGAGAGGACGAAAGAGAGCAAGAATGAGAGAGTGGATGAAAGAGAGCGAGAATGAGAGAGAGAGGACGAAAAAGAGCGAGAATGAGAGAGAGAGAGAGGACGACAGAGAGAGAGAATGAGCGAGATATTCAAATTTTATTTTCATATTCGAATCCCATGCCCATCGAATGAAGCAGTATAGTATGAAAGAACATGATAAAGAAAATACATATCGATGGCTTCAGCATTAGTTCATGAAGGACACGGCATGCGTCCCAATCTGCTACAATATCGGCCGAACAGAGATGCGCATGAATCATGTTGAAAGAGACACGCATATAATGAGGAGACGGAGCACTTTTGTGATGCTAAAGATGGCGGCAACAATGACACCACTTGCTACAAAACAAACATACTTTGCTTTGAAAATAATTAAATGTGATGTTATTTTATGTTGAGTAAAATGATCAATCTATCTCCTCATCATCTAGATATGCTGTCTATACTAAATGATATACCCTGACGTATTATGTTTTGCATCTCATTATCAGTATTACTGTCTCTGTTCTATACAGGGTTTAGGAATTGCGCTCCCGGATAGATCGACAGATGTGCAGCAGGCCTGCATAGATTTATGCTGAGAGCATCTTGAGAGCAGAGCTTGTACTAAATTAATCTGTATAACCCTTTGTTGCAATGAATGCTTTCATCACTATGCATTTGTTCTATCCATAGAGCCTACATGCACCTGGAGAGTCACACAGCACAGTGAGAATCGTGTTCTTTGGTTTCTCCAGCACTTCTTTAACACCATCCAGCCTTTGCAAGCTAGTGGAGAAGCTTGCGGTGATGTGGTGTTGGACTATCATGGCCTGGTGGCCTGGATCACAGACTACCTCACCAACAGACCACAGTACGCCTGGTGGCCTGGATCACAGACTACTGTACCTCACCAACAGACCACAGACATCAGACTGCATGGCAGCCAGTCCGATGTGCTGGTGTTCCCCCCAACATCTTCAGCTATAATAACCCCAGTATGTGCCACCTCCTCCATCGCCTATTACATCATGGACGGCAACGAGAAAGAGTAAAGAGCCAGGGCTTGGTGCTTACTTTTTCCCCAAGTGACAAACATTAAAAGCTGCAGCACACAACGAAATTTAGGAGTGAAACATGTACCAATACTATTTTTCAGTAATAATAATAGATTTCATTTATAAAAAAAATTTGTAGGGTTGGGTATCGTTTGGATTTGATCAATTCCAGTTCTGGTTCTGCTTATTGAATCCGGTTCTTATCGAATCTCTGTTCCGATTCTAATATTTTTGGTGGGGGAGAAAGTTAAATATCAAGAACCAAAACTATTCTACCTATTCTAACTATTCTGGGCAGATCGTAAGGCTGTAGTAGTAAATTGTGATCCATGACATGAAGGTATCTTAACCTGCTGTAACTTAGCCTTTAGTTTTTGTCACCCGTTTCTGATGTATTATGACAGGAATATATCAAAGGAGGCTTATTAGATTCATGAATATTGTTGTGGATGAGGAAGGCCAAGGAATGTAAGCTGTTCACCTTAAATCACTGCTCAGTGACATGAATCATAGCTAAAGTGAATGTTTTCTTTAATATGCGTGTCTGGGGATGAACTGGAGGTGATAGGTTGCTCTGTGAACTTGCATCTAGGATTATCGTTTGTTTGGGTACCTTTTAATATAAAAGTCGAATGCCAGCTGTCAGTATATTGTCTCACATAGCCAGACCTCTACATTAGCCACTGCATAGCCATCCCCACTATGTTAGAGCTTGTGCTAGCAGCACAAGAGATATTATAACCTGAGCGCTAATGTTGCTACTGTTAACGGGAGACCGCAACACGTCGAAAACGGTGCGCGGAGGGTTGAAGTGAATGCTTTGTCATATTAGAGGAGGTGCTTCCTTGCTTGCTGCAGATATTGCGTTTTGCTGTATTCCATCTTTTTTGTGAAGCTCACCCAAACGTTCAAGCGTTTTTTGCTGTTAGCCACTGACCACTGTTAGTCATGGTCCAGCAAAAGGAAACAAGAGCCTCTGCTCACATGCTTTGTTGACACAACCACATTACCAGTGACATGACCTTGGTCTGAGCAACGAGTCTTGGTAGTTGAGTAGGTTGAAGCAGGAAACACACACACACACATGCACACATCACTATGCAATGACTGCAATGTGATTAATGTGATTCATGTAAATGTGGTTGCGGAGAGGAGGATGAGAAAGAAGCTGGATGCTATCCTGGAGAACCCCTCCCACCCCTTCTATGAGGAGCTAGCGGAGATGAGGAGCACGCTCAGCCATTGGCACACCACAAACCGCCTCGGCCAGTCCTTCGTGCCAATAGCCGTCAGGCTCCACAACCGTGGGCAAGGACTGCTGCCAAAAGCTGCAGAACTAACTCAAGAACTGTCTGAAATTACTCTTAACTACTAATAAATGATGCATTGACTCTGGCGCAGTGTGTATCGATAGAGTATACAGTGCAGTGTTTCCCACAGGATTTTGTGAGACTGTGGTGGGTGCACCTCAGCCGCTCTAGGGGGGTCCGGGGGCATGCCCCCCAGAACTTTTTTTTTTTTTAAGTTAAATGCATCAATCTGGTGCACTTTGAGAGCAAAATAAAGAGGCTAGATCTATGATGAACTTTGTGCTCAAAACACAAAATCGACTAGAGCAGACATTTGAGCCATCAAAGAAATGAAGCAAAAGTGGTTACCTGTGTTGAACTGGTTTATTTTTTTAGAAAATAAAAAAATATACTGTATGACTATTACGACTACTACCACTGCCAATACTACTGATACATCCCTATTGGCAAACTTTATATTTATAAAAAAAAGAAAAAATTATATTTTTAATTTCTTTTTGTTTTATTATATAACTGTGGCGGGACCAATTAGACTGTGGTGGCCCGCCACAGTCTAGGTAATTAATGGGAAACACCGCAGTGTGTCTCACCTGTCATTGTGACTGTGTTATTATTATTATTGATAGAGTATACAGTATGTCTCACCTGTCATTGTGTTATTATTATTGATAGAGTAACATATGTCTCACCTGTCATTGTGTTATTATTGATATAATATATACAGTATATGTCTCACTTGTCCAACTGACCAGACCCTCGCCTGTATCTTATTTTCCTTTTTTATTTAAAATTCGTTTTTTATCTTGTTCTTCACCTCTAATCTGATTCAGATTATCCATATTATGTTGTCATTTCTATGACCCTGCCTACAAATTTAACTATTCCCCCCTGAGAGACAACTATTTCCTCCCTGGGAGACTGTGCATGCGTCTCTCTTAGAGCCATATGAAATCCGCGTTCACGGAATCGCGGAATTGAGCAATAAAAATGGAATCAACTATAAAAAAATGTATTTAATTTTTTCTTTTTTTAATGTTGTGGGACTTGTACAGCACTTTGTTCAACTTTGTCAGTGCTGTTAAGTTTAAACCTTTTTAAATCTTAGACAAACAAAACACTTTGCTTTCATGAAATATTGTAAGCCGTCATTTGAGGCTTTATAAAAGCAGCACAATGAACACAAATATGTCAGTGCTGAGTCCGGCCTCATCTTAAACAAACAGCATTGCTTGTTGTAGTTAACAAAGAGAGGCAGAGTTGATTTTGCACACAAAAAAGGAATTTTGAATTTTTTTATATAATCGAATTTTATTTTCATATTCGAATCCCATGCCCATCGAAGGAAGCTTCGAAGCTTCTAAGTATTTAAGACAGCCCTATTAAATGGACTGTTATATCTTATTAAATTGTGGAAATTGTATTCATTCCCACTTATTAGACACTATTTCTGATGGTAAAATGCGCGTGCAAGGCAAAATACAGAATTCTGAAATATTAAAACGGAAAAAAATGGAATTTGGAAAAAAATATTATGGAATTTGGAAAAAAATTAAACGGATTTCATATGGCTCTAGTCTCTCTGTTTGGATGTACATATGCAGCTCTCAGCTCTCTGAGCTCTGCTCTGCTCTGCTACTGTGGTAATCATGCACCATTAACCTGGCAGTGCTGTTAACGAGGCGTTAACGATACTGCGCCCTTACAGTAGAGGTTCGGTTTTTAAGAGCTGGGTCTGTACATGCGTCTGTGTGTGTGGGGAGGTGCTGGTCATAGAAGTACCTTTGATCTGTATATGGACCGGGCCTTCCGGGACAAGTATATCAAATACCAACCACTGCTCAGTGTGATGGCCGACCTTGGGTATAGGTGTAGATAGTGTACTTGTATTAGAAAGTCTTGGCCATGTATATAAATGCACCATGACCGGTCTGAGAATTGCTGCAATGTCTAAAAGAAAAGCCAAACAAATAGCCAAATATTTCTCTGTCTCTCAGCTATTATTGGCAGCTTAGCCGCGTGGAGAAGGAGGTGCTATGTGTGTTAAGTGTTCAGTGCTGCTTGGCCCCGATATATTTTATTCCCTGTTTATGTAATATAATTTGTGGAACCAAATAAAGTATTAAAGTGTGTGTGTGTGTGTGTGTGTGTGTGTGTGTGTGTGTGTGTGTGTGTGTGTGTGTGTGTGTGTGTGTGTGTGTGTGTGTGTGTGTGTGTGTGTGTGTGTGTGTGCATGCATGGTAGGATTGATTGATAGTTATTTTTATAGTGAGGCGCCTGAGTGAGGCATGTGGAGTGACAGGTTCCTCCTGGGGCTCTCTGCTGCTAACATGCTACCAGGTCAGTCAGGAGAGGAAGCATCTCAGACTACAGCTCTCTGCTGCTAACATGCTACCAGGTCAGTCAGGAGAGGAAGCATCTCAGACTATACAGCTCTCTGCTGCTAACATGCTACCAGGTCAGTCAGGAGAGGAAGCATCTCAGACTATACAGCTCTCTGCTGCTAACATGCTACCAGGTCAGTCAAGAGAGGAAGCATCTCAGACTACAGCTCTCTGCTGCTAACATGCTACCAGGTCAGTCAGGAGAGGAAGCATATCAGACTATACAGCTCTCTGCTGCTAACATGCTACCAGGTCAGTCAGGAGAGGAAGCATCTCAGACTACAGATCTCTGCTGCTAACATGCTACCAGGTCAGTCAGGAGAGGAAGCATCTCAGACTACAGCTCTCTGCTGCTAACATGCTACCAGGTCAGTCAGGAGAGGAAGCATCTCAGACTATACAGCTCTCTGCTGCTAACATGCTACCAGGTCAGTCAGGAGAGGAAGCATCTCAGACTATACAGCTCTCTGCTGCTAACATGCTACCAGGTCAGTCAAGAGAGGAAGCATCTCAGACTACAGCTCTCTGCTGCTAACATGCTACCAGGTCAGTCAGGAGAGGAAGCATATCAGACTATACAGCTCTCTGCTGCTAACATGCTACCAGGTCAGTCAGGAGAGGAAGCATCTCAGACTACAGATCTCTGCTGCTAACATGCTACCAGGTCAGTCAGGAGAGGAAGCATCTCAGACTACAGCTCTCTGCTGCTAACATGCTACCAGGTCAGTCAGGAGAGGAAGCATATCAGACTATACAGCTCTCTGCTGCTAACATGCTACCAGGTCAGTCAGGAGAGGAAGCATCTCAGACTACAGATCTCTGCTGCTAACATGCTACCAGGTCAGTCAAGAGAGGAAGCATCTCAGACTTCAGCTCTCTGCTGCTAACATGCTACCAGGTCAGTCAGGAGAGGAAGCATCTCAGACTATACAGCTCTCTGCTGCTAACATGCTACCAGGTCAGTCAAGAGAGGAAGCATCTCAGACTACAGCTCTCTGCTGCTAACATGCTACCAGGTCAGTCAGGAGAGGAAGCATCTCAGACTACAGCTCTCTGCTGCTAACATGCTACCAGGTCAGTCAGGAGAGGAAGCATATCAGACTATACAGCTCTCTGCTGCTAACATGCTACCAGGTCAGTCAGGAGAGGAAGCATCTCAGACTACAGATCTCTGCTGCTAACATGCTACCAGGTCAGTCAGGAGAGGAAGCATCTCAGACTACAGCTCTCTGCTGCTAACATGCTACCAGGTCAGTCAGGAGAGGAAGCATATCAGACTATACAGCTCTCTGCTGCTAACATGCTACCAGGTCAGTCAGGAGAGGAAGCATCTCAGACTACAGATCTCTGCTGCTAACATGCTACCAGGTCAGTCAAGAGAGGAAGCATCTCAGACTTCAGCTCTCTGCTGCTAACATGCTACCAGGTCAGTCAGGAGAGGAAGCATCTCAGACTATACAGCTCTCTGCTGCTAACATGCTACCAGGTCAGTCAAGAGAGGAAGCATCTCAGACTACAGCTCTCTGCTGCTAACATGCTACCAGGTCAGTCAGGAGAGGAAGCATCTCAGACTACAGCTCTCTGCTGCTAACATGCTACCAGGTCAGTCAGGAGAGGAAGCATATCAGACTATGACACTAGTGACACTATGTAACAACCCATCATCTACACTCACTGCACACATCCACATGTACACACTCACTTTAAACAAACACTCACCTTACCACTCACTTTACTCACTTTAGATGCTTTAACACACAGTGTTGTACCTCATCTCATTTCTGCATTGTACCTCACTGTTACTCATTTTACTCTATATATTGTGTATTGACTGAACATTCCTTTACTTACTTTTTACCTACTTCTTAATAACTTTTTTTTTTACTTACTTTTTTGTATGTAGCACACTCTCAGGGGCTCATACAGAGACAAGCATTTCATCATAATGTATTCTGTATTTTATTATGACAAATAATAAACAAACAAACTAAAGCAAACTGAGGCTCTGACTGCATGCAAACAATCTACATTTGCTTTTCTTGGAACGTCATTAATTCCAATTAGTGACATTGCCGGTCTAGGTGTTTCGTAACTAAAGAGAACCACCGCCAAAGCCAAAATAAAAATGTGTGCTGAATCATAAAATGGATTTGACAAACCAAACTAATTTATACCTCAGAAACCTCAGGGATATCCTATAGAAACATCAGAGATATCCTGTAGAAACATCAGAGATATCCTATAGAAACATCAGAGATATCCTGTAGAAACATCAGAGATATCCTATAGAAACATCAGAGATATCCTATAGAAACATCAGAGATATCCTGTAGAAACATCAGAGATATCCTATAGAAACATCAGAGTTATCCTATAGAAACATCAGAGATATCCTGTAGAAACATCAGAGATATCCTGTAGAAACATCAGAGATATCCTGTAGAAACATCAGAGATATCCTATAGAAACATCAGAGTTATCCTATAGAAACATCAGAGATAACCTGTAGAAACATCAGAGATATCCTATAGAAACATCAGAGATATCCTGTAGAAACATCAGAGATATCCTGTAGAAACATCAGAGATATCCTGTAGAAACATCAGAGATATCCTGTAGAAACATCAGAGTTATCCTATAGAAACATCAGAGATATCCTATAGAAACATCAGAGATATCCTGTAGAAACATCAGAGATATCCTATAGAAACATCAGAGATATCCTGTAGAAACATCAGAGATATCCTATAGAAACATCAGAGATATCCTGTAGAAACATCAGATATCCTATAGAAACATCAGAGATATCCTGTAGAAACATCAGAGATATCCTATAGAAACATCAGAGATATCCTGTAGAAACATCAGAGATATCCTGTAGAAACCTCAGGGATATCCTATAGAATTCTGCGCTGGCGGGAGTCTCTCTGTGAATGCAAACATGGAAGACAGCTGTGATGGCGGTGGTCAGTGGAGGGTCAGTGAGGTGTTTACCTTATACGCGCTTGGGGTGACACTTTTGTACAAGCAAAACGTGAGGGGATTTTCCACAACTAGTCTGCTCACAAATTAGCTGGCCTCCAGCGCATATCTATTTGTAAATGAAACCATAAACTTCAGTATCCTCCGGATCTGAGCTATAAATCTGAGGCTAAGGTGTAGCCCAGAGTGTCATACCTGTACCTGTATAAGCATACCTGACTACGCATGCCTTCCATGCTCTGTGACTGAACACAATGTGTCATGCCTGTGAGCCGCCACTAGGGGCAGAGTGGCTAACCGTGAGTGACTGCATGAATGAATGAATGACTGAGTTAGTGACATTACAAGTGTTTCATAACTAAAGAGATCTGTTACGCTGCAAACACACCACCGCCAAAGCCAAAACAAAAATTTGTGCTGAATCATAAAATGTATTTGACAAACCAAACAAATGTATATCTCAGAAACCTCAGGGATATCCTATATAAGGCGGCACGGTGGTGTAGTTTCAAGTTTCAAGTTTCAAGTTTCTTTAATAGTTGTCATACAGAAGTACAGAATACTTTCATACAAAATGCTTCTTACTGTTACGCTCCAGAGACTGTGCTAGACAAGATAGTATCAAATAACATAGTATAGCATGTAATTTAGAAGTAGAAAATGAGGTCACAGTGTTCAGTATAGACATATGTACAATGTTCGATGCAGGTAGTGGTTAACACTGTCGCCTCACAGTGGGAAGGTCCAGGGTTCGATTCCCGCTTGGGGAACAGGTTTCCGCATTGCCAGGTACCCAGGTACCCAGGTGGGGTATCTCCCAGGCCTCTCTGTGTGCATGTTCTCCCCGTGCTCACAAGGGTTTCCCCCCCCGATAAGAGAAACCCAATGGAAAAACATGCAGAACAGATCGCTAACGCTGTCGCGTCCCTGACAAAGACAGGCAGGAGCACTTGGATTGGTCCCCGGGGGGGGGGGGGGCGATCCCTCACCGACGCCCCTATCTGCTCCCGGCAGCCCTTAGTGCCAATCTGAAAATGAGTTTTTTTTTTTTCCTGAGAAGTTTTCCCTTTAGTAGAAACAAAGTTTTCACCCCAACAGCGTTGATAGTAAAAAGGCTACTTCGTAGTGGCCTCTCTCCAGCAGCACTGGTGATGTCTTTAGAGGAGTTATAATGCACGGTGATCTAGCACGTTGATATGCTGTATATTATGGTTGTTAGGGTTTTGTGGACGACTTTACCTAGCGGGGTGATGAGGGTAGAATATTAATAACTTACTCAGTCAAATGGATCCGGTTAATACGATGTATTAACTCAGAGTGATCAATATACATACAAAATAGTAGAGATAATTGCTGGATGGCCCCCACCCTGAGTGACCAGCCATCGAGACCCGGGAGTAGGGCTGCACGATTAATCATAAAGAAATTACGATCTCCATTCATAGACCTATGCGATCTCATTTAAAAATTATGACGATTCTTTTTTATTTCTTTTTTTACTTTTCTTTAATTTTTTATTTTTTTTAACTTTTAGTCAAGTACTTTCATATATGTTAAGTTTACGTTTAAGTGAAGCACTTTCATGTAAGTTATGTTGTCTGTTTAGGAAAGAGTGCAATAAATGATTTTATTGAAAAAATAAGAATCGTGTGAGAGAATCGTGATCTCAATTATTAGGGAGAAAAATCGTGATTCACATTTGAGCAAGAATCGTGCAGCCCTACCCGGGAGTGAGAGAAAGAATGAAGAGAGCTCCTTCATAGTTAGGAGAGGGGGGGGGGGGGGGGGGGGCTGTAGATTTGGGGAAAGGGAGGGGGTAAACTAAGACATCCTCTCTGGGGAGATGAGATATTTCCCCCACAGTACCGTCCTTACCGCTAGGGATGGGTACCTTTCACATTTGAACCGATACCGGTACCTGTGAATCGATACCGGTACCCAACGATACCTTTTTTCTGTACTTTAGACTCAAGAAATTTTATTTACCTACCTCAGTCGTAAAAAAAAAATCCAAACTTCAAATAACTACAATTTCGACAGTTTTCGGCTTGCCATTGCTCCGACTGCTTTGTTGTTGAATCAAGTCAAATCCTAGGTAAGCATATATTGTGCGTGTGAACGTTGACATGAAAAGAAAAAAGTAAAAAAATAAATTAAAAAAAAGTAAAAAAAAAGAAAAAAAGAAAAAAGAAAAATCGGTATCTCACTTGATTCGATACTCGGTAGTACCGACGTGTTTCGGTTCGGTACCTCAAAAGTACCGAATTCGGTACCCATCCCTACTTACCGCGACCGGTTGGTGCGCGTGTTGCGATTTTCAGAGCAAAGTAGCTCCTATTTATTGCACTCTCTGCACTCGTCACACTCCTGGTTCGCTCTGTGCCGTTTCTTTACTGAGCTAACAGCTGCTGTCAGAGCGATGCCCTGTGCCGTTTCTTTACTGAGCTAACAGCCGTTGTCAGAGCACTGCCGATGTACAGTCCTCCCCACCCACCCACCCAACCACACCCCACCTACCCAACCTCCTCCCATGTACAGTTTCTACGTCAAATATACTCTCTTTTCTGGACTCTTTTTGTATCACAAACAGTACTGTATTTGCAAATCTGGTATGTCATAAATGTATAGATGTAGCAGTACTGTCTATCTGTATGTCGTGTGTGTCATATATGTTATGATGAATTGAAAATGGGGGACCCTGATGTAAACAAGACGAAAGTCTTTCTCTGGTCTGCATCCCCTTAACAAGCTGTACTGTACTGTACCCATTCTGCAATCTGTTAATAAAGTTTTCAATCAATCAATCAATCAGCCGTGTGCCGTTTCTTTACTGAGCTAACAGCCGCTGTCAGAGCGATGCCCTGTGCCGTTTCTTTACTGAGCTAACAGCCGCTGTCAGAGCGATGCCCTGTGCCGTTTCTTTACTGAGCAAACAGCGGCTGTCAGAGCGATGCCCTGTGCTGTTTCATTACTGAGCTAACAGCGGCTGTGTTCTGAAACCGCGTGATCTGATCATCCCGTGGTGGCTCGTGTGCTCATCCCCTTGGTTTGTGTTTGTACGAGGAGGTCGTTAATCCTATGTCAACAAAGCTAAATAATACAGTTGGTGTAAAGTAAAGGGCTTCGTGGTTAGAGTGGTTGAATGTTTCAATAGGACCGAGTCGTCCCTGAATGAAAAAATAAAAAAAATCTAACCCTAACTAACCTTACTGTCATGCACTTGTCCTAATAAACTAACCTACACTGTAACACGCAACACTGTGATGAATATTGTTGCTCAGCTGATAGAGTTGTACCCTTCCTGATGACCTGTCGTACAGAACTTGTAAGTCGCTTTGGATAAAAGCGTCAGCTAAATGACTAAATGTAAATGTAAAATGAAAAGATTGGGCTCATACTGTACAATGAGTATATTATACACACACACACACACACACACACACACACACACACACACACACACACACACACACACACACACACACACACACACACACACACACACAGGGTTGACAGTGGCTCAGGAGGTAGAGCGGTTGTCTGGTAATGGGTTCGATCGGTTAGACAAGCCCAGTTTGATTACCGGGCAGCGTGTCAAATTGTCCTTGAGCAAGACACTTGAAGGAACACGCCAACTTTTTGGGAAATTAGCTTATTTGCCATCTACCCTGGAGTTTGACAAGCAGATACCCTTTTCTTCTCTGTGCATGCATTAGGCTTAGGGAACAGCCGCACTGTTAGCCTAGCTTAGCGTCGTTCACTGGAAATAGGTGTGCCAGTGTAGCCTAGTTCCCAAATGTCACGAAATACACTCCAAATACAACTCCAAAACTTTCCTGTAAACATGTTGTGACCTGTGTATTTACCCCGTGGAGAAATACAAAAATATAATTAGACATTTTAGTTTTCTAAGCAGATATATACTCGGAATTCTTTTTTGCAGAACCACTGCTGCCTGGGCGCAGTGATTTCATCACCTCAAAAGCCAAGTTTAAAAAAAAAAACAGGGCTTTTGAGAGATGACATCATTGCGCCCCGGCAGCAGTGGTTGGGCAAAACAAATTCCGAGTATATCTGCTTAGAAAACGAAAATGTCAAAAAGAAATCTCCACGTGGTAAATACACAGGTCACAACATGTTTACAGGAAGGTTTTGGAGTTGTATTTGGAGTGTATTTCGTGTGCTTGTCCAACTCGAGGGTAGATGGCAAATAAGCGAATTTCCCCAAAAGTTGCCGCGTTCCTTTAACCCTAACTGCTCCCGATGAGCAGGTTGGCACCTTGCATGGTCGCCTCCGCCGCCGGTGTGTGACTGAGTGAGTGAATGTGTGAGTGAATGTGTGAGTAAATGTGTGAGTGAATGTGTGAGTGAATGTGTGAGTAAATGTGTGTGTGAATGTGTGAGTGAATGTGTGAGTGAATGTGTGAGTGAATGTGTGAGTGAATGTGTGAGTGATTGTGTGAGTAAATGTGTGAGTGAATGTGTGTGTGAATGTGTGAGTGAATGTGTGAGTGAATGTGTGTGTGAATGTGTGTGTGAATGTGTGAGTGAATGTGTGAGTAAATGTGTGTGTGAATGTGTGTGTGAATGGGTGAATGAATGTGTGAGTGAATGTGTGAGTGAATGTGTGTGTGAATGGGTGAGTGAATGTGTGAGTGAATGTGTGAGTGAATGTGTGTGAATGTGTGAGTGAATGTGTGAGTGAATGTGTGTGAATGTGTGAGTGAATGTGTGAGTGAATGTGTGAGTGAATGTGTGTGAATGTGTGAGTGAATGTGTGAGTGAATGTGTGTGAATGTGTGAGTGAATGTGTGTGAATGTGTGAATGAATGTGTGTGAATGTGTGTGTGAATGGGTGAATGAATGTGTGAGTGAATGTGTGAGTGAATGGGTGAGTGAATGGGTGAGTGAATGGGTGAGTGAATGGGTGAGTGAATGTGTGAGTGAATGGGTGAGTGAATGGGTGAGTGAATGGGTGAGTGAATGGGTGAGTGAATGGGTGAGTGAATGTGTGTGTGAATGGGTGAGTGAATGGGTGAGTGAATGTGTGAGTGAATGTGTGAGTGAATGTGTGTGAGTGAATGTGTGTGTGAATGTGTGAGTGAATGTGTGAGTGAATGTGTGAGTGAATGTGTGAGTGAATGTGTGTGTGAATATGTGAGTGAATGTGTGTGTGAATGTGTGAGTGAATGGGTGAGTGAATGTGTGAGTGAATGTGTAAAATGTGAGGAAGACATTTTTTTTAACACGCTTTGGATAAAAGCGCTATATAAATGCACCATTTACCCACACACATATATATATTAATTTAGGGAATTTCTGTTTTTTACAGTGAGTGACAGGATATAATGGGAGAGAGCGGATGACACAAAGGTTTTGGGTGGGATTCGAACCCAGGACATATTGCGATTACAGCCCAGACACACCAGCCGCGCTCGAAGGCAGGCGGGCAGGCGACCAGCGCTTCACTTTCGCTCCCATGTTAACGGACGTAGCTGTGCCCACCGGCCGTGTGCAAGCGAGCGACTCGCGGGCTGGAAGCGATCGTTTCCGCTTTGGTTGGATTCAGAGGCGTGCGCCACGCGCATTTTCACAGAAATACACTCAATATCTGCATTAGGCCTAACAAAATTAATAGTTGGTTTCAGGTTGGTTGTCAGTTTGGCCATGGGTAGGTAGGGAATTTATTTTATTTTATTTTTTTATTTTATTCTTTCCCACGGCGACTATGGATAGGGAATTTCTTTATTTAATTAAAATGTTCACAACAACATGGATGCATGTACTCTGCCAGCATGTTTAATATCCATAATACTAAATGTTTGACTAAGATTTCTATGAAACTTTATTCTATATAAATTTTTTTTTTTTTTTTTTTTTTTTTAATAATTTTTTTTTTTAAACTCATAAAATATATTGGGTCGCACCTAAATCGGCAGGGTCGGTCGGCAACCTGAAACCAACTATTAATTTTGTTAGGCCTTATTACCACACATAGATAGATGTTGTTCAACCAGCTAATGTGTCTGTATCTTTCCCAATACAAATAAACCATATTACTATACTTTTTCAGGAGTACAGTCACACTGATCATCATTCTAAAATGAAGTCTGAAGTCGGACTCTGTGTGCCCGGCCACACGCGATGTTCTTGCACGGAACCCGCGAGTGCCTTCGAGCGCGGCTGGTGTGTCTGGGCTGTTAGGCTACATGGTACGTGTCTTAGCTTGGTGAGCCACCAACAAGCCCTGACTACCTTTACATCAGAATGAGCTCTAGGCTACTTCTAAACCAGAAACCGGTCCCACGTTGCCTGATGCCCAATAATCACCTTTTCCTTCTATATTGAGCTGTTCCGTCTGCCTTGAGTGGATATGAGTGTAGGACAAACTCCCCTCCCCCGTATCCGTCTCTATAGATCAGGCCGGCATGTCAACGGCACGCCTCTATTTTTGTCGCACTACGTCAGTTTTGGGGAGAAACACCTGGGGGAATGAACTAAACTACAACTTTAGGACAAAACACATGGATATAAATCACACTGAAGACCATCGGTGCCCCAGGGGGGGGGGCTTTCTGTATTTTTCACCTATCCCAATTGAGTAGTTATGCCAATTCCCTTCCTGGTCATTGCACTGTCGGCCTGGGGAGGGTGTAAAACTACCACATGCCACCTCCGATAGATGTGGAGTCGCTAGCCGCTTCTTTTCACCTGACAGCGAGGAGTTTCACTGGGGGAACAAACAGATCCCTGTTACGAACGGGTAAGTGACTTCCAAGTTGTCGAGGTAGAAGAACGAGACGGAGAATGTATTACTATATCAAAACAGTTGTACTGTTTATTAACAGGGGAAAAGCATAAACTATAACAGGGAGAAGACAATCTGTCTGTGCTTGTCCAGCGGTAGGTACGTCCGTAGAATTAGGTGAAGCTCTAGCAAAGAACAAGGAATAGAGCAAATGTTAAATACGTCACATTCTCAACATTCCACGCTGTCAATGAGGAGCAGCAGTCTGACAGCCAATGACAGCACCCAGGTGTGACAGACAATTAGTGATGACAGCAATCAGTGGTGACATACAAGGTGAACAATAACAACAGGAGTGACCCAGGTAGACAGTGGGAGACAATCCTAAGGATGATAGTCTCCCGAACGTTACAGATCCCCTCCCTGCTGACCGACCAGTAGGAGTCGCAGTTTACAACGAACGGGACACACACCCCACCGGCTTCCCACCCGCGAACACTGCCAATTGTGTTAGTATAGGGACGACTGACCAAGCCGGAGGTGCCGCTGACAGCTGGATTCGATCCCAGAGTCTCTACGGTGGTAGGCGAGTGCTTAGTCCACTGCGCTACCCAGCCGCTCCCCTAGTCATTACTATTTTAAAGGGTACTCTATGAATAAAATCAGAAGCAGTGGATAATCCCATAGCATGGCTTTACCAAGCAGGAGTTTTGTATCAACTAGCATTAGGCTTAGGGCTGCAACGATTAGTCGACAAAATCGTCGAAGAGGAATTGTTGCGTCGATTAGCCTTTTTTTTTTTTAGTTATATATATTTTTTTATTTTTTATTTTTTTCACTACCTATCTTTGTGAAAGTGGCTTCTCAGCTCTGGTCCAGCCAGCTGAAGACTTCTTAGCTTAACATAACAGACCGACAGTAAGTTTGGGGGAACTAATAATGGGATAACTGGGGATGTTGTTTGGTCCTAACAAGAGTCTCAAAGCAACTCTGAGGTCATGCTCAATGTCCAATCTGTTCCTCTGCTCTGTCTTCAGCTGGACCAGACCTGAGAAGCCACTTTCACAAAGATAGGTAGTGCAAAAAAAATTAAATAAAACATTTATTTTTTATTTATTTTATATAATTGTTTTTCGATTAGTTGACTAATCGAAAAAATTATCGACAGATTAGTCGACTACCAAAATAGTCATTAGTTGCAGCCCTTTTAGGCTATTACAAAATGATAAGAATTATACCACCATTATCCAAAAAGGACCCTGGCCCCCCCCCCTAGAGAAGAACCATCGCCTTAGAGGGTCAGCTTGGTCTGCTGTTAACAGGTAACGTAACTGCTGTCCAGCGGAGTAGCTCAGGTCAGGTATACCTTGAAAATGTTCTCTAATAGAAAGAAAGGGCCACCCATTTTGTTCAGTATTTGTGAACACGCACCACCAATCCAATCAGTGATGTCACTGGGATGTAAAATCTGGGGCTGCTCCATAGACTATGAATGGGGCTCTGACTTTATGAGGTCATGGAATGTTTGTGTGAGCTCTTCTTACACCCAAATGAGGTTTTAATTCGTGTCCAGACCTTCTAGTAGTAATGGTAGAATACAACACCTTGGTGTCAGGGCTGACGCTAAATATGTTGTGGCCCCATTAATTGTGTATGAATCACCAATTGGAGGGTTCTCTCTGTGATTTCTAGCTGTATGATTCCCAGAGCTTGTCACAGGACATAGAGACAATTGTTTTAATTAGCTAGTGTTTCATTTATTAGTCAGCACAGAAAGAACGGTGTACTGCTCCTCCAGAAATGGTCTATTGGCCGTATTCACACTACAGCAGCCATGTTTCTCTTATGTCATGCTCAGTTTGGGGTTCCAGGTGGAAAGCAAGGAAACTATAATAGAAGGAAGGGTCATTGTGTCACTGTGTAGTGCGTGAGTGTAGATTTGTGCGTAGAAGTGTGGAGACTTTCAGTTCGGCTGGCATTGATTTGAACGGGATCAGCCATTTCCTTGTTGATGTAATTTAAACTGGTTATTACCTCGGGTGTCAGAATTTCATTATAGGCTTCAATAGAACTGGCACCAAAGTACAGTTTCCTCCCCCTCAAAATAAATGTATATATTCTCTTTTAGAAACTCTGTCTGTAAATAAACTGTACTGTATATTTGTATATCTTGTATGTCATAAATGTCTGGATGTAACAGTACTGTTTATCTGTATGTCGTGTGTATGTCATCAAATGTTATGAATTGAAAATGGGGGACCCTGATGTAAACAAGACGAAAGTCTTTCTCTGGTCTGCATCCCCTTAACAATTGTGTGTATTGAGCTGTACTGTATTGTGTGCCCATTCTGCAATCTGTTAATAAAATGTTCAATCAATCCATCAATGGCACCAAGCAGAGCCTAGAACGCTGGTATTCTGACGTTATTATCTTTCCTTCTTCCTGTATCAGAGCCCTGAACAATGAACAATGAGTGCCACAGAGCACTGAACTTTCCACACACAAGCACACATGAGCACACACACGACACGCACGCTGTGCACGCTCGCACACTAGCAGCCACTTTAACATGAGCAGGCACACACTCATGCCGCACACGCCCACACTTATGGCCAAAAGGAAAGGTCACTTTAAAAATAGCATAGCAACAGTAACAGTGTATTGCACTACCAAAGGATCTAGCATGTCCTACATGCTATGTAAATAACTATGTACAGATACCGAGATGTCCCACCATGTTACCTGCTTGTTACCTGTTTATTGCACAATGTTGTTTTTTATTGGATTCTATTATATGTTGTACCACTGTATTGCACATCGTTGCGGGCAAGACCACCCGCATTTCATTGTATACTTGTATGCCGTGACAAATAAAACTCTTGACTTGACTTTCTTTTATAGTTTCCTTGGAGAAAAGGAATCCCAAACTGAGCTTGACATAAGATCAAAGCGGCCACCGTGTGTGAATATGGTCAATGGGTTCTCCCTAAGGCATAACAAAAAATATTGTTTGTTTCCTGTTGGTTGTCAGTTAAGGCCATGGGTAGGTAGGGAATTTATTTTATTTAATTCTTTTATTTTATCTCTTCCCACTGCGACTATGGATAGGGAATTTAATTAAAATGTTCACGACAACATGGATGCATGTACTCTGCCAGCATGTTTAATATCCATAATACTAAAGGTTTGACTAAGATTTTTATGAAACTTTATTGTAAAAAAATAATATATATATATATATATATATATATATATATATATATATATATATATATATATATATATATATTTTTTTTTAATATATATTTTTTTAACTCATAAAATAAATTGGGTCGCACCTAAATCGGCAGGGTCGGTCGGCAACCGGAACCAAACCATTCTTTTTTTAGGCCTAAGCCAGTTACAGCGTTGGCTCATTTCCACTTGGGATAGGAGTGACAACGTCCGCTCCACCTTCTGATGTTCCTGGTTATGTCTTCTTCGCATTAACCCTTTCACTGCCACACTACCAAACGGTTAACCCTTTCACTGCGACAATACAGAAGGTTAACCCTTTCACTGCCACACGACAGCAGGTTAAACCCTTTCACTACCACACTACAGAAGGTTAACCCTTTACTATCACACTACAGACTGATGGTAAAGGGTTAACCTTCTGTAGTGTGGTAGTGAAAGGGTTAAAACCAGTTTGAAGCAAAGCACAACGGCCCCTGAGAGATGCTCACAGACAGCGACATGATCATAGATCAAGAGCTGGATCACCGTCCTACACAGTGTCACTGGTCAGGATTTGGTTGGTTCAGGTTGCTGTAAATGAAAGCCTGTGGTTTTTGGAGGTGTCTCTAAGTATGGTAAGTAATAAGAAAAGTAAAAAAGTTAAATAAATAATAATAAAATAATTTAAAAAATAAAGTTAAAAAAGTAAGTAAGTAAAAAAAAAAAAAAAAAAATGAATAACCTTATTGTATTTTGTACTACTATGTACCCTACTATATGCTACTATACTACGACTACGTATACTAATATGTCTATACTATATGCACTCAAGCTTGTTACTATTTGACGAACAATGCCACTGACCCCTTAGCTGCCAAAGAGGTACCTCTCTTGCTGACAATTGTGTAAGTAAGTCGCTTTGGATAAAAGCATCAGCTAAATGTAAATGACTAAATGTAAATGTAAGTTGTGTAGTCTATGATGACATTGCATCGGGTCTGAGTCGTCTGACAGACCATGCATGAGTGATTG